>NC_025995.2:18238383-18318383 GCF_000442705.2 Elaeis guineensis
GAGACATAGAGATTACCCACCCGTCTTATTCTTATTACCTCTTATCTCTTTCCACTCCTGATCCTAGTCCTATTATTAACACCCATGATGATCACTACCAATTGACCTTGATCTGGATCTAATAGATCAAGTCATGTCCCCCCTTAGATCGGATCATTCCATTGACTTTGTTGGCTTCTACTCAGATAAGATATTTATGGGTGCTAAGTACAACTACCTGACTAGTTCTTCACACTGGCTTTGGTCTCTAATTTGTGCTATTAACTTTATAGGTGAGCAGTCGTTTGAGCAAGAGATGGTCTAGTGTGGGACTATTAGAATCACTAATTTTGGTAAATTATAATAACTCATCATTTAATTGATCTAAAATTAAGGAGAGAAGAATACATAAACTTTAGGGTCAATTTCATATTAAACATCCTAAATCATGATAATTATTAATATCAAGTTTCATCGAAAAAATTTAGGTTTTACCTGCTTGGTGAGAGATCCTTGACTTGGCGGTTGGGTTAGGTAAGAATTTTCCTTACATGTTCTCATGATGAATGAAAGAATATGCTATATATATATATATAATATATTATATATATATATATATATATATATATAAAAAAAAAAAAAAAAAAATATATATATATAATAGATACATACATACATACATACATACAAGTATCTTTTGTGCTTTTGAATTGGCATGCATCATAATATGATTATGTTTTGATGGCATCATTGTTCAGTAAATTAAATCTAACATGTGATAAAGATTGATTAGGAAGGTAGCGGACTAGCCACCTAGGTCATAGACAGCTAGCCATGGGCAAGAACATGGTACGTATAACAAGCTACAGATGGGAACATAGCCTATAAATAATTCACTAAGAAATGTGATGCGTGAATAGCCAGCCATGGATAGGAGCGTGGCATGTGTAGCCAATCACGGATAGAAATATAACCTGATTCACTGATCATTTGTATGTGTATGGCATGGCTAGTCCAATATCAAAAAGATGATTGGCATCCTAGGATTGTCATTGAACCACACTTGAAATGATTGATAAGCATCTTTGTGCATACTTGATTCAATATATGATATACATGTCATAATATTATACTTGAGAATTAGCTATATATGTTTAATATTCTATATTTATTATTAGAATTTATGCTTGCATGGGGTTTTCTTACTGAGCTTGTTCGCTCACAATATTTCCTTGTTTATTTTATTCAGAGTTGTAAGATGCATAATAATTGCTAAGTTGGTTCGTTAGTGTAGGATACAGACAAATAAAAACTTTTTGATACCATCGGATGAGTAAATATGAATTATACTTCAACCTTGATTTATTTAAAAGTGTTGAAGTTTAATTGGTTTGTTTTGGTTTGCTAAATGGCAATGTGAACACAATTTTTCATCCTACAAGACTTTCACATTCTTTAGGAATTTTCCATGGAATGTATGGCCATATCATGCATCAACCTATCTGGAGGGTTAGGGTGTGACAGCTATGGTATGAGAGCCTAGATTTTACATCCCTAGTGTTTAATTTGGAACTAGTCTGAATTTCATGACCTAGGAGGGTTTATATTTAAACTTCCTTGAATAAATGATTCAATTTATGCTACTGAGTGTAGATCAAAATGGCATGAAAGAGTAACCATAGATATGCCAGAAGGCCTATTAGATTTGCTGATGGCTCTACTGCTTAGGAGCCCACTGATCAACAGACTGATTCCCCACCATCACCAGGCCTTTCATGTTCTCTAGGAATTCCTATGGAATGCATGGCCGTGTCATGTGTCAACCTATTTGGAGGGTTGGGGTGGGACATGTAATGCCACCCTATCTCATTCATAGAAGTTAAGAAAGCATACAAAACACTCATCAAAGCAACGGCAGTAATATTATATAACAAATTTGATCTCCAAAATTGACATTTTGATGCTCATATAATTAGGTCATCAAAATAAATAGAGTTTCTGGGAAGTCATAAGATTGATTATATTCTGTAGAGCACGGCATGACATCAATTGTCCATTGTGCGATGAAAACTAAGAAAGCGGAAATAACAAGAGGATGTCACTTCACTGGCTAACATTAAAAGGATGACGTACTTGTAAGTACACCGACAAGCCAATAGATAAAAGGTTTACCTGAGTTTTTCAAACGGCTTGCAACCAAGATCAATATTGCATATGGGACAATGATCTGCCTCCTCACCAGTAAGCTTCTCAAAAATACACTTTCTACAAACTGCTTGAAGGATAGAAATATGAGGTGTCATGTACATGCATTCATACATACATGCATACATACATATATGGTTAAAGAATTTTTTTATGCTAATATTTTATGGAAACTTTTAGAAGGATAGCATAAATTAATTAAAAAAATCAGAGACAGAGAGAGATGGGTTGTAATTTTTGGCAACTTATACCCTGAGTGAACAAAGGAAACCGAAGAAAACAATGCCAAATGTGATATCTGGTCCAATGTTCTATGAAAGAACTTCTTGAAATGGAGCAAAGATCGATAAGAATATATTGGCAATGCTAACAAAACTCAACAACAAGATAAAACTAAAGTTGAAGTATTGATATTGGCATTTGATTTCATGCAAACTATTAAATTTGAAATGAAAAAAAAAAAAAAGAGTACAAAAAAGAACATTGTGACAAATGCATAACAACACCGCTTTGTGAACAACAAATAGTTGAAGATCCACTAATGTTCCAAAATCACTCAGAAGAAGTGCTGAATCTCTAGTAAACAGTCTAAACTTCATAAAAAATGGCAGCACTTACAGAAGCTATTTATAGAACGAAATCATCAAATCAAAGAACAAGATCACTGATCTATATTTTGGAAGGCATAGGTTTGTAATATTATAATTAAAATCACTATTCTATATTTGCTAAAGGGAAAAGAAAGCAACTCAAATGAAATCCTGTAGTCAGTACTATTATATGTAAAAAAAATCATAGGAGATAATGTATTTTAGACATTATTATCCCACGCATGCATGAAACTTCTTTTTTCCTCTTTAACCAAAAACTCATGATAAATATCAAAGCCCAAATGCAGCAACTTGGTAGATCAAATACAACACAACTGAAGAACAGAAACAAATAAATCAATGCATGTGATCACATAACCCCATGCAGGAAGGTGATGGAACAATATATTATCAAAAAGACATCTTTTTCATTCAATTCTGGACAGAAAAATAAAACCGTGAAACGAATATATCGAAAGAACAATTGGCAAAAATAGTAGAATCCACCGATATATCAGAACATGCAATCGATGAACCAAAAATGACAGCAATCCCATGTCCCAAAAACCCAAAAACACCGACCAATAGGATCGGAAAAAGGAAAGCGGATCCGAAAAATGAGACAACTCAAGATTAGAAAAGTAGGGGAGAGAAGAGGGGTACTCACAAATATGGAGGCATTCAGAGATAGCGGTGGCATCGGTGACAAGCTTGTGGCAGATTTGACATGCCATGAAGGCCTTCAAGAGGTCCTGCCTTACCTTGACAACTCCTGTCGAAGAAGATCCCGTCTCAGGAGCAGTGCCCACCATCTTCCCCACTCGTTGGATCGATGACTGTCTCGACTTACCTCACCAATGAACGTGGTCTGGGCCCGTCAAAGAGTGCGTGTTAATCACGAGGCAGTGGGGAGGGAGAGAGCACAAGCAAAGTGGAGGGTTTTTATGATGGGAAGCGGAGGTGAATTGTTGAGAAGGAACGGGTTCGCAGTGGGATTGGGAGAGCAGATTGGTCTCGGGGAGTGGTGAAGGAGGAGTGGGGGGGGGGAGGTCGAATTCAACGAGGATAGGAGAGGGAGGGGGTATCAAAGAGGGAGTGTGAGCATTCTTTTATTGTTTCTTTTTGTCATATCATTGCAACAAAAAAAAATGACGTGGTATCAAGGAGGGGTGAAGCGCCCTCGGAGCCCAACAGGTGGATTGGCGGCTATTGACGGCTGAGATCCTAACAACTTGGTCTGAATCCAACTCGACTTTCAACTGATCTATTAATGTTGGTTCTTATTGTATGAGTAGGTTGTTTTGGAGGGTTTTAGGACTATTTGTGCTACAACTTATCTTTTTTAGATTTATTTAGCTATATATAAAAAATAATTAAATTTATTAACAATTAAATGGATTTACAACCCAAGTTTTAAAAGAAGTCCTTCTCTAGGAGTTGTCCGAACGTCAAAGACAATCACATTAATTGCTCATGTTTATTTACTATTTAAGATCCAAATATATTTGTTTGTCATTTTAGAAATATTAAGTATTATAATAAGATAATTTTGTTAAAGGATGTTTATCCAAAACAAAAGTGATAAATAGCATTCCAGGATAGTCCAAAGAGGATTAATTGAATTTAGCATTGGAAACTTCACCATATTCAACTGATCTCTTTTCTAGTCAACCAAAGGATAAATATCATAATGTACCAAAGTATTTTTTTTTTTTTTTGTCTACAATTTTTGCTTGTATGTCTAAGAAAATTTTCATTCAAAAAGAGAAAGGAATAGAGCTTAGGTGGAAAAAGGAAGGATAATCTTATAATCTCTAAAAGTAATAACTTTGAGTTTAGAAGGAGACAAATATATATTAAATTTCTATTGTTGTTTCTGCATATAATATTGAAGATTTACCAAACCATAAATAGCGGCTAAACTGACTAAATCCTCATTTAGGAAAAAAGAAAGGGAGCCTAAATGAGAAAATGACAAATAATCTTCAGAATACCAAAAGAGATGTGCATATATTAACTTTTCTTTATTGTCATCATATATAATACTAGAAACCACTAAACTAGAAACAATAGCTAAACCAGTCAAATTCTCGCACAAAAAGATAAGGAAAAAAAGTCTATGTAAGAAAAGGAAAGACAATCTCTAGAATAATATCTTTCAATTCAAAAGAAGATAAGCATATATTAAATTTTCACTATTGCTGTTGCATATAATACTGTGGTTGCTAAACCATAAACAATGGTGAAGCGCACCAAATTCTCATTTTAAAATGTGAGGAATCTAGGTGAGAAAAGGAAAGATAATCTCCAAAATACTATATTTGAGTTCAAAAGGAGATAAGTATATATTAATGTTTTGTAATTGCATGTAATACTGGGGTTGCACGTTTTATTGTCAATATCAGAAAGGAACCTCTGTGAGAAAAGGAAAAATAATAAATGTTGAGTTCAATAAAGGTAAGTATATATTAACATTTCATTATTATCCTTGCATATAATACTAAGGACCGCAAAACCAAAATAGATACTAAACTAAGTGGGCTCTCACTCAAAGAAAAAAAATAAAAGCAGAGAAGAGGAAAGATAATCTCTAGAATAGTATCCTTTAGTTCAGAAGGATATCATCATGTATTAATTCCATGATCATTGTTGTATATAATACTTGGGACTGCTAAACCATAAACAGTGGTTAGACCTATCAATTCTCACTTCAAAGAAAAAGAAACATAATCTCTAGAATACTAACTTCTGGTTGAAAAAAAGAGTTATTTAAATTTTTCATTGCCGCCGTGGCACATAATACTAGATACTGCAAAAATACAAACAACTATTAACCACCCAAGTATTCACTCAAAATGAAAAGGAAAGGAGTATAGGTGAGAAAAGGAAAGATGCAACTAGAGTAGTAATTTTGACTTTAAAAGAAGAAAAGCATATATTAATTTTCTATTGTTGTCATTGCATGCAATGCTGAAGACCACAAAACCAAAAATAGCTACCAAACTAACCAAATTCTCATTAAAAATAATGAAAGGAGAGTCAGTGAGAAAAGGAAAGATAATTTCCTGAATAATATTTTTCAGTTCAAAAGAAGGTAAGTGTATATTAATTTTTGATTGTTGTCATTTCAAGTAATACTAATGAGGCAATGGCTAAACCCAACAAACTCTCACTAAAAAGAAACAGATATAGGTGAGAGAAGAAAGATAATCTCCAAAATAGTGACTTTTGAGTTCACAGAAGGGTAAACATGCATTAACTTTCTCTTATCATGATTGCATGCAATATTGAAGACTTCAAAGCAACAAAGAGTGGCTAAGCTAACCAAATCCTCACCTCAAAAAAAAGAAAAGAAAGAAGCTTAGGTGAGAAAAGGAAAGATAATCTCGAGATTGTTAATTTTGTATTTAAAAATAAAATCATTAACTTTCTATTTTTATTTTGTATTACATTAAATGATAGTGAATGTGTAGGAAGGAAGTGATTGTGACTTTTTAAGACTAACAAAAACAGAAAGGATTTTTTACATATGTACCCTCTTAAAAATTAGAACTTGAATGAATACCCTTCCCAAATTAATATTTACATATGTATCCTTATAAAACATTTACTTTGTGTATACCCTTTTTTTTTTTCTTTTTCTGGGCATACATACCCTTGTCATCTAACACAATTCAGCAATTATGGTTTAAAATTTAAATGATTTAAAGGCAAAAAAAAATATTTATAAGAATATACATGCAAATAATAAATTTGCTAAGGTATTCATGTAATTTCATATGTTTACAGGGGGGGGGCGCGGGGGGCACACATGCAAAAAATCCTAATTTTGTTTCTGACTATTTTAACTTATTTTAATACTTAAATTAGTCTAATATCTACTCCTCAATATTTTTTGTGAAAATATCGCTAAAGATAAAGATATTCGACAATTAAATAACTAAGAAAATTTTGGAAATTCTTTCACTAACTGTGAGATTGTTCAACATCATTCTTTTTCGACAATTAAATGTTTCATTCTTTCAAATCTCCAACAACATCAAAGCATTAATTAAGTACCCCTTGCAACTGGGCCCTTGAGCTTCGTAGTTGGTCAGCCTATGCAATTGCTGAGATATTGTATCTACAAAACTTGGTTAATTGTGCATAGTCTGTATTGGTGCCATCATCTAACTATTAATTTATGCTTACAAATTATCATCTTTAATCTTTAGACCATATTTTCATTCATCATTCTGTATTCTCACCAATAAATAAGCTATTGTAGTTATCCCAAGCAGGGAATTAATATGAGTGACCTGGCTAAAACTGAAAATGTTTTCATGTGTCTCTGTTTATTTGCTTCTATAAATTGTTCACGGATCGATGCGCATGTGACTTGCAGATATCTGCTCATTTTATTCTTTGATCTTGACAGAGTATAATTAACCAAGTTTTGCACATACAAGAACTCAGCAATTGCATAGGCTGACCAACCATGAAGCTCAAAGGCCCAATTGCAAGGGGCACTTAAAGACTGATGTCCTTGGAGATTTTGAAAGAACCAAACAGTCAAGAGGCCGGAACCTTGCAGCTGTAAACTAATTACTGCATGACAAGGTCCTTGCCTGAAGATCCAATTGGTGCCTAGATTATATCTAATGATAGAGCTATTGGAACCACAGATCGGCTACATTTTGCAGGGTCATTACTGGACAAACTATTTGGCCCTGGCACATGATCTCCACTTATTACAAGAGAGTTCAGTAAATCAGACAGCAACATTTACACACTGAGCACAATTGGATTATAGATCAGTCAAAAGTACAAATATGTATGCTCTAATTTGGGCATTTACAGCCGATCAAATCTAATGCTTTATGAGTATAATGTACTATTCTACTTTGTCCGTGGAAGCTAAGAGCAAGAAACTTAAAACTGCATCTTTCCACAAACATCACACTGCTATCATACAAAATGATGCAAGGTTTGTGCATGCAAGTTTATATATGGTTTTTCACATTTCATCTTTACTTTTCTAATAAAGAAAGTCAAGGTACACCATAAACAAATCATAAAGATGAGAATATATGGCGACAAAATAAGGTTATAATTATAAGCGTGTCAAATTAAATAAAACTGAGGGACAACTATAAATATTTAGTGATGAAGAACGGTTGTGATTTAAGAAGAAGTATTGAATCAAAGAGTTTCTTCGAAGCATGATTAGGGATTACAGTTCAGAATGATTAGGGATGACTTTAGTGTGGCCATCTACTCATAGATGAATCTAAGGAAAATGTAGGGAAGAATGATTCAAATTTTTAAAATTGAATAAACTGAAACTAGATTTTAGTTTAGCTGATATTATTAAGGAACTAAGAGCTAAATTAGATATTTGATCTGATTGCGGATATATTTAAATGAAAAATAAGCGCAAAAGAGCAAAAGAACAGCAGAGAGAATGATGAAGTAAAATGCTAAGAGAAAGATACACATAAGAATGCAGGTTATTATTTAATGAGGTTTAGTTTATGCTAAAAGTAACGCAAGGTAAAACAGGTGAACAAAGCTTTGAAAGAAATAAAGAAAGGAAGAGTGAATGTTACTAGAGAAAATGGAAGGATAACTAAAATTAAGGTGGGTAAGTAAAATTCAAGTATTGTAATACCTTGTATATTGAACACAGATGCGTATTATATATTTACGTCTTGAAACCATTTGTTCAAAACTTCATTATATTTAAGGTTTCTAGGTGTAAGCATATGTAAATCTTTTCTTCAATTTTTGATATGACATAGAAATATATTTAATTTAAGAATTTGGAAAGCTGCATTTATTTCTTCTAAAATATGTATTTCTTGAGAAACATACTGGCTTTAATTGTTTTTTAGTAATCTTTTGAAGTACCATAACAAGGGCTATTTACAGGCCCTAGACTATCAAGTCTTATATTTATTATGTATCCCCTCTTTTAATTGAAGAAAAAAGAATAAAAAATATTGGCATGATTTTAGGTGATCATATGATTCTAGATGATCACATGATTTTAGGAATCACACAACAACTCATAATATTTTTCTTTGTTGTTGTTATCCCATAACATTTTTCTTTATTAACATTATTCTATATTATTTTTTTTGGTTAGTCTGATTCTATATCAGTTATTATTATTTTTTATTTATGGAGTTTGTACATTAGTATAAATAACCTTTGAGATATACCGAATATTTTATCATGGTATCAAAGGCATTGATCAACTAATATGCCATTGTTATCTCTTCTACTTTTGCTGTAGGTATCATTGCCAATTTATCAATCTCTTTTTTCTATAGATCATTTATTTTCAATGGATCTATAGATTATTTTTTTTATTTCGAATCTTCAATCATCTCTTATTATTATCACCCAACAAATTTTTGTACATCATTGGCTTTCGGCTGCTTTCTTTTTGAGCCCAATCTTCTTTTACATGGCATTTTTGTCTATAAGGATTATTAAATTTTGATTGCCTTCTCTTTGAGCATCGGCCTTGCCTTTTGTGATATTTTTATCTGCAAGGATCATCGACCTTTGGCTGCCTTAGCTTTGAGTGTCGGCCATCTCTCATATTGTGTTTTCGTCAACAAGAATCATTGGCCTTCAACTGCCTTCTTTTGAGCATCCGCTTTACTGCAATCGCTATCTTCTATGTCTTCTCACAGTCACATCATCTAAATCAGCCACACCAACAAACATGTTTGTTTATCATGCTAACCTTCTAATATATTCATGATCTAACTTTCAAACTCAAGTTGATACCTATAGTATCATCTTGAGTTGGAAGGAGAGTGTTAGCATAATTTTAGGTGATCACATGATTTTAGAAATCACATGACGATCTATAATGTTTTTCTTTGTTGATTCGATAGCATAGTATTTTTCTTTGTTAACATTATTGTATTATTTTTTTTGTTAGTCTGACTCTACATCAGTTGTTATTATTTTTTTACGGAGTTTGTACACTCGCATAAATAACCTTTGAGTTGCGTCAAATAAAATTGAAACAGAGATAATAAAGTTTTTTTTCTCTTTCTTTCTTTTCTCTCTTATTTTTCTTCTTCTTCCATAAATATTTTATCAAAAAAAATATTAATTGGTAAGATAGCATATATTTCTGAATAAATAAATAGATCACTATGATATGATAGCAAACAACAAAATAAATATTAAAGTAAGTATATATGGTTAGGTTTGTTCAGTTTTGGTAGAAATTATGCAAAACCATCAGGCCATGATAAAAATTCAAAATTAAAGACAAGTTTCATTTTGGTCTTGATCAAAGTATATTGGGTATATCCGAATTTAAATCCTTGCAATAGAGTATCTAACTGTGATGAGCTTTCATTTGGTCATTCACTACAATAGTTTGCACGCATAAGGTAAATAAGTTATTGAGGTCCACTCCTTAGATTGACTGCCATTTTATGTTTAATCTCTCTTGGTTGAAAATTCTTTATGTGGATGCTTTTGATGACCATTTTATATTCAATCCATAGCATATTCATATGTGTATAAAGAACAGGGATTGTTGTGTACAGAAACATGCCTTTTTATGTGCAAAGCACATTGTTAACTTTGTCCACAGACTAAATGTAAATGCTATGTATGAACTAAATGTAAAATAGTAGTCAAACGGTTTGAGCATTAAGATCTATACATTATTGTTAAACTCAGGATGATGCGTCATTTGAACTATATATAATAGTGGTTACAGATTGATTGAAAATTATTTTCTTCAGTTTTATAGGGACCTTTCTTGAACACTTTAACGACTTGCAGTGGTAGATTGGTGTCACATCTCAACTCCCCAATCATTGGATTGGATCCCATTCTCACTACCGGCTTGGATTGAATCTCACTAAAACCCACTAAAGCCTTGGAAGACCTTCATTTGTTGGTAAATAGACAATATAGAAAACTTGAAGCTCTCCTAGAAACAATGATGTGAAGTCCTCTAGGAATGCTGCTGTATATTGCCTACAAACAATCTTTGTAGTTCAAAGCAGCCATTATTATGCCTCAACCACTTGCAGAAGGGTCTACTAGACTTCTAAATTTCACTTGATTGTATTTTGGAGCTTTTTTGGTATCCTCGAAGGATTTGGCAATCAGCAGCATGATAGTTAACCCAAATTAGTCTGACCTAACTCGGTCGTTGTTAAAACTTTACCTTTGGCATTCAAACCCTCCAATTTGCTATCTTAGCCTTACAAGTTGTTTTTGCCATCATTTTCATCATCAACTATCGATTTTGTTTGTTCTTTTCCATTCCATCTCTTTGCCTCTTTAGAGTATGGCAAATGAACAACATGATGGGTATTCCTTTCAATTTTCTCTAAATCCAATGGGAGAAATTTATAGCCCAAAATTATGTCCATCTAGCATTTTCTTGCTACATTTGCCTCATTTTCTTCTAGTAACCTTGCACCTTGTTTATACTGTCTATGATTTGTGCAAATTTGCTAGGATACTATTGTATCAATTTTCCTCTATTACCTGACTAGTAGCATAAAATGGTCTTAATGTTTTCTTGAGTGCCTTTCCTACCAATTTTATTAGAAATTTTGTCTTGACTTACGTCCAAACCCAAGGAGGGCTCACTCTATCCATAATTCCTAGGTTAGATTGCCTTCCCATCATTAACTCATAAGGTTCCTTGGGCACCTTGCAAATGAAAGTTCCTTTTTTGAATCATGATGCATGACTCCTTTTTCCATCAATTTTGTTGGTTCTTGCAAATTTTCTTGCTAGTTAGATGATCTTTGGTTCGCTGGCATTTTTGGATCCAAGACTTAATAGGTTTTCTCTAGGCTAGCTAGATCAAGCCTAAGTGCCTTTTATAGGCATCTCCATTTACCTTCCAATATCACCACATTCAATGTCCTTCACATATTGCTCCAATATTATCTTTTTTTAAAAAAAAATCTTTTCTTTATGTGTGTTAGATCTTGACATGGGAATGCATGTAGATGGTTGTGAATAAGAGAGAGAGATGATTTCAATGTTCACCATACAAATCCATACTGCCTGCACTAGGTCTAACATACTATACCAGCATTGAACCCTACATCAAGTATTAGTATATCAAACCAAACTCCATATTGATTGCACCGATACTATATATACCAGCATCATATCAGTATGGGATCCAGTACAGAAAAGGCAAATCTTCGTAATTGAGGTTTGGGAACTTTCTAGCTTTGTGATGATTTAAAAGATTTATGCAGCAACTGCATCTAAATTTTAGGCTTTTGCATTAGCTTTCTATTATAAAGACTATGTGATTAAGTTGTGTTTGGAATCTAAGAAAAAAAAAAAGAAGTTCAATGCATGAGGCTCCCACATGAAGAGCTTTGGGAGGGCCAAATGTACATAGCCTTGTCCCGATATGTGGAGAAGCTATTTTCATATTTTGAATCAATGACACCTAGATCTCGATGGAGCAACCTTATCATTGCACCAAGGCCCACCCTATAAAATTCTTGATTTGTGCATGTGAGGAAATCATGGAACATCCAACCAAACATACGGTAATGTTCTAAACTCTTATATTGTCATGCCTCGAACCTAGCATGTGGGTCAATACATGATGGCCATACACTCCTTGGAGTAAGACTCTAAAGAATATACAAGGTCTATAAAATTTATTATAATCTCAAAATCTCATGGATACTATTGATCTCAATTTATAATAAATATTTTATTTTAATAAATATCAAATTTTATATAATTTATAAAATTCGATCATCCAATTATTATTATGTTACTCTATCTAATCATTAATCTTTTCGAATCGAGATTCCAACCTTAGCCAAGTTTAAGCATTCTATAACTCTGAAAAGGAAAAGAGAAATGGAAGGGATGAGCTTTATAGTCTAGTAAGAATCTTCACATATCACATCAATATAATAATAAAATTTAAAAATAGTAATAAGTATAAAGTATGAAATCTCATATCAAATATCTAGAATAAATCAAACATTCATATAACATGTATCAAATATCTATTTTGTCAAAAGAGATACATCACCATATGTCAACAAGTGAAATATTTTATTTAATATTAGTTTCATGTCTTGTCATTTGTTCCTTTTATTATAATTTCAAATTTCTCAATCTTTTTTCTTCTGACTTTGGACTAATCAAGATCATGCAACAATCTTTATCAGATTGAATTTTCATGATCTTTCTTGATCAAATCTTTATAAACTTTTTTGGATTAAATTTTTATAATCTTTTTTGGATCAAATTTTCACACATAAATCCGTGAGGTTATCCAGATATAAGCTCCTGGCCAGCTGTTCCTTAATCTTTATCAAATCAAATTTTTATGACCTTTATTAGATGAAATTTTTATGAACTTTCTCGAATCAAATTTTCATGCATAAGTTTGTGGAGGCTATTCAATATGACAAGATGAGTCCAAACCATGTCTTTTCCATCTGATTATTACATGTTGATTTTATTAAATCAATTTTAGCTTATAGTGTAATCAAGATAAGTATATCATATCCATATAATCATACCATCAATCAATGATACATATACATAGTCGATACATAATGTATTCATATTGAAAAATCAAAAAAAATAATAGTATCTCAAATATAATAAATTTATCAACACAAATCTAACGATATAAATCCAACGATAAAAGTAATATATGATGTGTTGCATTTTTATAGTTATTATTATTATTAATTTTTAATGATTTTGATATTTTTGGTATAATAAATTAACATAATGATCAATCTAATAAATTGATATAATAATTATCTTAATAAACATAAGAACTGATATATTTTATATCAATTGTAGATAATTGAGCTAGATCATACCTAATTGGGCTTAACCATATTTTAAAGGTCAAATTAAGTAAAATTGATTGAGTCTGATTCAGTAGGATTAGTCATCCAGAGTAATAGGGTCTTACATTAAAATCAGAGTCCATCTCGAAGCAGAATAACCAAATCAAGTTATAAATAGACCCCACACCTCATCCTTGTTGGTGCCATCAGTCAGAAAAAAATCAGAGGTGCAGAAAATAAATCAAGCAGTTAATCTCTCTCATCTAGTCAGCCAACCTTAATCTGAATATTTGGCATGGACCTTGAAAGGCAAGCTACAGGACTCAAATTAAGCAAGACTAGATCCTACTGAATTTTGAGAGAAGTAAGAAAGGAACATTATTTATGGAATTAAATTTAGATGTTAGATGAGGTGGCTACATCAGGTTGAAGTTGGTAACAATGTTGGACACAACAGAAAATAGCCAATACACCTAGATTCTTTCTAGTTTTTGTTGGTGCAGAGACCTAATATGGCAACCAATTTTGGGTGGCAAGGAGCTATCTTGGAAAGGATTAAATGACAGAAAATTAGAGTCCAAACTGATTCTACATGAGGAGCAAATTTGAAAAGAATTGGAATCAATTCTTAAAAGATCTGATTTGGGCGGCTAAAACCATACTTTATTTTGTGGATTTTGTGAACCCAGGAAGGCTGAAGAAGGAAGGAATCCTTCTTCTCTGATTAACCATGCCTCCTTTCTTCTTTTACCTTGGAATCAGAATAAAATCAAAAAATTTGGGACGGCATAAGGAGTAGATGGTTGGTGGTTGCTCGAAGCCTATCCAAAGAGGAAGATTCTATACCAAATAAGAAAATGATGCATAGAATAAAATATGAAAAAAATACCACCTTAACCCTAGCCCTAGTCCTATTTAAGGGCCCCAAAACACCAGCAAGTGAGGAGGGGAATCATCTTTGAAAGCTAAAAATCAAGCAAGGAGAGTTTTGAGGACTTGGGAGATTTGAAGAGAGGATTCATTCAGCTCTACAATTTCTTCAGAGTTTTTAATTTTTTTTCTTGTCTACTTGGAATTTATTTTCTAGAACTCATTGTTAGGATGATTTTGGATTTTTATTCGAGTAAATTTAAGTTTGATTTTGATATTATGAGGAGCTAAATTTTTACTAGAGTACCTGATGTAGCTTGGATTTAATATCAATTCTAAATTTTGTATCAATTTTTTTTATTAATGCAATTGCTTGTTATTTGTACTTAATACTTTTGGATATTATTATCTTTGTACATGATTGATTTCAATTTATAATTGATACTGGAAGGAAGATTATAAATTAGAGTTAATAACAAGCAGCACGGAATAATAATTGGAGCGAAGCAGAAGATTTGACTGGTGGGATCTTGAGAATAATCATTGTACTTAATGAATTAATTAAAATCTATTTTACTATTGAGAGATAGATTATAGATTTTAATTAGTATCTTTAATAAGCCTCGAGAGAGATTATTAAATAATTTAGGATTATTGATCCTTGCATTAATAATTAAATTTGATTATTAATCAAAATAATTGAAATTGATAATTGGTCCAAGTGAAATCAGATATATCTAGTGCTTTATCAATAAATTTTATTCAATTTTTATTGAGTTTTTTAGAGTTAATTTTAGCTTTAGTTAAATTTATTTTCTATTATCATTCAGTTTTGATTGTTCAAATATTAATAGAATTAGCATTCATTTTTGATAATTAAACTCATCTCATGGGAATGATCTCTTATTCATCATTGTATTACTTGAGTGATTTTATACACTTGCGAAATAGACTATCAAATCTTTGACGTCGTTTCGGAGACTAGTGCTTTAATATCAAGAATAGTTATTTTTACTAGTAATAAGATTTTTTTATTATTTATTTTATTTTTATTTTTATCTTTTGATATTAGAAAAAAATATAATTTTTTTTAACATTATTTTGTAATCTCTTGCCTTCTTAATTGCTCCCTAATATTTGTTTGTATTATTGTAGGTCTAAAAAAAAGAAAAAATATATATTTTATTACTTTTTAATTTTTATTTCTTATTTTAAATTACTTTTTATATGATACATCTTTATGCTTTCTAGCTAGATTACCTTAATTGCATAGTTTAATAATTACTTTATTTTGCACAACTAACTTATTGCTTATTATTTTTAGAGATTTTTTACCTTTTATAGTTTAAAATAATTTACTATTTTTTAGAGCTTAGTGATTTATTTTTTTAAGATTTAATTACTTAAACTTATTTTTATGCAAAACCAAAAAAAATTAAAAACCTAAAAAAATATCTATAAAAAGATAAAATCTTAAATCTTGAAAAAAAACCACTGACATTTCATAACACTTAACTAATATAGCATAACAAAAAATATAAAAAAATTCTAACTTGATTGGACACTTTATTTCTTTGTATTACATCTCCATAATTAACTTTAAGGGCACTTAACTCATTAATCAGATAAGGTGAGGATTTGATCATCCTTCTTTAATCTAAAAATCACATCTTTCATCCTGCATAACTCAGACCTTAATATAAAATTAATTAGACATTGGCCTAGGATATTCGAGCTCAATAGGATAAGAAAGCTCTAGAGTTGGATCAAGTTTGGATTGGTTAATTGCTCAGTATCTAAGGCAAGTGGTTTAAGATGTGATTTTCAATTGATTTTATTATTTAACCTGGTCAACTCAGTTGGTGTCTAAGGAAAGCAATAAGTAAGAACCTCCGACATCTTATACTTATCTGACCGAGTTAGTTAGTCAGTTTTGGGCTTGGAGTGCTCGAAGGTGGTCTTGAAATAGTTAGAAGCTATCTAGATCTAGGTTAACACTAGGATAGAGTGTCCATTTTTGCTAACTTGTTTGCCATTAAAATTTAAACATAATTAAAATACTCTTCTCTTTCATCTCTAGATTTAAGACTCCTTAGGACTCATCTCTAGAACTCTTTTCTTTTCTATCCCTCCTTCCTCTTCTCTCTTCTCCTATAAAAAAATATATAAAATAACATAAAATTAAAAAAATCTTGCAAAATTATAATTTGGAAGAAGAAATCGGATCAACTTATGAAAATTGAATCAAACCGCATTTCAAGTCAGGAATTGAATGCACACAAAATAGAAAAGCCATCAGAGAAGGGAAGAAATATGAGGCAAAAGTAGATCCAGAAATGGCTAAAGATCCAAGGAGAGAAGTAGTTGCAGTAGGGAATAATGAGGTTGCTGGAGAGGCAAACCCCAGGACATTGTGGATTGTGCCATGCCTACTGTGAATAGAGCTTCACCTAGCATCATAAGGCCACCCGTGCAGGCAAACAACTTTAAGATCAAACTTGCTTTGATCCAAATAGTCCAAATAGTAGTTTAGTTTGGAGGATTACCCAATGATGATCCTAATGCATACATTGCAAACCTTTTGGAGATATGTGATACCCTTAAGCAGAATGGACTATCAGATGATGCAATTCGGCTAAGATTTTCCTATTTTCACTGAGAGATAAGGCTAGAGCATGGTTACAGTCTCTTCCTACTAGCTCGATCACCACTTGGAATGATTAGCACAAAAATTTTTAGCAAAATTTTTCCACTTGCTAAAACTATCAAGTTGAGGACTGACATCCAAATCTTTGTGCAATTTGACATGGAGACCTTATATGAAGCCTAAGAAAGGTTCAAGGATCTGCTTAGGAGGTGTCCACACCACGGGCTGCCTAAATGGTTGGTTGTGCAAACCTTCTACAATGGGTGAATAACCATATCAGCATTAATATTGATGCTGCTGCTGAAGGATCATTGATGGGGAAGCCGCTTGATGAGGCCTATGATCTTTTGGAGGAAATGGCCAATAACAATTACCAGTGGCCCAATGAGAGGAACATGGCAAGGAGACTTGCTGGGGTTCATGAGATAGATGCCATTACTGCACTCAATGCAAAGGTAGACACTATTTTCAAAAAATTAGATTAGTTGTATATTAATGCTGTTAATACTCATATGCAGGCCTATAAGATGGGTACTAGGCAACATGCTACTGGAGATTATCCGATTGATAGTTCATTCATGCCTCCAGTATACGAACAAGTGTAATATGTAGCCAACTAGGGAAGGCAATAGAACAATCCATACTCAAACACCTACATGCCTGCCTGAAAGAATCACTCGAATTTTTTTGAAGAAATCAGCAGCAACAACAAAATTATTAAAATAGAGGATCACCTAATTTTCATAGTAAGAAAAGAAATCTAACCTGGAAGAATTGTTACAACACTCACCAAGGCCACTACTGATTTCATGGGTGAAACTAAGGCAAACTTCCAAAACCAGCAAGCTACCATTAAGAACTTGAAAGTGCAAATGGGATAGTTGGCCAATATGGTAGCTAACAAAACTCAAAGATCATTACTTAGCAATAGTGAAATGAACTCGAAGGAGTATGTGAAAGTAATTACCTTGAGGAGTGAAAATAGTTGGAGGAGCAACCAAGGAAAGAGCCTGTAAAGGAGCAAGTAAAGGAACAAGCTCAAGAAGAGATTGTAGTCGAAGAAAGCTAAAAGAGAAAAAGAAAGAGCCAATAAAGCCCTACATTCCATCAGTTTCTTTTTCTTAAAGGCTCCAGCAAAGTAAGGATGACAAGAACTTCTAAAGTTTTTGGAGGTCTTCAAGAAACTGCACATAAATATTTCATTTGCAGAGGCACTAGCTCAGATGCCTAGCTATGCCAAATTCTTGAACAACATTCACTCCAAAAAGAAAAGGCAAGAGGACCATGAGACAGTCACGCTCATCGAAGAATGCAGTAGTGCAATCATTCAGAACAAATTGCCATCAAAACTAAAGGATCTAGGGAGTTTTACAATTCATTCAATATTGATGATATTGAATTCACTAAAGCATTGTGTGATTTAGGTGCTAGTATTAACTTGATGCCTTTATCTATTTTCAGGAAGCTTGGACTAGGGGATGTGAAATCGATCAGTGTTTCATTACAACTAGCTGATTGATCGGTGACATATCCTAAAGGCATAGTGGAGGACGTGTTAGTCAAGATAGACAAATTCATCTTCCTAGTGGATTTTATTGTCTTGGATGTGAAGGAAGATAGAGAGATTCCTTTGACATTGGGGCACCCATTCCTTGCAATTGGCAAGGCACTTATAGATGTTCATGAGGATAACCTTACATTACGAGTGGGGCAAGAAGAGGTAATTTTTAATATGCTTAATTCTTCTAAATATCATATTGAGAATGATAAGTATTTTAGATTAGATGTGATTAATAAATTTGTTAGACAATTTGAACATGACTTGATTAATTGTGTTGAAGAGAAAATTGTTGGAAATAAATTTGAAGAGTTAATTGAGCATGTTGATGTGTTAAATGCTGTTGAAAAGTACAGGATTCATAAAGACTAAGCCAACCCCTAAGCTTGAGCTTAAGCAACTCCCTTCTTACTTAGATATACATTCTTGGGAGACTTATCTACTTTTTTTATTATTATATCTGCTCATTTGTCTGCTAAACAAGAGAAAAAATTATTGCATGTGTTGAGAAAGCATAAGAAAGCACTGGGCTAGTCTATTGATGATATTAGGGGAATTAGTCCTAGTATATACATGCATAAAATTTTAATGAAAGATAACTACAAACCTTCAATTGAGCATCAACGTAGGTTAAATCCTAATATGAAAGAAGTAGTTAGAGCTGAAGTAATGAAATTACTTGATGCAGAATTATCTATCCTATTTTTGATAGTAATTGGGTGAGTCTTGTTCAAGTAGTTCCTAAGAAAGGGGGGATGACTGTTATTATAAATAATAAAAATGAGCGATACCCACTAGGACAATCATTGGTTGGCGTGTGTGTATTGATTATAGAAAGTTAAACAAAGCCACATGCAAGGACCATTTTCCTTTGCCTTTCATTGACCAGATGCTTAAGAGATTGTCTGGATATACCTTCTACTATTTCTTAGATGGTTATTCAGGGTATTTTCAAATTCCTATTATACTGAGGATCAAGAAAAAACTATATTTACTTGTCCATATAGAATATTTGCATATAGGAGAATGCCATTTGGGTTATGTAATGCACCTACAATTTTTCAAAGGTGTATGATGGCTATATTCTCTGACATGATTGAAAAATTCATTAAAATCTTTATGGATGATTTTTAGTTTTTGATCTTTCTTTTGATATGTGTTGACTAACCTCTCTCAAATTCTACAACATTGTGAAGAAACTAATCTTATATTGAACTGGGAGAAGTGTCATTTTATGGTGCAGGAAGAATAGTGTTAGGCCACAAGATTTCGTCTAGAGGCATAGAAGTGGACAAAGCAAAGGTGGAGGTTATTGAGAAATTACCACCACCAACATCTATTAAAGGAGTGAGAAGTTTCTTAGGGCATGCTGGCTTCTATAAAAGATTTATAAAAGACTTCTCCAAAATTACCAAACCTCTTTGTAATTTATTGATCAAGGATGTGCCTTTTAAATTTACTGATGAGTGTTTGGTTGCTTTTAACAGGTTGAAGAGAGAATTAATCTTAGCTCCTATCATCACTGCACCTAATTGAAATCTACCATTTGAACTCATGTGTAATGCAAGCAACTACGCTATAGGTATAGTCTTAGGGCAAAGAAAGGAGAACAGCTTCATGTGGTGTACTATACGAGTCAGACATTAAATGATGCATACTTGAAGTACGCCACCACAGAGAAGAGTTGCTTGCTATTATTTTTACTTTTGATAAATTTAGGCTATATTTTATAGGAGCAAAAATAATAGTTTATATTGATCACTCAGTAATTAAATATTTACTTGAAAAGAAGGATGCGAAATCGAGACTAATTCTTGGGTGCTTTTGTTGTAGAAATTTGACTTAGAGATTAGGGACAAGAAAGGAGCAAAAAATCTTGTAACAGATCACTCGTCTCGATTAGAGTTAGGTAAAGAAAATGAGGACACTGAGGTACCCATTAATGAGTTATTCTTTGATGAGCAGTTATTTGCATTACTCACATTTAGCACACCCTGGTATGCTGATATTGTTAATTTTAAGACATGTAATATTATTCTCTTAAATTTAATAATCCGCAAAAAAAATTTTACATGATACAAAAATATTTTTGGAAGGATCTATATTTATATAAGTATTGTCCAGATCAGCTTATTAGTAAATGTGTGCCTGATGATGAAATTTAAAATATTTTGAAACACTGCCATTCATTAGAATATGGGGACATTTTGGACCCAGCAAAATAGCTGCTAAGGTACAATAGTGTAGTTTTTATTGGCCTAATCTATTTAAAGATGCTATTGCTTTTTTTTTTCTAGTGATCGATGTCAAAGAATCGAAAATATTTCTTTTAGATAGAAAATGCCACTAACCAATATCCTTGAGGTAGAGTTGTTTGATGTGTGGAGATTAGATTTTATAGGATCTTTTCCACTTTCTCATTCAAATCAATATGTCCAGGTGGCGGTGGACTATGTATCCAAATGGGTCAAGGCAGTAGCACTTCCTCAAATGATGCCAAGAGTGCGCTCAAGTTCTTAAAGAAATACATATTCACATACTTTAGTGTTCCAAGGGCTATCATCACGGATGGAGGTAAGCATTTTTGTAATCATTATTTGGATTCTCTACTGACAAAATATGTGTTACTCATCATGCAGGTGCACCATATCATCCCAAACAAGTGGACAAGTGGAGATCTCTAACCATGAAATTAAGAGGATATTGGAGACTACTGTCAACTCATTGAGAAAGGACTGATTCCTAAAATTAGATGATGCATTATGGGCATATAGAACAATATTCAAAATGCCAATTGGGATATCCCATATCGTCTAGTTTATGGAAAAGCATGCCACTTACTTGTAGACTAAAGCATCGAGCTTACTGGGCAACTAGGTTGCTAAATTTCAATATGGAAGCTGCTGGGAGAAGAGGTTATTACAGCTTAAGAACTTGATGAGTTCTGCCTCCATGCATATGAAAATGCAAGAATTTAAAGGAGAGAATGAAAAGATAGCATGACAAACATATTGTAAGGCGTGAATTCCAAGTAAGACAAAAGGTGTTGCAGTATAACTCCTGCCTAAAGCTATTCTAGGCAAGCTCCAATCTAGGTGGTCGGGTCCATTTGAGATTGTACAAGTTTTTCCACATAGAGCTATTGAGCTGAAGAGTGGTGATAAGACCTTCAAGGTCAATGGGCAAAGGTTGAAGGAATACATAGATGGAGGATTTGAGCAACCAAAGACCTTCATATTGCTGACATAATGTACTGGGATAGTCAAGCTAATGACTATAAACTAGCACTTTTTGGGAGGCAACCTAAGCAAAAAATTTTTTAACTTTTATTTTCTTTGTTTCTATGAATTGAGTCATTTTAATTTTTATCTTTACTACATTCTCTAAGTTTGAATGGATGTTGTTCACTTTTTGTAGGCACATTGAAGAAAAAAAGAGAGGGAAATGATTGAGGATGACTTGCAAACTCGCACAAGTGCATAGGCACGCTACAAAGGGGAGTACCCCAAACCTTTAAGAATATCTTGCTATAATATGTATTGTAATGGTGATTTTGTTATGTGTTGACATTGAAGACAATGTCCAATTCAGGTTTGGGGTGCATTTGCATTTGCATGAGGATTTCTGTAGTAATATAGGATTGTCATTATATTTGCATCCTTGTCTTTTTTTTATTTTATTTTATTAATTTTGTTTATAAAATTAAATTTTGAAAGAAAAAATTATGTTTTTGGAATGTTGATTCACTGATGACTTATAAGGATATATAGGGGGACATTTTTGCCTTTGTGTTATTTGGCTATCTTGGCTTTGAATTAGAAGTCAAATTCAGTGATTGACTGTTTTAGACTTGTAAATACTTAGATAGAGTCTCGTATAGGAGCTAGTTACTTTGCTTCGTCAATCCTATTTGTAAGCTTTGTTGTGTCTGTTGAAATGAAATATAGGCAATTTGCTTGAGAGAAATGATATAGGTATTTCTTTGTTATATCCTTTTTGATCCCTTGTGTTTTCTTTCCTTCTTATCTCATATCTACTGTTCATTTTTTTTTGTGAAATAAATTGATTAAAATGGTTAAAGTATACTGAACTTTTAGTATTCCTTCCATTTAAATTCAAAAAAAAAGAGCACAATCTACTCGCTATTTTAAGTTACCGAGTAACTAGGTGCATTATGAACCCCATGTTTGCTTTTACATCAAACAGTGACTTGAATTATGACTATGCAAACACTTTGAGTATAAGACTTCTGAGTAATCGGGTGCCTTCATGACCAATATCGGTATTCACGTAAAAAGACAAATGATGACTCAAGGAAGATTGCCAAAGTGTATAGGCTGTTCTGAAAGTATAAAATAAAACAAATAAAGGAAGGATGTAGAGTATAAGTGATTAAGTATACTTTGATTTATTGTGGTTCATTTATTTTCACTTGTGTGACCATAACCATCATTCTTGTTGCTTGCTTTCTTTTTTTATTAACCCATAAAAGTCCAATTGATCTCTTGAGTATGTTGTTTGCACTAGTGGAGATGGGTTGATAGGGTTTTGCATGCAGGGTTGGATGTTTGAGCTGACTTATTTTATTAAAACCTAAAGGAAGCAGGGTAGCTATTGATTGTACGAGATTTTGTTTGAGTATGAATGAGTTTGGAATGGTTAGCTTGTGGGTTTGCCTACCAATTTTGGGTTTAGGTGGTTAAGCCATGGCATTTAGGTAGAGATTACTCCTTTGTGTCTGAATGGGTCTTAATGTATTAATGTTAAATAAAGCTTTAGCATTAATTTTTATTTTAGAGATTCCCATTTTGATTTGGACTTTTCTTTTGCTTGGGGATAAGCAAAAACTTAGGTTTGGGGGTATTTGATGTGTTGCATTTTTATAGTAATTATTATTATTAGTTTTTAATGATTTTGATGTTTTTGGTATAATAAATTAACACAATGATCAATCTAATAAATTGGTATAATAATTAATTAATAAATGTAAGAACCTGATATGTTTTATGTCAATTATAGGTAATTGAGCTAGGTCACACCTAATTGGCTTAACCATGTTTTAAAGGTCAAATTAAGTGACATTGGTTGAGTCCAATTTAGTAAGGTTAGTCATCCAAGTCATTAAGTCTTGCATCAAAATCAGAGTCCATCTCAAAGTAGAATAATCAAATCAAGTTATAAATGGACCCCACACCTCATCCTTGTTGGTGCCATCAGCCAAAAAAGAAATCAGGGGTGCACAAAATAAATCAAATAGTTAATCTCTCTCTTCTAGTCAGCCAACCTTAATTCTAGATATTTTGACATGAGGACCCCTGAAAGGTAAGCTACAGGACTTCAAATTGAGCAAGACTAGATCCTACTAAATTTTGGGAGAAGCAAGAAAAAAACATAATTTATGAAATTAAATTTGGATTCTAGATGAGGTGGCTACATCAGGTTGAAGTTGGTAACAATATTGGATATGACAGAAAACACCTGATACACCTAGATTCATCCTAGTTTTTCTTGGCCAAAGACCTGATATGGCAACCAATTTTGGATGGCAAGGAACTATTTTGGAAAAGATTAAATGATAAAAATTAGAGTCCAAACTTGTTTACATGATGAGCAGACTTGGAAAGAATTGGGACCAATTCTTAGAAGACCTAATTTGGCGGCTGAAACCTTATTTTATTTTACAGATTTTGTGGACCTAGGAAGGCTGAAGAAGGAAGGAATCCTTCTCCTGTGATTAACCACACCTCCTTTCTTCCTTTTACCATGAAAATCAGAATAAAATCAAAAAATCTGGGGTGGCATAAGGAGTAGATGGCTGGTGGTTGCTTAAAGCCTATCCAAAGGAGGGAGATTCTATACCAAATAAGAAGAATTATACATAGAATAAAATCATGAGAAAAATACCACCTTAACCCTAGCCCTAGCCCTATTTAAGAGTCCCAAAACACTAGCAAGAGGGAGAAAATCATCTTTGAAAGCTGGAAATTAAGCAAGGAGAGTTTTGAGGACTTGAGAGATTTGAAGAGATGATTCATTCAGCTCTACAATTTTTCAGATTTTTAATTCTTTCTCTTGTCTATTTAAATTTATTTTCTAGAACTCATTGTTAGAATGATTTTGGATTTTTATTCGAGTAAACTTGAGTTTGAATTTGATATTATGAGGAGCAAAATTTCTAGCTAGAGTATCTGATGCAGCTTGGATTTAATGTCAATTCTAGAATTTTATATTAATTTTTTTTATTAATACAATTTTTGGTATTTGCACTTAATACTTTTGGGTACTATTATCTTTGGTATTTGATTGATTTTGATTTATAATTGGTACTGAAGAGGGAGATTATAAATTGGAGTTAATATCACAGGAATAATAATTAGAGCGGGAGCAGAAGATTTGACCTGTGGGATCTTGGAATAATCATTGTGCTTAATGAATTAATTGAAATGTATTTTACTATTGGGTGATAGATTATAGGTTTTAATTGGTATCTTTAATAAGTCTCGAATATTAAATAATTTAAGATTATTGATCCTTGCATTAATAATTAAATTTGGATTATTAATCAAATTACTGGAATTGATAATTGGTCCAAGTAAATTAGATATACCCAAGTACTTTATTAATCAAATTTTGATTTAGCTTTCGTTGAGTTCTTTATAGTTAATTTTAGCTTTAGTTAAATTTATTTCCTATTGTAATTCAATTTTGATCATTCAGATATTAGTAGAATTAGCATTCATTTTTGATAATTAAACTTAGTCCTCATGGGAACATATCTTATTTATCATTGTATTACTTGAGTGATTTCGTATACTTATAATAAGCTATCAATATACATAATGATGATCATGTTCAGAAATTCTTACCTCTATCAGTGATTGACTTAAACATAAAAATCAATGAACTTCTTAATTATGAACTCAGAATTAAGATATTCCACTTAACATCTTTTTGTACAAACAGTTGCATTTCTATATAATCACAACAAACATAAAAAATCATATGTAGAAAATTATAGTAAACAATCCTAGCATTATAGATCCAACACTCCTTACAAAGTTAACAGGTTAATCTGAGCATACTGAAGCATCTAGACCCTCTACTAGTTTTTAGGATTTCTAGAGAGAGAAATTCATGAAGAGAGGAGAAACAATATAGAGAGAGAAACTCATAGAAGAAAGAAGAGATATGGAAGAGAGAGAAATTTTCTCCTTTATTTTTCTCTTCTTTTTTCTTTTCTTTTCTTTTTTTTCTTTTTGTCTTTCCTACTTTAAAATTTATGGGGAGAATTTAAAAATTTTTGAATCCTTACATTCTCCCTTTTAAATAATTTTGTTCTCGAAATCAGCATATTGTAAAGTGAAACATTAAGGATACTAACTTCTTTTCTTATCCTCAAGCTCTTAAATAACCTCTTTCATTGAGAAAAGAAATTCAAATCCTTCACTATAACACCTTCGCTTGAACCATCATACTTTCACTACGCTTTTTGATTTAATCTACTGAATACCTCAGATTTGCTAAATAACTTTCAAACCAATAAGATCAAAAATTTTTCAATCCCTTAAATTATAACTCAGATATAAATTATCCATCTAAATCCTATGAATCACCTTTGTCACAATCCCTAATGATCATAACCATAAGCTTAACTATTCTTTTGTCATGCTCACAATAAAATCCAATCCACCCATAGAATCAAATATAATTTTTATTGCATGCGAGTTTCATACAAGATCATCTTATAGGTTCAATACTCGAAAAAATATTCGTCTCTCATACTGTTGACTCTATGATTGATTTTGATATTATAAACTATTAAACAATTATGATACTAATCATATATTTCAAGAGTGGATGTAAGATTTCTAAAATATTTACAATGAAGAAATCATCCTTGAAAGAAATTCTCTCAAGGAGCTAAACCAATGCACTTCAAAGAACAAGATCTAACATGTTTGGTCAAAAGGAGTCGACTCTAGTATATTGAAATGTACTACCACTATCAGCAAGACAACTCGTGAACAGCAAGAGTCGACTCTCTCAAAGAAGATAGAAGACTACAATTTAGAATTTGCAAAAGTTGACTCATGGATTCTACGAGTCGACTCATTTGGCAATTAGTGTCGACTCGTGTAGACTATGAGTTGATTCGTGGCCTAAGATTGTACTAATGGTTAGTTTTTTGTATTACTCTAACAGTTAGTTTTTTTATTTCAACAGCTATTCTAACTCTTCCAATAATCAAAACTCATTCTTAATCTTTTTCAAATCTATGAAAAGCTAGAGAATAAATTGAAAAGTAAAAAAAAATGATTAAAAAGAGAAATCTATTTGTGAGAGCTTCATTGAACTTCTTTGAGAAGAAAAAAAAATTGTGTATAATTTCAGCGAGCTTTCAAGATCAATCTTCTCCATCATCAATAACATCCTCTCAAGCATCAAAAGAAAAGAAGTTCAAGCCTCAATTGAGCAATTCATCGCAACTTCTCCATGCCTAAAAGAGTTTTAATTTTTTATTTTATTTTGAGTTGAAACTTTTCATCTTGTATTTTATTTTTGTTATAATTTTTTTGAGAAAAAGAAACTTGAGGTTTAGGCCATCCAAGCTTGAAATTAGATATTGTAGATTTTGACTGATGAGCCCATAAAATCAACTAGATTGATTATGAACTTAAAAAATAATCGATGTAGGATTTTAGTTAGTGATCTTAAAAAATCAACTAAATTTATTTGTGAGTTCAAATAAAATAAATGTATTTAATCAGCTGATTATAGTAAAATTTTCAAAAAGAGCTTGGAGAGTGGACATAAGTACAAGATATACTAAACCACTATAAATTTTTTTATATTTGTATTGTGCCCTTTCTTATTTGCTTTATCTACCTTTAATTTCTGCTTAGCATTGTTTTAATTCTTGCATAGCTTTTTTTATATTTGATTTCACTGCTATAAATATTATACTCAATATAATCACTTAAATTTATTAATTTAAAGTGCTTATCTTAGATTTCAGATTTTGCTAAAATTTTTAAACAACTCAATTCACCCCTGGTCCTCTTAGGTTGCTATATGTCTAGGCACAATTAGTTTAGAGCGGATGTCTTATATTCTTTAT
The DNA here is from genome assembly GCF_000442705.2 of Elaeis guineensis. NCBI lineage: Eukaryota > Viridiplantae > Streptophyta > Magnoliopsida > Arecales > Arecaceae > Elaeis > Elaeis guineensis. The sequence goes on from NC_025995.2 coordinate 18,266,180, forward strand.
TGACCTAGTAGTCTTGAATCAAAGATCATGGCAACCCAAACTAAATCTTTTCTTATTAAAGGCCATTCTATAGATCAACCTCCATTTTTTAATAACTCTAATTATATTTATTAAAAAGTTAGAATAAAAATTTTTATACAAGTACATAACTATAACTTATAAAGAATTATAATCAATGGCCCACACACACCCATTGTATTGATTGATGGATTTGATAAAAAAATAACTTAGCTGAAAGCTAAGGCCATGAATATACTTTATTGTTCTTTGGATGTCAATGAATTCAATAGAATATCTATTTGTATTTTAACTAAAAAAGTGTTGGATTAATTGGAAGCAACTTATGAAGGAGCAAATCAAGAAGAAGAATCATGCTCCAAAGAAGATAGGAAGCTCTCCCCAACCTATGTCTCACGGCTCATGAGGATGAAAAGAAAAAGAAGAGGAAGAAATAAAGGAGAAAGAAAGCATCGATTAAGGTGGGAGCAAACTAATAAAAAAATGAGAAAGAAGATATTGTAAATCTTTGCCTCTTGGTTCACAATGATGAGATAAATCTTGAAAACTCTTTCAATTTTAGATTTGAAGAATTATTGGATGCCTTTAATGATCTAATGGATAATTTTAAAAAGTTAAGACTGAAAAATAAAGAGTTAAAGAAATCAAATTTCTTTTATCTGAAGAAATGAATAATATTTTATCAAAAAAAGAAGATCTTTTAAAGAAAAGAACTCTTTGGATGAAGAAAAAAATCATTTGAAATCTGAAAAATCTCTTATGGAAAAAAATGCTAAACTAAGAAAAAAATTGAAATATTAAAGCCCATACTTGACAAGTTTACATTTAGTTCTCAAAAACTTCAATTAATGTTGAATAATCAAAAAATTATTTTTAATAAGGCTAGAGTTAGTTTTAATCTCTTAGAAAAGTAAAATTTTATTAAAAATATATTTACTAGAGCATCACACAAAATCATTCTATTGTTTGTTTTAAATGTAATAAAGTAGGTCAAAAAACTTTTGAATGTAACATTAATTGAAATGGTCATATTTGTGTTAAATATATTTGGATTTCAAAAGGAACCTTGTATACTAACTCTAATGGACCTAAGATGGCTTGGATATCAAAAATTAGAAAATGACTTTATAGGTATGTCAAGCATCCAAAGGCATAAAAAAAACAAATTCTTGAAAGCAGATGCTTAGGACTTAAGATGAATGGGTAATATTACTTACAAAAGCTAAACTTTTCTCATATCATTCTATCACTAATTTCACTATAAAAAAAATAACTTTCAGTGATGGATATGAGCAATGGTAATTTTGCCATCACTAATAATATTTTTACCGACCACCAATTATGATCAAAAAATAAGCAGTCGTAAAAAAATTATTTATTAAATTTATTAGCGACGATGAATATAGTATTCACGATGATAAGTGCCATTGCTAATACTCATTAGCGGTGGCTCTATTAGCGATGGAATGAGCTATTGTGAAAAAAAATTATTTATTAAACCTATTAGGATGGTGAATATAGTATTTGCAACAGCAAAATATGTTATTAATACCCATTATGATGGCACTTTAGTAACGAAAAAAGCCATCACTAATAACTCGATTTTTGCTTCCCTACCTTTGATTTTGGCTTTCCTGCTAAAACCCTTATTTTCTCCTTTTAATTTCCCCCGCCCTCAATTTTTACCTCCCTCACTAGCGACTGATTGAACCCCCCCTCCCCCTCTCCCGGTTCCCCTACTCATGCCGCACCATCGGAGCCTACGGCCTCCTCCTCCCAACCTCGCACCATCCGACCTCCATTTTTTCTCAGAGCCTGCATCTTGAGCTCCCCCCTTCTTCCTGATGGCTTTCTGAAGCCGGCATCCTGTCGCTCGGCCTTCCTTTCCTTTTCGCTCCTCCCCTTATCGGATCAGACCCCCGCTGCCTCCCCCTTCTTCCCTATTGCCCCCTTTTTTACCCTACCTTCGATCCCCATTTTCTCCTACTGTGCTACCAGATCCGGCATCCCTGAGCCCCGACCACCTCTTCGAGCCCCTTATCACCTTCCAACCTCGTCCGTCGGATCTCGAGCCTCTTGATTGCCTCGTCAAGCCCCCAGCCAGCCTCCCTCCAGCTTCCTTCGGTCTCCCTCTTTCCCCGCCACTGGATCCGGCTTCCTCGAGCTGCCGGCCGCCTCCCCGAATTTCCAGCCCATCTCCCCCCGACCGCCTCTCTGAGCCTGAGCCCCCGACCCACCGGCCCCCTTGCCAGATTCGCCACCTCCTTTGCCGATAAAGAACCCCATTTGGATCCGGAGAAATCCATATGATCTCTCCTTCCAGTAGATCTCCAAAAAAATGGAAGAAATGAAAAAAAAAGTAAAAAGAAAAAAAAGATCAATCTATGTTGGAAAGGACTTTTATTTATTTTTTTAGCCTTTCATTTATTTTCACTGATTTTTCTTTTTTTTTATTTTTTTCATTCCAAGGTGTCTCGATCGGTGGAGGCTTGGAGTGGCTGAATGGCAAAATACAGATGATTGCTAGAGGTTTACATTAGTAATTATACATAAAAGTTTAAAAGGTATGAATATATTATCAATTGATTTATTAAATAAGGTTGTGGACGGACCATTCAAAGATTTAGAGTTCAAATCATCTCATCCTCATATTTTAGTATCTTAATTTTTGGTTGACTTACAAAGAATATTTTTGGTTGAACAGGTATAGCTATTGTTTATATGTTAAAGTATGTTCTTTGATCAGGTTGTTGCAAATGATGGGTATTTTTGTTTGTATATTTATTTGCTTAATTTTGAATAAATGCTTGGTGTTGGTGAATTCAACCCTCTATATTTAATAACTGTTATGGTTCGAATTGACATACTTTATGTGCTTCTTGAAATGGAGAAAGAGTGATACAATTCTATAATTATTTTCTGATTATATAGATCAAGTATTCAATAAATGAAGAATGAGTATAATGCTAATTCTTATTTATATCTTATTGTTTATATATTATTTGGATATTGACGTAGCATTTAATGTTTAATACAACTTTAACTTTTGCTTATCATTATATTCTTGCTAATTTTTTTTGTGAATTAATTGAATCCAATTGCATAGCATATGTTATTATTAGTAAACATCTAAAAAGAGAATGAATAGCAATAAAGGTGAGTGTTGAATTTTTTTTTGATATTTGGCAAGCAAGGAACGAGGAAAGATGAGTGCTGAATTTTTTTTTATCTGAAAGTTATCAAAATGATGAACTAATTTTTTTTTTTTCTCTATCTTTCATTCACTATCTTGCTGCATCAATATTTTCTAAAGATCAGATAAGGCTGTAAATCTATTCTCAAATGATGGTAACTTTGGGACTGGATAGCTGTGATCTTGCAAACAGCAACTTCATATGAACCTGATGAGGACAAAATCAGATGCAAATTTTTTTAAATATTTTTTAGTAAAATTTTTCTAACCCACTTAAGCTTTCATATCCATTAAACAATCTGTAAATAAAAGTGAAGGGCTGCTGTAAGCGCAATAGCAACCCTTTCAAATTCTCCTCAAATGATGCTTTTAGACCACTAAACTGATGAAGAGCTTTCCTAAGCACATTCTCTCATGCGGGAGGGATCTTTTTCCCAAGTTGGCTTCTAAATTATTTTCTTAAGCTTAGAGGTGATGTTATCCTTCCTGTGATCTTTTATATATTTTATCCTTAATACATCTTAATATTTTATTTTGTGATTTTTTTTCCATGTAAAATATGTCCTATTATTCTTTTCCAAGCTGCTTGAGTCCAAAAAGAAGATCTGGAGGTAAAAATTCAATCTGACCATCCAATAAATGGGTCGAGAGTGTCTATAGCTCTGTATCATCAAATAAAATATGTAAAAATAATTTATTCAAGAATTAGAGTAGTATATCAAAATATATACCTCCGTATTGACATATTGTTGCCCAAAGGTAGCAACTCAAGGGGGATGAATTGGATTCTTATAAGATTTTAACCAAATTTAAACTCTTAACAAGTATGTGCTTTGAATTAACTTAATCTTAGCGTGGTTGTGAGGTGAATGCAATAAGCTACAGTGGAATTAAGATATTAAAGCAATAAGGCAAAAGTTATAGCATGTCCTGTGCTTGGGTCGACTCCATTTTCTTTGGGGTCAACTCGATCCGCTCTAGGGATTGATTTCAATTCTTCAGGGGTCGACTCCTTCTAGATTTTGAAAAAATCAACTTTCTATCTGTGCTTCATATTTAACAGAGGTCGACCCATGGGTCATCCCATAGGGCATCCCCTCTATGCATCATTTTCATGCCAATGAGTTGGGGTCGACTCCAATCTTTCTAGGTTGACTCTAATTTATATTTTTAATATAATATAATTATTATTTATTTATGATTATATTAAATAATTATTATTTTATTTATAATAGATATTAAAAAATATTATTGCTTGTTAATGTGATTAAAATAGATTTTAAAATATTTAATTATATTTTTTTAAAAAAAATAAAAATTATTAGTGATGAATTAGTGATGGTACTTATCGTGACTAATATTTATATTTTAATTAAAAAAATAAAAAATTATTAGTGATGGCAGTAGTGACGGTTATGCCATTGCTAGTAGTTTTTTAACACTTTAATTAAGTTTAATTATTAGCAATCATTTTTTATCACTAATACTGTTGCTAAGTAGCATTATTAGTGATGGCTAAATTATCTTCACTAATAATGATAATTAGCAACGAGATTATTTTTATTAGATTTTTAGTGACAGTATGCCATCGCTAATGAATTGGCTATTAGCGATGGCTAATCGCAATTAGCCATCGCTAATAGTCTGTTTTCTTGTAGTATTTCTGATTTTGCTTGAGCGATTGATTTTGATGCATTATATATATGCTTGATATTGTGATGATTTTTTAGTACATGAATATATTGATAAATATATTCTATTAATTCTAATATCATATTGATTGTTAGAAGCATAAATTTTATTATAAATTTAGTATGCTTTCTTAACTCCTCATATCACATTAATATTTGTGAAATATAAATTAAAATAAGTTTGATTGCATATAAAAATTCTTGAGTGCAAAAATCTCAAATCAACTCTTGACATTCTTATAAGACATATAATATTGGAATATCTCAAAAATTACTTGATCAAGGGACATCAAGATGAGTCATCCATTCATAAAAGATTGCATGCTTGATGTTATTGATTTGCATTGCATCCTAGGCTTGACCATTAAGGATTTGAAAATCTTCTTGTTGAACCTAAACCTTAGGGCCTTCATCTAGATTTCTCAAATTGATTTGACTTGATCCTACTTGATTTGATTGATTATAAATCTCTATTGATTAGTTCATGGTCTCCCAAATTGATTTGAATATCATTCTTGATCTTTGATTTAATTTTCTATTGATTTCTTTTCAATTTGATCAATTTTTTCTTAATTTGAAACTCCTTGAACTATTTTTTATATCAAGGAGTTGGCTCTTAAAATCGAGGAGTCGATTCATGGTTTCTTACAGAAAAATAGTTCTTTGAGGAGTCGATCCCAGCTTTACTGGAGTCGACCCCTCTTCAAGAGTTGACTCTTGATTTAACAGGAGTCGACCCCTATGTCTGGGATGGATTTCTTAATTGAAAATTTCCAAGGCTCTGTCATCCCTTTGTCAATTTTTTTTAGCCATATTCCTCTCAAACCCCTTTCCCATCAAATTCAAAATTTTCTCTCCTTTTCTACCTGATATCTTGTGGTCTTTGTTCTCCAATGGCACCTTAGAAGCAACTCGCATAAAGAAAGAAGAAGTCTTTTATGAAAATTCAAAATTTAGGGCTTCTCCAAATAGTTCTCCCACACAAGAAAGAAGGACCAAGCATCGAAATGATTGAAAGTCTAGTTTTCAAAGTGCAAGGCATGCAAATTGAGATAGATGTTAATAGCATTGGATGCACACTACATATATAAACTAATAGGAGCATCTCGGATTGTCTCAAGTAGTGACACATTTGAAATTTCATATTGGATTGAGATGATATCGAGCGTATCAAGGATATTAGTGCCAACCAGCTGACTACGGAGATGCAGCTACTACATCACATGATTAGTAGGATTTTTTTCATGATTATATATCATATTCTTTAGAAGATTTCACTTTGCATACTAGCACTCATGTTACGGCGGATGTTAGAATTAAGAAGCAAGTAATATGGACAGAGACAATTCCATCTCCACAAATCGATCATCCAGAGAGTTCAAATCAATTATTTGGTATATTGGATGAGGATGCATTTATCAAGAAGATTTTTATGAGGATCACTTCTTTTATTTGTGCAAAGATTGAAAGATACCTATTAGAGGCATAACAGGCAAGAAAAGAGCTGATGGATGCTCTAGCACTAGCCAGAGAGGAGTCCACTAAGCTGATCCAAACTTTCACTATAGTGAAAGATGTTCAGGGATAGTCATCCAGAGACATCAGACCATCCTCTCCTTCAATCTAGCTTGGACTTTATCTTAGGATTATCCTGATCTATCCTTGCTTAGGATGTCAAGATTTATTTCTTAAATCTTTAACGATTCTAACAATTCAGTTTTTGATAGATACACTATAAGAAAATGGACCTTTAGCGACGGCCATTAGTGACGGCAATATTGCCATCGCTAATAACCATTTTTACCAACCACCAATGGCGACCAAAAGAGAAGCCATCGCAAAAAAAATTATTAGTGATGGATTTTTTTATTTTTAGCGACTCTTATAAGTATCGTTAATAACTATAATTTTATTTTTTATTTGATCATTAAGCTTATTAACGATGGAAAGATGGTATTAGCAATGGCATAAAGTCATTGCTAATAACAAATTTATTAATGATGGCTAATTTATTTTTTTAGCGACATTTATCAATATCACTAAAAATATTGAATTTTAAGTTTTTAAAATAGAATAGTATTAATGACGGTGGGGTATTAACGATGGCCTTAGCCATCGCTAATATCCCTAAACTTCTCCACCATCGATCCCCCCACCCCTTGATTTTTGGCTTCCCTAGAGTTTTTAGCATCTCCATCCTCATTTTCCCCAACCCTCCTCTCGGTTATCTGCTTGGCTCCCCCATTGGTGACCGACTGAACCCCCCCACCTCTCATTCTCCCCTTATTCCCCGCAGCTGCCCCCCCACCCTTGGTTTCATCTCCCCCACCGGTGACCAACCAATCCCCCCTCTCCCCCTCTCTCGATTTCCCGCTTATGTGCGCCACCATCCCCACCGGAATCCCTGCACTGCTTCTCTGTTGCCGCCATCCATCTGTCAGATTTTTATGCTGCATTCCTTCCCGTTCTCCAGCTCATGCTTTCCCCATCCATGTGCTGCGACCTCCCCCTTCATCATTCCCGCACTGTCGTTCCCTTGTCGAATCCATCACCCCCCTTGTTGGATCCACTCTTCCCATGTGGTGACATCATTTTTTCATTGGATCTGCCATTCCCTTACTGAATCTGCCACCCCCCTTGCTGGATCCATCGCCTACTTGTCGGATCCATTCCCCCCTTGCCAGATCTGCTCACCCCCTGTCGGATCCCCGTCCCCACACCAGATCGCTATCCTCATCTCCGCACCGTCATTCCTGCACCATCAACATCCCTACCTCGTATACCCATTCTTTTGGTGAGTATTAGCGATGGTGGTGGAGCCATCGCTAAAAATCTTTTTATTTTAATATATTAATTAATTTTATTAGATATTAATTAATTAATTAGATATTAATTTAATTAATTAATTAGGTATTTTATTTAACTATGATGAAGATTTTGGATGGTGATTTTAATTAATGATCCTTGTTAGAATAGATATTGCATCTCTTGAGTCTCTTTTTGCTCTTACTTTGCTCTATTTTTTATTTTTTTTCTACTCAATCACCTATTTTTAAAAATTATATTGTATAGAATATAGACCCATCTTTTGATTAATTACATATTCTATGGCATTCTACATTTATAAATTTTTATATAGATAAAAATTATGTACATTGATCAATTGACTGTCATTTTGGATAGTTTAGAAATTATAATTAATTTTATGGATAATTATAGTAATTAAATGTATGTTGAGAGTTGAAAAAATTTTGGATAGTATTTTTTTAATTCTCCTTACATATTTTCAGTCGTGTGAGAAAAACTAAAAAAAATACTGTCAAATTTTTTTTAACCCCTATTGCATATCGTTTGATTACTGTAATTGTCCTATAGAATTAATATAATTTTTGAATGGGATAGACCTTCTATACCTATTAGTTGATTATAGGATGTATTTATTATATAAGCTATTTTAAATGATAAAATAATTGATAAGTATTTTGCCTTGTATTTGTATATGCAGAATCTTTAGATAGTGTGCCATGGACCATAGTTGGATAGACCTCGAGTAGTCGACGGGATGATTTCTGCTGAATATAAGGAGGGTGTTAAGTATTGTGATTATCTTTTAGGAATATAAACTTTTAGTTCAAGGATGAGCTCATTATCCTTGTAAGAGATGTGTCAATAGAAAAATGTTGATAGAGATACAATAATTGCTATTTGTATAAGAGTCGATTTATGTCAAGTACAAGCATTGATACCTGTATGAGAGACGTGGAAGATAATTGCATGGGTTATAAGTCAGCAGCAGGGATGCAGATAGAATGATAGACATAGTTATGGATGCGGCTAGTCCTAAATTTGACTAGAATATAGAACGATCCAGAAGCTGAGCGATGATTTCTACCGTATGTAAAAGTTGCTAATGAACTACTATGGTTGGGATGTGAAACACACACTATATTATCAATTATGTCGAGTTGTTAAACTTGAAGATCGAGTTTAATATAATGGTAATTGTTATGATAGGATGTAGCAATAATAAAGAAGATGCTATCGAAAGATGAGAAGCTTGTTGAAAGCTTCCATGCTTCAAAGAAAATGGTGAAAGAGTTAGGCATGGGATACGAGAAGATAGATGCATGCTGTAATAATTGCATACTTTTCTATAAGGAGGATCAACTGAAGAGCTCATGTAACGTATGCAGTGAAAGTCATTTAAATCGAGGTAAGAGGATAGAAATTAGAAAGACATACTATATAAGGTCTTTGATACCTTCTCCTCACTTCTAGCTTTGGAGGCTCTATTTGTCCAAGAATACTATCGGACAGATGAGATGGCATAAAGAAGAGATTCGCAAGCACATCAATATAATGAGTGATCCATCGGATATGAGGTGGATAGTGAGGTATGGAAGAAATTTAATGCTTGTCATCCTTTATTTGCTCAAAAATCATACAATGTCCAACTAAAACTGTCTACGGATGGGTTTACACCGTTCATCACACAGCAACCCCTTATTCATGTTAGACAGTCTTTATCACTCCATACAATCTACTGCCTGGGATGTACATGAAAGAAATAACATCTTTTTTACATTAGTCATTTCTGACCATGACATCTTGGTGGAAGCATGGATGTATATCTAAGACCTCTTGTTGATGAGCTAAATTTTTATGGTCTGATGGCACACGTATATTTAATGTATCGAAGAAGCAAAATTTTGTAATGAAGCTGTATTGATGTGGACCATCAGTGATTTTTTACTTGTGGGATGCTGTCAAGATAAAACACTCATGGGAAGCTAGTATGTCCCTATTGTATGGAAAATATAAAATTATTTCAACTTGAGCATGGTCGTAAGTCCTATGGTTTGATTGTCATCCTTTCTGAAAGCAGGGATAGTTTTAGAAGGGATAAGATAGAGAAGACCATGCACCCCCATGCCTCAGTGGTATGAAAGTGTCTCAGAGGGTATCCAAATGGATGAAGTCTAGTTTGGCATACTATTTGACTAGCAGAAACTTTGAGGGTTCGATAGAACTTATAACTGGATGAAGCATAGCATCTTTTGAAATTACCATACTGGTCCATCAATTTGATCTGTCATAATCTTGACGTCATGCATATTGAGAAGAATGTATTTGATAATATTTTTTATACTTATGGATGTCAAGGGCAAGATGAAGGATAACCCTAAGGCTCAACAGATATGAAGAACATATGAAAGTGTCCTCTATTAGAGCTGATTGAGGTATCATCTAAAAATTTTTGAAGTCAAAAGCATCTTACACCTTAACAAGGGAGCAGTTGAAAGATGTATGTAATGGTGTAAAAATCTTAAATTCTCAAATGGTTATGCAAGTAATCTAGTTCGGTGCGTTAATGTCAAAGATTGTAGGTTCTATAGGCTAAAGAGCCATAACTATCATATCTTTATATAATGATTACTCCATTAGCTTGGCATGATCTCCTTCCCAACTCCATATGGAGTTCTTTGATCGAGCTTAGTTTTTTTTCAGAGATATTTGTGCGATCGAACTATCCACCGACCACATCTCCAATTTTGAGGCTAGCAGTTGAGAGACCATATGCAAGTTGGAGAAGATATTCCCTCCTAGCTTCTTCAACTCCATGGAGCACCTCTGATTTATCTGGTTATAAATCTAGGGTGGAGGGATAGTACAGTACAGATGATGCATCCATTTGAAAGATATATGCACAATCTTAAGAAGAAAATAAAAATAAAGTCAGAGTCGAAGGTTCTATTATAGAGACTTACATAATAGAAGAAATTTTAAATTTCACTGATACTATTTTAATTCCGTGTGTAAACAAAGCTGACTTAAGTGACCGAAATGATGATGGTGGTGATGAGGGATCAGAGTGGGAGATATCAATATTTGCCTATCTCGCTCATGAATTTGGGCAGAGGTTCCTCAAAATTTAATTGATACTGAATTACGACAAACAGAGGCATATGTTCTACTAAACTTCAAGGAGGTTGATGCATATGTTGAGTAAGTGTCCATCATCATCCCAACTATTTAACCATTTATTACAGTATACTTATCTTATGTATGTTTAGGCAATATGATGGGATACTGAGATCGGACAACTTGAGGATAAGTGATGAAAAAATTTTCACACAGCGCTCATAGAACTTTACAGATTGATTCCACAAATTGGTAAGCATCTATTATCATTTCATATATTTTTATTTTCTTCAATTTATTATTTTTATAATATACAGTCATGCAAGAGGGCGAATTATACCTAAGAAGCTAAGACCATTAGGTTATGGACAACAAACTACGTTGCATATTATAATGATTGTAACGTAAATAATTTTAAATTTCACACCTAGCAATATGGATATCATAAGAGCACAATAAATGATGGTGTGTGTATAAGGACAGCTGGTGGGAAGAGGTGGAGAGTGACTACTACAAATCTTAGAAAAAGTGATCAAGTTGACCTACTTTGGAGGTAATAGTGTCATTCTATTTAAGTGCCAATGGTTTGATAACAAGCATGGTATGAAGTTAATCCATGGCATTGGCTTATTGAAATCAAATATGGATCAAAAGCATATGTCAATGAGCCATTCATGCTTACTCAACAAGCTGTTTAAGTTTATTATACTTTTTTCCCATCAAGGAGAGAGGAAGGAAAGAATGGTGAGCTGTATGCAAAACTAAATCTCAAGCCATTTATTACATGCTCGAAGAAGAAGAAGAGCCCTATTTATCAGAATGCTTTCATGATGATGAAACATTTGGAGTTCATCAGTTTTTCACAAATGCAGAGTTGGATGCTTCAGATTCTTTCCTACGTGATGACAGCATGAGAAGGTAGATCATTCTGAGTTTTTTTAAAGGACAATCCTATCCAAGAAAGAAAAGAAGAGGAAGAAAATGAAGTGGAAGAAGAGGAAGAATCAGACATAGAATCCAAATGGTACCAAATCTCTAAGAGGCCAATGAGTAGTGCTCCTCACTTGCGATAAATTTTGGACCTCTGACTCTCTGTGCTTCGCATCCAGCGAAGCACTCCTGTGCCTCGCCTCGCGAAGCTTCTGCTCCAGCTCGGAGACTCTTCTTCAAAGCCCTACCTCTCCTTTCTTGGACTTCTCTTCCAAGTCCAAGCACCTCTCATCAATGGCCTCCACTTAAGCATCCAAGCTCTTATATCTCGCATCTGGAATGCCACCTTCACCTTTCTCATTCTCTTGATCTCGACCTCAGGGATTTCTCTCACGAACTTAGAATCGCTGTGACCTTTGGTATCATTTTTTTCTTGCATTGTCTTGAATTATTTTAAATATTATTTTACATCATTTTAAATCTTGCATTGCCACCCATAATTGTATAACTAATGTTAGAAAATGGTAGTTTCATGCATGCATTTCAAAACCTTTTGAAATTAATGCAGCAAAGAAGATCTAGATTAAACAATTTAACCTAGCATGCATCAGATCTAATGCAGAGCAGAAGATCTAGATTAAATAATTTAACCTAGCATGTATCAGATCTAATATGTAAACTACCTATAGCCTGATCTATGACATAAACATGGCTTGCAAATTTGAAATCTAATTATAGATCACATCTATTATTGAAGAGGAGATCAGATCTCCATACCTTCATATGGATTGATCTACACCACAGCTGATGATCATAGATTTGCTAGTTCTTCGAGCCACACATATCCGGCCTCTATAGATATCCACATGAAGCTCTCAATCTGATCAGAGATTCATCGATCTCTGTGAGGTGCTAGCTCCCTTGTAGAGATCTGCTCCTAATAGTTGATTAATCTCCTTCTTCAATCTCTTAGACACTCTCAAAGAGGAAGAAGGATTGGAGGAAGAAGAGGTGGAGGAAGAACTTAAGAACACTCTCTCTTCCCAAACCCAATGCCTAAACCCTAGGTCCTTCTTCATGCCAATATGGAAACGTCTTCCTAAAACTCATGCTCATAAGGAATCTCATGCACCACTAGAATTTTCACACTGATCATAAGTTAAAATTAGAGGTAGGAATACCAATGATATTACTAAAAATTTGAATCAAAATACTGATCTTTATAATAGTACTAGATTGGTAGTTATAAGATTATTTTCTAAAATTATAGAAGCTAAAATTATTAGCAAAAATAATATTGGTGATTGTGTATTTATTTCAAGAGTATCTTATCTCCAACCGTATCTAAATGACTTTTATATTGAAGTGAAGATAGTTTCCTCTTTCTATATATTTCACAATGACTATTAATAAAAGTCAAGATCAATCATTAAAGCAAGTTAGAATATATTTGTCAAGACCTTTATTTTGTCACAGGTAGCTACATATTGCACTCTCTTGAGTGACTAATAAAGATGATTTAAAAGTGTTGACAAATAATGGTGAGCATTTTAATGATTATTGTTCCACGAAGAATATTATCTATAAGAAGATATTTTCAAATCTACCTACCATCCTTAATATATAAGATTTGTAAGTATATGCTAATATTCTATCTTAATTTCATATATATTCTATTCTTTTTCTATACATATTAATACATATTTATTATAAGTTCTTAATCAACTCAAAGATGTATGTAATTTATTGAATGAGTTAACAAATAAGAGAGACAGCTGGAAGATAAAGGCTAGAACTGATAGAATATAAGATTCAGTTAACATAGAGAATAAAATGAACTTACAAGTTTGGGCAGCTCACTGATAAAGATGTACTTTTCCTCTTACTTTCAAATATTTTTCACTCTTGTATTTGCTAAAATTTTCTTATAATATTGTTAATATTATATTTTTTTTTATTTGTTGATTTGTTAGGATAATCAATGTATGCTATAATCAAGAAAATATGGTATAAAAGTTTTGTATATTATTAAAGAAGGGTATATATATCTGATTACTAATTTAAAAGTTATATGTACTGATAGATTGCATCATCCAATAAAGAATAATAAGAAAATTCTTTTTCTCCTGACTATAATTGAAGAAAATACTGAAATATGAGATATTTCCATCTTTGCATAAATTTTACTTCATAAATTATAATAAATAATGAATCAATCAATAATCATATCTATTTAGTCGTAAGAACAAAAGCTACTCCTATATTTTGCTTAACCTTCTGATTATTTTATTTAACTAATAAATACTTTTATATTTATACTTTGCAGATGTTATTAAAAAATTAATTAATATAGGATCTTTAGAGAATATTCATACTCAAAACTCAAATGTTAAAAGAAGAAATTTAGAGCTATTAATGCTTGAGTATGTATTTTATTTTATATATAATAAATAATTTATTTAAAAATATATTATTTATCTTTCTAATTCAATCTAATGTTATTGGAGTGGACTGAGGATAAAGGTCACCATCTAGAATAATGCTACTAATTATATAAATGAAACTAAAATTTTGTAAAGTTTTGTTCATCCAATTCTAATTATAACATCAATAATTATTAAAGTATTTTGATGTATTCAAAAAATATTTTTGATTTTTTTGATATTAAAATTTTTATTCTTAATAAGAAATCTATATTATAGATGAGTATTATTTTTTTCTACGAGTGTAACAAAAATTTATGTCAACTTGGATATATCAAATGTAGAAAGTTTTAATCATAGGTATCATTTACTTATACATTATCTTATTATGAAATTACATGAAAAAATTGCTAACTAAATTTTATAACTTTAAGTAACTTTTGTAACCTTTTAAGTAAAGATTGATCATATATAAATGATATTCAAAAGATTATATCCCAAAGCCAATTACAAACTAGCTACTTCTACTGATCCATTGTCTATTAGAAAAATGATAATTCAAGAGATAAAATCTATTAAGTGAGATTATATGACATGATGATTAAATTTATATAATATTAAAACTTCATTCATATGTCATATAAATTTTTTTAAATTTAATATTTATATTTAAGGATATATAATTATAATTAATATTAAACTATTTTATTTATAAAAAACTATCTTTAATTGTGAGGTTTTAATTAGAATATTGAAATAAAATTTGGATGGTATTACATGGCTTGCCAAGTTTGTTAGAGAAAAGTGAGATATACTAATATTGGATTCTAGTATGATCGATGCAATATAGAGTCTAAGTATCCAATATCAAAGTTTGTTTAACATTTAATATCACATCTCTTATTCATATCCATTATAATTTTTTATTTATTATTATAACAAATTTTGATTTGGTTCTATTCTTCTTTTTCTTTAGATACCGATTGTTGACCCCTAGATTAATTTTGATGATAACAAAAGTATTTGAATTTAAATTATTAAGTTACTAATATTTTTATGAGGATGTGTAGTTTCAAATTTTAAGTGCTCACAATTTCTGACAACTAAATGAAGAACTATCATTCAAGAATTTAGTAAAGAAACTCTAGACTAGACATACCTTGAAAGAAATTTTGATGAGGATTAAATTAATTAAGAAGATAAGTCTAATCTAAAATAAATTAGAAAGAAAGACTATCTAAAAATTCATGATATACTTGGCACGCCAGCTGAGTTGACCCAATAGAAGTCTGAGCCGATCCAGTCTTAGTGTGAATAAAAGATAGAAAATCATATTTTGAAAGATAGAAGATTTAGTCGATCTAAAATTTGAATAAGCCAACCAAGATAAGATCTAATCGACTCAGTCATAAAGTTAGTTGACCCAATCTCAGAAAGTAACAGAAGATAGAAATCTAAAATTCAAGCAATATTCAGTGAGCTGACCAAGTTCAGATGAGCCAACCTAGATAGGACATTAGTCGACTCAGTCATAAAGTTAGTCGATCCAGTCTCAGAAGAAAGATAGAGACAGAAACATAAAATTTTGGATCAAGTCTACTGAGCGACCAATAGTCACTGAGTCGATCCAGAGATCAACTGAGCTGACCAAGATGCAGTGAAGAAGTCAAGATAGAAAGCCAACTTTCAGCCACCTAATACTAAGTTGACCTAAAAGGTTTATGAGTCAGCCTAATAAGAAACTGAGTCGACTCAAAGAAAGGTTGAGTCAATCCAGTGATTGTAATGGCTAGTTTTTCAAAACTACAGTCTTTTTGCCTCCAATCACTCCCAACAGTTATTTTTTTCATTCCAATGGCTAGAGCACTTAATGCAACCTCTCCAGATGACTTAAAATGGTAGAAAACCTTAAGAATATAAAAAAAAAACCTTTAGAGCATAGAAGAAAAGCTTTTGGAACTTACATTGAAGAGCATTCAAGTTATTTTTAGTGCATTCAAGTTTGTGAGCCAAATAATAAAAGGAATGAATAATTTTCAATATTCTCTTATCCTTCTATCATCCTCAAATTGAGAGAAGTCAGCCATCAGTATTGAAGATTACCACCTACCTCTCTTAAGCATTCATGGAGAAGAAATCAAGTGAACAAGCAACCAATTTAGATTCTCTTCTCTTAGTCTTCTTTGTGTTCATTTCTCTAAACTTTAACTCTTGTATTAATTGTAGTTTTGTATTTTCTTTCAAGTTTCTTAAGATAAGAAATTTGGGTTAGTTCAAGCCTTGAATTGGACATTGTAGTGGTTTGATTGGTGAGTCAAGGTCAAAATCAATCAGAATTGATTGTTAGTCCAAGAAAATAATCATTGTAAGGTTGTAGTTGATGAGTCAAGAATAAAATCAATCAGATTGGATTATAAATCCAAGAAAAACAATCAAACTGTAATCAAGTTTAGTGATTATAGTGAATTTTCAAGTGATTTACTTGGAGAGTGGACGTGGGTGCTAAATTGCACCGAACCACTATAAAATTATAGTATTTGTGATTGTATACTTATTCTTTTACTATTCTCATTCATTGCATATCTTTTAATTTACTCATTAAGTATTTAGTAGCTTATTTTGCATAATTATCTTTTAAATTTTTAAATACCCAATTCACCCCCCTCTCTTTGATAGCCATCCTTGGACAACAAGTGGTATCAGAGCAGGTGCTCACTTGTTACTCATCTTTTTGAGCTAAAGATTCTATAGCAACCCCAATTGAGATTTCATTGATTGAGGGGCAATCAACCAATCGACCCCCACTCTTTAATAGGATCAACTATACTATTGGAATACAAGAATGAGAATATTCATCCAAGTACAAGATTATGACATATAGAATTTATAATGATGGGCCCACACACACCCATAATCATAGTTGATGGCATGTCTATCTCCAAGCTCGAAAAAGATTAGAATAAACATGACAAGAAGTAAGCTTAACTTAATACCAAAGCAATGAATATTCTATATTATGCTTTGGACGCTAATGAATTTAATAAGATATCAATATATTTATCCATCAAAGAGATTTGGGATAGACTTGAAGTCACTCATGAGGATACTAGCCAAGTCAAAGAATCAAAGATAAATATGTTGATACACAAATATGAGCTATTTAAAATGAAACCACAAGAAACTATCACTAAAATATTTACATAATTCATCAATATTTTAAATGGTTTAAAGAGTCTCAGAAGAGACTATACTAACAGTGATGTGGTTCAAAAAATTCTTAAGTCTCTATCAAAAAATTGGAAGCCAAAAGTGACTATCATCCAAGAGGCAAGGACCTAAATAACTTGCATTAAAAGAACTCATTGGTTCACTCATGACTCATGAGTTGAACATGAATCGAGAGAAAGAAGAAGTGAAGAAAAAAAAAGAACATCACCTGAAAAGCACTACTATCCATGAAGAAGATAGTGACTCCGAAGGAGACTCAAAGGATGATAAAGAGATGGCAATGCTAGCTAAAAGGTTCAAGAAATTCATGAAAAGAAGAAAGAAGTTTGAACCAAAGAGAAGGTATAGCAAGAGAGAAGGTAGCAAGGAGAAAAAAAAGAAAGAGAGAAAGAACAACCTCTTTGCTATGAGTGTAAGAAGTTCGGGTATTTTCGATAGATTGCTTATTGTTGAAGAAAAGCTCTAAGAAACCAAGGAAGAAAGAACTAAAATCAACATGGAGCAATGATGAAAATTCTCTTCAAGTGAGAAAGAGTTTCAAAAAGAAGAAAAGCAAATCTTTGCCTTATGGCTTTAAATGATGAGGTAAATGATGATGACTCAATTTCTAAATTTATATTTAAAAAATTATATGATGCTCTCAATGATTTACTTTATGATTTTAAGAAGCTGTCTTATAAGAACAAAGAACTTAAGAAAAAGAATCAATCTTTAAGTAAAGATAAAGTTAAAATAGAAGAAGATATGAAGAAATTACAAATAAGCTAGATGAATCAAATAAAAAGAATGAAACCTTACAAAAAGAGGTCAACAAATTAAATCTATAGTAGATAAATTTACGCTAAGTTCTCAAAATTTGTAAATGTTCATTGAAAAATAAAAGATAGTTTTTGATAAAGCCGGTATAGGATATAATCCATTAAGGAAGCAAATTTTTTTTTAAAATATATTTATAAGATCTCAAAATTATGGTAGAAACATTACTTGTTATAAATGTAATAAAATTAGACATAAATTTATAGAATACAAAACTATTAATGTAAGTAAAATCTTTAATTCAAATAAATCAAAGATAAAGCAAATTTAGATTCCAAAAGAAACCATTTATGCTAACCCCAAAAGATCCAAGTTAGCTTGGATACCTAAATCTACTTGATTGCTTGTATAGGTGTGCTTGGCATCGGTGAGAGTTAAAAGAAGGTGGTACCTTGATAATAGATGCTCGAGGCACATAACAAAAGATAAATCATAATTTATCTCTCTTGAATCTAAAGATGGAGGTGTGGTGACTTTTGGATATAACGATAAAGAAAAAATTATTGGTCTCAATAATATCTTGATAACACCCTCTATTAGCATAGAAAATATATTGTTAGTTGAAGGTCTGATGCATAACCTACTTAAGTAAGTCAATTTTGTGATAAAGGCTTTAATATTTTCTTCAAATCTTCTCATTGTATTGTAGCTAATTTATTTGATGATAGTATTAAATTTAAAAAAAAAAGACATGATAATGTTTACATTGTTGATCTTGATGAACTTAAAAATGAAAATATTGAATGTCTTATTACTATGAATGCTAAAGTAAATGAATCTAGTTGGATTTGGTATAATAGACTCGGTCATGCAAGCATGGATTCATTAGTAAGATTAATTAAACTTGACTTAGTAAAAGATTTATCTAAGATAAATTTTGAAAAGAATAAAATTTGAAAGCATATCAACTTGGCAAACAAACTAAATCTTCTTTCAAATCCAAAAGTATTGTCTCAACAACTAGGCCACTAGAATTGCTTCATATGGACTTGTTTGGACCTATCTCAACCACTAGTTTTGGAGAAAAAAGATTTGGATTTATTATAATTAATGACTATTCTAAATTCACTTGGATATTATTCTTAACACATAAAGATAAAGCTTTTGATATGTTTGTTGATTTGTTTAACAAAATAACTAATAAAAAGAGTGTAGTATTTTGAAAATAAAAATGATCATGATATCAAATTTGAAAATCATAGGTTTGAAAATTTTTATTCTAAAAATAAAATTAATTATAATTTTTTTGTACTTAAGATACCTCAATAAAATAGAGTAGTAAAAAAAATAAAATATTAATTGAAATGGCACAGACCATGCTTTATGAGAGCAACCTCCCAAAATACTTTTGGACGGAAGCAACTAACACCACATGCTACGTGCTAAATAGAACATTAATTAGATAAATTTTAAAGAAAACTCTATATGAACTTTATAAAGAAAAGAAATCTAATATTTCATATTTTAAAATTTTTGGGTATAGTTGTTTCATTTTAATAAATGATAAAGATAAACTAGAAAAATTTGATGCAAAATTATATAAACGTATTTTTCTAGATTATTCATCTAGTAGTAGAGCATATAGAGTATTTAACAAAAGAACATTGATTGTAGAAGAATCGATGCATGTTATTTTTGATGAAACTAACTCTCTTAAAATAAAGAAAGAAAAGCATAATGTGGATGTAGAAAATCTTAAAAAAAAATTGAAAGATATGACTATTGAAGATACTCCTTCTCAAGAAAAAAAAGATGTGAAACAAGATGTTGAAGAAGATTGTCACAACCCCAAAAAAGTAAGGTATATCCAATTTACCAAAAGAATAGAGGTATGATCATAATCATCCTAAGAAATTAATAATAGGTGATCCATCTTATGGTATTAAAACTAGAGCATCACTTAGAGAAGCTATAAATCACTTTATTTTGTATCATATTTAGAACTAAAAATATAATAGAAGCTAAAAAAGATCCTAATTGGATATTAGCAATGTAAGAAGAATTAAACCAATTCGAAAGAAACAAAGTTTGGAAATTAGTTGAAGGACCTAAAAATTTTTTAGTAATTGGAACTAAATGGATCTTTAGGAATAAACTGGATGAGAAAGGCAATATAATTAGAAACAAGCTAGGCTCATTGCACAAGGATACAATCAAGAAGAGAAAATTGATTTTGATGAATCTTTTGCACCCGTAGCTAGACATAAAGCTATTAGATTGCTTTTAACATTTGCTTGCTTCACTAATTTTAAATTTTTTTAAATGGATGTAAAGAGTGCATTCTTAAATAGATTAATTAAGGAGGAAGTTTATGTAAAATCCTTCAGATTTTGAAAATCAAGAATTATCTAATTATATATTCAAACTTAAAAAAGTTTTATATAGATTAAAATAAGCACCTAGGGCTTGGTATGATAGATTAAGTAAGTTCTTACTAAATAATGATTTTAAAAGAGACAATGTAGATAAAATATTATTCATAAAAAGAAGATCAAATGATTGATTGATTGTATAATTATATACTGATGATATTGTATTCGATGCTACTAATGAAGTCTTATATAGAGATTTTGCTAGACTTATGCAGGATGAGTTCGAGATGAGCATGATGAGAGAGTTGAACTTCTTCCTTGGACTCCAATCAAACAATCAAATGAAGAGATCTTCATCAACCAAAGTAAATACATCAAGAAAATGTTAAGAAAATTTGGGATAGAGAATGTCAGAGAAATTGGCACCCCTATGAGCATGAGTTGCAAGCTTGATTAAGATTCAAAAAGAAAAGCAGTAGATTTCAAGCTATATCGAGGTATTATTGGATCTTTACTTTATTTAACTACAAATAGGCTGAATATAATATTTAGCATATATATGTGTGCTTATTATCAATCAAATCTTAAGAAATCTTATGTAGTTGCAGTTAAAAGAATCTTTAAGTATTTAATAAACAATCAAGATGTAGATTTATGGTATTCAAAACAATCCTCATTTGACTTAATTAGATATAGCGATTCAGATTTTATTGATTGTTGCTTAGATAGGAAGAGTACAAATGGTACATATCAATTTCTACAATAAATTTGATCTCATAGTTTCACAAGAAACAAAATTTAGTAGCCTTATCTATAGTGGAAGCCGAATGCATTGTTGCTGGGAGTTATTGTGCTCCACTATTGTAGATCAAACAATAACTAAAAGACAATGGTATTACTTGTAATAATATTTTTATTCGATATAACAATACAAGTACCACAAACCTAACTAAAAATCTTATATTACATTCAAGAATAAAATATATAGAAGTTAGACATATTTTATTAAAGATTATGTACAAAATAATGATATAACCCTTGAGTTTGTGCCCACTAAAAATAAATTACAGATATTTTTACTAAACTTTTAAATAAAAAAAAATTTGTGCAATAAGGAAACAGTTAGGTTTATTTCATCCAATTTATTGAATTGTTGAATGTATATTTTATATTGAAATGATTGCTTCTAATATGATGGATTTTCTTGAATTATTCATATTTTAATTTCATTAGAAAAGCATATTTAAATTATATTATTCTTGACCTTGAAACCTAGGTAGTTTTGGTTTGTGCCAAACTGAGCCGACTAACTCATTTCTTAAGTCGACTAAGTTTTGAGTCGACTCATAAAAAATCGAGCTACCCATCACTGAGCTGACTCTAAATAAGTTTGAGTCGACTCAGTTGTCAGGAATCTCATTTTTTTATGAATTTTCCATGGGACCTTTACTATTATTTTTAGTTTCTTTTGAGCCATCCCACCATTAGACCCTTAGAACCCTAAATCCATATCTTAGAACCCTAAATCCATTACAAATCAAAGGGGTTTTGGATCTATGCGCTCAAGAAGCAACCTGCTCATAGATTAAACACCTCTGCATATTCTCATCACCGAGTAAGGGATTCATAGAGAACGGCAAACCAAGTTTCATCAAGACCAATGCCCTGAGTTATCTCATACTGCTCGCAGTGTGCCTCCACCTCCTCCTCCTCTGGCAGCCTCTGCTCAGCCTTCTCCTCAGCTGCCTTCACCATCTCCTGCTCAGTCTTCACCATCTCTTGCATAAGAAAGGTTGATTCCTCTCTCTTCTAGAGCTATCACGATGGGAAGAAACATAGATTTTGATTTACTAGGAAGAGAGCACTTTGAGGTTGGTGAGTGTTTGAAGTTTCAAGGGTGGAACTATTTATGCACTTTGAATTTGTCTACTTACCCTAACCTAGTAAGGGAGTTCTATGGAAACACTAAGATCAAAGCTAACTTCTTTGAAACTGAGGTTAAGAACGTTAAAATTAATCTATCTATGGAGAAGTTAGGAGAACTTCTGAAGCACCCACTGAAGGAGCCGAGAGACTGGATGATAGGTCTAGTGGGTTGCGGTTGTTGTTTGGAGAGACAATGTTTTAGATCTTGAGAAATTCTTGCTAAAAAGCTATCTATTGAACACCGTCTTCTCCACCACATAACTGCTAAGATTCTCATTCTAAGGATTGGAAGGTTTGATTTTGTGATGAAGATCGATGTTGGGGTTATGTATCATATTTTGAAGAGAGAAAAGTTTAATCTTCCGGTGCTTATGTTAAGGATTATGCAAGAGGCTAAATTGAGAGCCAAGCTAGCTCTTCTTTATGATATGTTCCTTACTTTGGTGTTCCATGACTTTAGAGTTGGTGTGCTAGGAGGGTCATGCAAGATGCTTCAACATTATGATACATACAATGAGAAGTCAATGAAGAGGTGGGATTCTTGAAGGTTGAAAGACAGTGGGTCAGAAAAGGTGAGGAAGAAGAAGTTAGAGGTGTGCCAGAGCCCGAGCCATATCCTATAGATCCTACAATTCAGCCAAACCTGCCAGAGAATCCAGCACCTATTACATCTTCGTCTACTATTTGGCTTGATGAGGATCAAGTAGAGGAGATCGTGCAGTGTGTATTTGAATGGGTGTCTGGTTGTCTTTCTTTACTGGAAAAAAATGCTATGAGAGAGGTCTTTATCGAGCAGCATTCTTCTGTGCTCATGGATCCAACTTCCTCTGCCCCTCCTGATCCTAGCTTAGATTAGGTTGCATGTTGTTGAATTATCATTTTGAACTTTTTGTTTGTCAATGTCTTATGCTATGATCAAGCTCTTTTTGAGAATGTTGTATGTTGTATGCTTTTTGGACTCATTGTATCTTTTTAAATGAACGAATGAAACTTGAAGTTTATTTTTCTTTATATGTGCAATGTCTCTTTTATGAATGTTTGATAATATCTATCTTTTTGATAATGACAAAAAGGGGGAGAAGATGAGTACTAATTGAAATTACAAATTGATGAAATATAAAAAGTAATAATTTAGAACAAAGTAAAATCCTAACACTATAAGCAAATAGGATTTTTGCGACAGATTTATTTATGGTAAAATTATTTACAATGTAAATATTTTCATCACAAATATATTATAAAAATTTCATCCTAATAATTATTTATTTATGATGAAATAAATTTTGTATCATAAATAAGTGAGTATTTATGATGTAAATTTATTTGTGTTGTAAATATCATATTATTTATGATAAAAAAATTTATCATAAATAATTGATAAAAAATCAAAAATTATTTTAAAAAATTAGTAGATTATTTATGACATAAAATTTGTGTCATAAATAATCAGTATTTATGATGTAAATGATTTTTTCATCATAAATATTAAATTATTTATGATGTAAAATTTTTATTACAAATAATTGATGAGAAATTAGAAATTTTGAAAAAAATAATTAACAGATTATTTATGATGCAAAACTTGTATCGAAATAATCAGTATTTATGATGCAACTAAATTTTACATCATAAATATTAAATTATTTATAATTTATCATTTTTATCATAAATAATTGATAAAAAATAAAAATTTTAAAAAGATAATTAATAAATTATTTATGATATAAAATTTATGGTGTAAATAATTTAATATTTATGATGTAAATAAATTTTACATCATAAATATTGAATTAGTTTAGATAAAAAAATTTTATCATGAATAATCGATGAGAAATCAAAATTTTAAAAAAAAATAATTAGTAAATTATTTATGATGCAAATTTGCATCATAATAACTAGTATTCATGATGCAAAATTAATTTTGCATCATAAATATTAATTATTTGCAATGCCAAATTTGCATCACAAATAATCGATGAGAAAATAATTTTTTTTAAAAAAATAAAAAGTAAATTATTTATGACATAAAATTTACGTCATAAATAATTAAAATTTGCAATGTAAAAATTATTTTACACCACAAATACTTATTATTTGTGATAAAAAAATTTATCATAAATAATTGACTAGAAACCAAAAATTTAAAAAATAAATATCAAATTATTAATGATAAAAAATATTTTATAAATTAAAAAAATAATTCAAGTATTTTATGATCAATTTTTTGATTATAAATTTGTTTAATATTTTGTAATAAAAATTGATCATAAATATATTTTATAATCAAATATTTTTTTTATTTTTTTGAATATGATATAATTTTAAAATTTAAAATTTATCTTCATTATTAATTATCTAAATAATTATTATTATAGTATCGTCATAAAAAACTACCTCGATCCAGTAGCTCTAGCCATGTCAATTAATGAAATTCGATTTCAACAGTCACGAATAGCTATATGATAATCTGATAGATAGAGACCATCAATGGATCTAAAAATTATAATGATAATCTCGATAATATTTGTAGCATGCTATTAAAATTTTACTTCAATAGGATATCATTATCATGGCCAATTTAGCATGGGATGATTTGGACTGTTAAATAAAAATAATGATCAAAAGACCAAACGACATCCGATTATAAAGTAATTTTTAAATAAATGATCTTTACTACTACTTTAATCATTTGTACGGTGATTTGCTTCGGTTCCTCTCTTATTTAGATTGGTTTCGATTTTTATTTTTTTGTTATTCGATTTTCGGATCGGATCAGTTAAAATTGAATGAACAGTCCTATGCTGCTGAACCTGTCGAACATGTGGAATAGGTTCATTATTGGATGATTTACATTAGGGTGTTTGCTCAAATGTATCCATAAGTACTAGTGCATCTGAAGGCAGTTCTAATCATGAACACAATATTAATGAGGTAGAAGAAACTTTTGAATAGTTTGCAAAATTATAAGGAATGCACGAGAATACTCTATCCAAATTATGTAAAGTTCTCCAAGTTAGAGTTTTTGATCAAATTGCTTCATATTAAAACTGTGAACCGATAGAGTCAAAGTCATTTGACCAAAATTTAACATTAATTAAAGCAGCTCTTTCCGATGGAGAGAGACTTCTAAAATCATATTCTAAAGCAAAAACATACATGTAAAATTAAAACTTGACTATATTCCTATACATGCCTACAAAATGATTGTATATTATTTTATAAGGAGAACGAGCAAGCAAGTGAATGTCTGGAATGCAGTGAGTCTAGGTACAAAATTGATAATAAAAAAAAAATAATATCTCATAAGGTTTTGAAGTATTTTTTATTGATTCTAAGACTTCAAAAGTTATATATATCCATAAAGATAGCTGAAAAATAAGATGGCATCACGAGCAGCTGGTTCCGAAGGAAAACATACTTAGCTACTCAGCTGACTCTGTAGTGTGGAAAGACTTCGATGCAAAGCATCTGCATTTTGCGAGTGGCCCACAGTATCCGACTTGGTATAGCAATAGATGTATTTTATCTCTTTAGCAATTTGAGTACTTCTACAACATGTAGCCAGTGATGCTAATACATATAATGTGTCACCTGAAAGTGCATGAAAGAACATTTATTTTTATGTCACTATTGATTCTGGGTTATATTCATTTATATGTCAAGTTAATTATATGCATAGTTTTAGCATTGCAGGTATGGCGTCAGGAGGGAGACGACCACATCTAAGTTTCCAACCTCCCTCTTAAGATAAGCCTTCTCTCATTTCCACTACTGTACCATAGAGCCACTAGAGAGTGCTGCAAAAGTGGATCCAAGTGGTATTTTAATTTTTTTTTTACATAATGAAACTTGATTTTAATTGTATCTGTTAGATTTATAGATAGCTATCATACTAATGATTTATTCATTATTATTTCAGGCCATTCAGTGCTGGTGGTGAGGCAAGGGTGAGGTCGTCAAAGAACCTCATCTTGGAGCATTGGAGATGCGAGCATAAGGACAGTGTCTCCATATCAAGATTCTGTCCGGGTTTACCATGCCCATTAGGAGATGGTGCGAGCCATGCGGACTGAGCTGGGCATTATATGCCGCAACTATGCCCCTGTGACGTCCCCGATTGGCATCACATTACATCGGCTCGAAGGGAGGTTTTCTATAGTCACTTACAAGTAAAACAATATTTAGTGAAATGCTTAATTAGTATTATATTTTATAATATTTGTTATTGTCAGGCTATATTTGATATTATTGATTTTGAGCACGATTACATACGGCGAGCTTTGGGTGATCATCTATATTCATGTTTTAAGGATTACCACCATCGCATTCATCGCCAATGGTATGTTGTAGAATAGGACCAGGGGGTAGAGATAGTGCGGTAGCGGCCATATGACAGCATCAGTATCGAGGACTGGCTGTCATATGCCATAGTATTGGATCCAGCATATCAAGTTAAGTTAATAATTGAATATTTATTCTTAAACTTAATTAGTTACTTATTAATTTAATTGTTAACTATACAGGATCGATGTGCCTGAAATGCAGCCAATCAGGTGAGCTAGACCGTCTCGCACTATAGGGGTTCGGGCTGTTCGCTCACCATATAAACAGATGATAAGTAATTTCTATTTACATATTTTAACTCTTTAACTATTTAAAAAAAATATTAATTATTTCAAATTGTAGAGAGATATAGAGAGTGGCAAGCTTTCTGGTAGGATCGAGATCTACTAGTGGACCCACCAGCGACGATCAAAGGAGTAGATGGTGGAGAGCCAGGAGCTTTATGTAAGTTTTTTTAATTATTTTTTCATTCATATTTTGATTTTTAGTACAAACTTGGAATAGCTATAATCTTAATTTTTAGGATCGTAAAATAAAGATGAAATCCCAGCCTATCCCTGAGGCCGATCGCACCCATAGATTTGAGAAGATCTATGATCAGGTGCTTGGTACAACATCCTATTATGTTAGGGGACTAAATTATGGGATCAGAGCTCCTCCATCTCAGTTCATCCAGGACTGACATTCATGCTACCTACGATGTTCAATTGATGGAGATATAGAGATAACTGCTGAGGATTGACAGCGGACTGCTAAGATCGACAGTAAACTGATAAGTTGGCTGCATACATCGACTCCTACTAATAGTTCCAGATGTAGATGATGGAGTAGATGGCACAGATGGAGTAGATGATGGAGCTGATAAGGCAGCAGCAGGTCAGTCTGTCGTGTCCACCTATTCTCTCCTCCAGATGCTAATGCTTGATGGTCAGTGGCTTGTTTCTATATTTTTTTATTTTGATTTAGAACCTCTTGTAATTATTAAATTTATTTTTTATAATTATATTTTAATATAATAAAATGATCAAATTTATTTATGGATTTATTTTATGAATTTTTATTTTAATTTTAAAGATTATAAAATAAAATATTAAAAATATAAATTAAAAATATATATTTATAAATTATTTTTAAAAATATTATATTTTAATTAGTGATAGAATTATTTGTAATGAAATATCCATCGTAAATAACATCATTTGTGATGTATGATTTTCATCAAAAATAAATTAATTTTTTAAATCTAAAAATATTTTTAAAGTTATTTATGATGAAAAATTTTATCACAAATAATATTTATTTATGATGAAAATATTTATGATACCAATTTTTTGTCATAAAAAATTAATTTATTTATTTTTAAAAAATATTAAATTTATTTATTAAATTATTTATGATAGAAATTTCTTTCACAAATAATTTTATTTATGATGAAAATAATTTTCATCATAAAATCATCTATTTGCAACAAAAAAATTTCATTGTAAATAATTAAAAAAATAAAATAAAATTTTTTCGATAAAAATTTTACATCGTAAAAAATATATTATTAGCGATAAAAATTTAATTTTCATCATAAAATATTATCTATGACCCTATTTTTAGTGATAAAATTTGCATCGTAAATAATATTTGTGATGAAAATTTAGTATTTACAATATTTTTTTTGCATCGTAAATATCCTTTTCTATTATAGTGTAAAGAACATTTGACACATAGTATGGAGAGTAATACTAAATTACAAATTGATGAAACATAGAAAAGTAATAATTTGGAACAAAGTGAAATCCTAAAGAACATTTAACACATAGTAAAGAAATAACACTAAATTACAAATTAATTTGGACATGATTATCATACTAGGGGGAGTACATATAATTTGATAAAATTTGAATGTATATGATGTGTATGCAATGATTGAAAGTGAAGTAATTTAAAATTTGAAAGAAAGGTTATACTCAAAAGATTTTGTCATCCCAAAAAAGAGAGATTATTGACTCCTGGATTGATTTTGATGATAACAAAAATATTTGAGTATAAATTGTTAAGTTATTAATATTGTTTATGAGGATATATAGTTTCAAATTTTAAGTGCTCATAATTTTCAAGTATTTTTTGACAACTAAACGAAGAACTATCACTCAAGAACTTAGTAAAGAGACTCTAGACCAGACATACCTTGAAAGAAATTTTAATGAGGATTAAATCAAGTTAAGAAGGCAAGTCTAGCCTAGAAATCAAATTAGAGAAGAAAGATTATCTAAGAATCCATGGCATACTTGGCACGCCAGCTGAATCGACCCAGTAGAAGTCTAAGCCGACCCAGTCTCAATGTGGACAAAAGACAGAAAATCATATTTTGGAAGATAGGAGACTTAGTCGATCCAAAATTTAAGTGAGCCAACCAAGACAGGGTCTTAGTCAACTCAATCATAAAATTAGTCGACCAATCTCAGAAAGTAGCAGAAGATAGAAATATGAAAATTCAAGCAATATTCAGTGAGCCGACCAAATTTAGATAAGTCGACCCAGATAGGGTTTTAGTCATCTCAGTCATAAAGTTAGTCGACCCAATCTTAGAAGACAGACAGAGATAGAAATATAAAATTTTGGATCAAGTCTACTGAGCTGACAAGTGGTCACTGAGTCGACCTAGAGATCAACTGAGCCGACCTATATAGGACCTGAGCCAATCAAGACGCGATGAAGAACTCAAGACAGAAAGCTAATTTTCAGCCACCTGATATTGAGTCAACCCTAAAGGTTTGTAGTCAATCCAATGAGGAACTGAGTCGACTCAGAGAAAGGTTGAGTCGACCCAGTGACTATAACGGCTAATTTTTCAAAACTTAAACTTTTCTGCCCCCAATCACTCTCAATGGCTATTTTCTTCATTCAATGGCTAGAGCACTTAATACAACCTCTCCAGATGACTTAAAGTGGTGAGAAACTTAGGAATATAAAAAGAAAACCCTTTGGAGCATAAAAAAAAACTTTTGAAATTTACATTGGAGAGCATTCAAGTTATTTTTCAGTGCATTCAAGTTTGTGAGCAAACTAGTGAAAAAAAGAAGTAATATTCAGATATTCTCTTATCTTTTTATAATTCTTAAATTGAGAGAAGTCAGGCCATCAACATTAAAGATCACCACCTACCTCTCTCGAGCATTTAAGGAGAAGAAATCAAGCCAACAAGCAACCAATTCAGATTCTCTTCTCTTGGGCTTCTTTATGTTCATTTCTCTAAACTTTAACTCTTCTATTAATTGCAGTTTTGTATTTTCTTTCAAGTTTGTTAGTATAAGAAAGTTGGATTGGTCCAAGCCTTGAATTGGATACTGTAGTGATTTGATTGGTGAGCTAAGATCAAAATTAATCAGGGTTAATTGTTAGTCCAAAAAAACTATCATTGTAAGGTTGTGATTGGTGAGCCAAAAATAAAACTAATCAATTGGATTGTGAACCCAAGAAAAATAATCAAACTGTAATCAAGCTTAGTAATTATAGTTGAATTCTCAAGTGATTTACTTGAGAGTGATGTAGGTGTTGAGTTTGGCACCGAATCACTATAAAATTATAGTGTTTGTAATTGTGTGCTTATTTCTTTACTATTCTCATTCATTGCATATTTTTAATTTATCTCATTAAGCACTTAGTAGCTTATTTGTATAATTATCTTTTAAATTTTTAAATATCCAATTCACCCCCACCCTTATTATAATTTTATGTTTAAAATTATACTAGATTTGCATCATTTATTTTTTTTTGATAAAGTTACTCAATGATTAATAGGCAAATCAATCAAAGAATTGTGCATGGATAAGATATATATAATATATATTTCATATTTTACACATCCAAGCAATCAATTAATAATATTACATTATGATTTCTCTTTATGCAGAAAGATGATGATCCTATTATTCTCTTAGAAATTAAAAAAGCTATAGAAAAAAATTATATCTATTGGCGCATATGTGGTGCTCCCAAGCCTTAGGAGGCCAAGAGATAAGTCATAGGCTTGGCTCCAGGGTTCTAGGGCTGGTTTGAGTCCTAGGATGAAGGCTATCAGTCTTCAGGGTCTTGAGGTTCAGGGTTTTGGGCCTCAAGGAGCTAACTTTATTGGGTCGGTTTGTATCTAAGGGTGAGATTGGGTCAAGTCATAACATGGGCTTGGATGAGCACAATCTCATATGGGTTAGCCAAGAAGTTTTTGAGCTAGGATTTATTAGGGTTCATGTGGAAATCCTAGTGTATATAAACCCATATATTATAACAGTTTGTAAAAGTGATCAATATACGACTTTTCTTCTTAACTTCTCCCTCTTTCTCTGGTTTGCACTCCACCCTAGGTGGCAAGAGGAAATCCTAGAAGGGGGTGCCTCCCTTAAGCTCTAGCCGCTCTAGGGTTTGGAAGTGGGAGGTTCCCCATCATGTGGGTGCCCCATCATGTGGGCATGCCTCCTTATGTGGCTGCCTAAGACTCCATGCCTAGAGAGTCTCCACACCCAAGAAGCCATTTGATCTGATTAGGGATTAGAAGAGATGTGGAAGGAGGCTTCAGAGGTGGGCATGAGTGGAGGAAGTGCATGAGGTGACAAGCACGGCAAAGGCTGCGTAGGTTGCTATCAGGGTGTGCGCTGGTAGTCTCTATTGGATAAAAAATTCTCTCTCCATCTGGATTACATTTTATGCTCTGGTTAAAACAGTAAGGAGGGTTCTATCAGATGTCTTTAATATCTTGATAGATCATCCAAAAGAGATCGGAAAGGTGGGAGACGAGGCACACAAGTTGGAAGCGCATAGGCTAAATTTCTACCATGGAGTCCCTGACATACAGGGACTTTTCTCATCCAAAAAATCTGATTCAGATTCATCTAAATCTGCTAGCCCCAAGGACCATCTCAGAACTAGGTCTTGAGAGTGAAGATCAATCTAAAGATGCATCCCAGGTCCTGGGAAGTGGGGGACACACGAACTAGTCACTACTGCAGGGTTCTTGATGTGCAGCGATCTAGGGCATGGTGTTTGCTGTCTCTAAAGAGTCTGGATCGTCATGGACTCTTGCAAAAGCTTTATCGTATGTCTCCTTAAGTCCGCATAGGTGCATGTGGTCCTAACAATTGGTATCAGAGCTTGATGGAGCATGAAAACGAAGAGAAGTCACACAGGATGAAATCAGAAATCTACTGTAGAGGATTCTGAATCCTCGTGTTCGTAGAGCTGTTTCTTAATGCCCAGTTTCAAATATTTTTGGCATTAAAACAATACGTTCTTTGGTTAACTGCATATCTACTATTTTAATTGTGGGCCGATCTAATCGTGGAGGTTTGGGAGAAAGAGACATCAACAGGAGGCTGTTTGCTGAAATCTGTACACCTATTCCACGGTATGTCTCGGATCTATCTTTATTTTTTGCTGTGGTTTGGCCAACCAAAAGCAGTGGATTGAAGTGGAGGTTGAGAGATTGATGAGATAAGAAGTCTTCTAGAGTGAAAGGTTTGGGAGGTAGGTTTTTTGGTCCAACTTCAGTTGGATCCAGCCTTGAAGAAAGAAAGGCTAGAGAGTGTGATGGTTAGGCGATAGGGTTCTCTGGGGAAGATGGGCAGCAGGGGGCTGTTTGATGGATAAGGAGGGATTGGCAAATTTGGCATGCTAGAGGAGAGGTTTTTAGAGAGTAATGGTTGAAGTGGAGCTGAAGAAGCTACTATACGGTCTTTGGATGCTGGAGGGTGGGGAAGTAGTCGAGGTGCATTCAGCGTTGTACCAAAGTATGAATTTGCGAAGCTTTGGGATGATGGAGATGGTTGATCCACAGAGTGTCACAGCTGATTCAGATGAGGAGGAGGTCCTCTGATGGTTTTGTAGGTGTCCGCAGAGTGCGGAAGGTCCGAAACGACAGCAACGATAGTGGAGGTTCAGCAGGAGGTTTAGTAGGGCAGCACAGATAACTGATCTTGGATCAGATTTTGTCTTCTGCAAGGGTACCAAAAAAAGTCATGATTCAGGTGGAGCACCGATCAGAGGTGCCTCCACATATGGAGGATGGTTTGACACAAGTTTAGAGCTGAGAGGTATAGGGATGGAGCCAGATTCTAACACTAGCAGTGGTGACGCATTGCATGGATTTATGCAGGGTTGCGGGTATCGTGGATCGATGCTCTAGAGAGATCATGTCAAATAGATTTGTTTGCAGCATGAGAGGACCCAGATATCTATAAGGAGGCCGTGGCAAGCCTTGGGTTGAGATAGATGGGTCTGAGTCCGAACAAGATTTGAGCTGCAGTTTCTCCAGGTGATGCTGAAGTGACAGTTGGTGCAGGGGCAGAAGAGGATAAAGTTCTAGGATGGAATTTTTTAGATTCAATCACTGGGTTTTGAAGAGTTGGATGAGCTTTTGGATTTCGAAGGTACTTGCGGGATGCAGTGTATCCGAGACAGCTTCGGAGGGGTCTACGCGTGTGGAAGATCCGAAGGGACAACGATGGTAATCGAGGTGCAGTGGTAGGCCCAGCAGGAGAACATTGGGTGGTTGGCCTCAGATGACTCGAGTACAGAGTCGACTTCTGTGGCATCAGATGGACTTCGGATTCAGGTAGAGCACCAGACAAAGGTGTTTCACAGGTGGAAAGAGTTTCAGTGCAGCGAGTGTTGGCTTAGGAATGCTGCAGTTTCTCTAGAAAAGTTTATGGCGAGTGATGCAACTGCCAAATAGAAGGGAGTCTATAAATTTCAAGATGGTGCCAAGAAACAAGCAAGAACTTCAGCTATGGAGGCGGTCATCCCAAAGGTCTTCAAGGATGCATAGAAGCTGAAGAAGATTGGCATCGACAATGGATGTTTGCACAGGGAGCTGTCAGGACATGCAATGGCAGCCAAGGCTTGGAGGCACCAAGATGGAGATTGTTGGTACATGTGTGGTGCTCCCAAGCCTTAGGATGTTAGGAGAGGAGTCATGGGCTTGGCTCCAGGTTCTAGGACTGGTTTGAGTCCTAAGGTGAAGGCTGTCAGCCTTTAGGTCTTAAGGTTCAAAGATTTTGGGCCTCATAGGGCTAACTTGTATTGGGCCGGATTTGGATCCAAGGGTGAGATTGGGTCAAGTCATGGATATACATAGGCTTGGGTAAGCACAATCTCATGTGGGTTAGCCAAGGAAGTTTTTGAGCTAGGGTTTATTATGGTTCATGTGGAAACCCTAGGGTATATAAACCCATATATTGTAACAGTTTATAAAAATGATTAATATATGGCTTTTCTTTCAAACTTCTTCCTCTCTCTTTCTGATTTGCACGCCATGCTAGGCAGCAAGAGGAAACCTTAGAAGGGGGTGCCTCCCTCAAGCCCTAAACCGCCTTAGGGTTTGAAAGAGGGAGGCGCCCCATCATGTGGGTGCCCCATCATGTGGGCGTCCCTCCTTTTGTGGCTGCCTAAGACTCCATGCTCAGGGAGTTTCCACACCCAAGAAGCCATCTGATCTAATCAGAGATCAAAGGAGGACATGAAAGGAGGCTTCGGAGGTAGGCACGAGTGGAGGAAGTGCACGATGTGACGAGCATGGGCAAAGGCTGTGCAAGTTGCTATCAAGGTGTGTGCTGGTAATCCCTGTTGGACAAGGGATTCTCTCCCATCTAGATCAGATTTTATGCTCTGGTTAAAATAGTAAGGACGGATCTATCAAATATCCTTAATATCTTGATAGATCATCCAAAAGAGATTAGAAAGGTGGGAGACGAGGCACACAAGTTGGAAGT
Source organism: Elaeis guineensis (assembly GCF_000442705.2). Lineage (NCBI taxonomy): Eukaryota > Viridiplantae > Streptophyta > Magnoliopsida > Arecales > Arecaceae > Elaeis > Elaeis guineensis. The sequence goes on from NC_025995.2 coordinate 18,300,734, forward strand.
ACGCAAGCTAAAATTTTTGCCATGGGGTCTCTACATACAGGGACTCTTCTCATCCAAAGAATCTGGTCCAGATTCATCCAGATCTGCTAGCCCCAAAGATTCACATCCGTAGCCCTAATTCATGGGTCTTGAGAGTGAAAGATTAGATCTGGAGGTGCGTCCCAGATCCCGAAATGCAGGGGAGATATGAACTAGGCTGCTGCTGTTGGATTCTGATGCACAGCAATCTAGGCATGGTGTTTGCTATCCCTAAAGAGTCCAGATCGTCATGGACTCTTGCAGAGGGTTTTGTCGTAGGTCTCCTCAGGTCCATGCAGGTATACAGCGGTCCTAACAATATCTTCCAAATTAAAGTTGATGAATACAATCTCAAAGAAGAAGGACAAAGTTACACTATTCTTAAAATAATTTCAATTAATGCATACAATGAATTAGAAGATAAAAAAAATCAAGAAAAATTCATTGTGAGTAATATATTTATATTTTTTTATATTGAATGATTATATTTATCTATTTTATTCTAATAATTGATAACTATTTTTTTTTTTGCAAATTGAAGCAAATGAAGATGAAAATCCTGTTATTGATAAGACTATCAAGAAAAAAGATGTGCATGGGAAGCAAATAAGTGGTCATGCTTTGATTAATGATGAACATTCCGAAACAACTGATGCTAAAAGTATTATTTTAAAAAATTATTTTTGTACTAACAAAAAATAAAAATAGTTATGCTATTTTTTACCATCATGTTATTTAAACAATTTGACTTTATATATCCATTTGGAACATTTGATATCAATTATGATGTCTTTTATATTATGTTGGCTTTTAATCTATAAATTTTTTAATATTAGATGTCTAAAATATTTTTAAAAAAAAATTATATCCTATGCATCGTATGGGTTATATACTAGTGAGGAAGTTATTAATGAGCCAACTTATGTTCAGCTCGATGTTTAGAAGCTTAGCTCAACGATTAGCACCGACTGAGCTAGAACTAGGCTAGGCTAAGCTTCTTAAACTCTACTCAGTTAAACTCAAAATGTGAATATACCACATATTAGTTTGCTTATAGTTTTGTCGATAAAAAATGTTCTTTTACATTTGCTGATTTCATATAATGTAATATAATTTATGTAAAATATTGTATTTACAAAATATTATTTAGATATAAATAGAAACGGTAGCTCAAAATATATAAATGGGAGATCCAGGAAACCTCATGGTCACACCAGATCCTTCCAAGTTTTTGTTCGCAGACAGCTCGAATCTTAATATTAACTGGCTCAAGCTCTGATCAATCATGAAAACGGTTGAGCCTTTCTTTTTTTTCTTTCTTTCCTTTTTTTTCTAATTGCAAAACAAGTTGAGCTACGCTTAGCTTGCATGAGCTCAGCTCATTTACAACTTTACCTACATGCACATGCACGCCTACCCATCTACCAACACAATACGTTACATATCATCACAAGAAGATGGATGATACCATGCAATATTTTGGAGCTCACATGGATGAAATAAGAGGATTCAGACCAAGCTAATCTGCATTACAAAAGCACTTCACATCTAAGATTTCACGATCTCATTAATAGATATGTCAAACATACAAACTTATCCAAGCACAAAAATAAGAGAGAAGTGACAAACTTAATTACATTAATTGAAAAAACATTAAACATGTGGTTTGGGACAAAATCAAGCCATGTTAAAATCGTTGGAAAATTAACCAGCTGTGCCACCATGTTTTGTTATGCTGTCTTCCTGTCCATGCCATGAAGACTTCTAACAACAATCCTAGGATGAATTTCCTTGAAGCAAACACCATAACATCTTCGATTACCTTTATCCGAGCAGCACTGATTAAAATCTGTTTCCCAACACAGTTCTTTATAATACAACCAATTGATCCCTTATTTTGCTCCTTTGAAGCAACAACCAAGTTGAATTCACCGAAAGGAAATGCATTCTGCCTAATTCAAAATAGAGTTGTTTGTAAAATACATAAGAACTGCAGTATAAATTATTTTTAATTGAAGAGAGCCTTAAAGGCCTAAAGCAAGACTTTCTGTCTCTAGAACGACACTTCCTTCAAGTAAATTGTATATGCACATGGTACACGATCTCCAAGCTATTTGCTTGTTTAGCTAATAATTTGACTCAAAATGGACACACATGCTTGAATCAACCCTCGTCTTCTTCCATCTACATCGTCTATAAAGCAAAGACAGCCTTCAGCAGCATGGCAAAAGCTTCTACCTATGAGAGAGATCCAGCAATCCTGCATTATCAAGCATCTCAAATGAACAAATACTAGGCCTTGCCTGCTCACTTATGATGCACTATCAAGCATCTAAAATTAAATGAGAGATCAAGGTCCCACTTGTCCATCTGCACGCCAGGCCATACCACTTTGGTACTTTTGCACTGTAACAGCCAAAAAAAAATTCAGAAATGAATCAAAATCACATAGGTTGCAAATGTCATTCACCAGGTGGTTTCACCTCCCTTCCAAATGGAGCAGGTCCCATGTTCAAAACTTGGAACATCTTTTCCAAGAATTTGATAGGGTAATTCATGCATCACTTCTTTAAAATGACTGGTGGCCATCCATCCTTCATTCTACATTCCACAGAAAAAGAAAAACAAAATCATATTTATGGGGTGCTAGGTCATTGACAGTCTAACAATTAATTATAGAAATGATAATGTAACTTAAGCCCTAAGATAGCCAATACATGTCAACAATGTACTCTGAAATCTAACATCCCTATGCTTATGCTTCAGGAGAACTTGCAAGCTTTAAATTTATTTTATAGAAAATATTTTTCAGTGTTCAAGTTAAAAAAAATGAAGAAATGTGAAATGTTGACATGGCCAACCAATGCAAGGACGAAAGTTGGCCAATAGTTTTAGCTGAAACTCTGAAACTGACACCAGCTTTGGATTGGTTGCAGCTAGAACGGACTCTTCTTTTTTCAAGATCTATAGTTTAAAATGAAACTTCAGACCGTGGACTACAGATGGCACCTATGAGACAATTTAGCAGTATCAGATGCATCACTTAGGATAAGTCTTTATCCCCTCCATTGTTTTCAAGCATATTCACATGCAAGTCTGAGAATTTTTTTCATTTTAGCTCACCAAAAAACAGACAAAAAAGAGCATTTCTGTTGTTTATATGGTTGGTTATTTCTTTTTTTTCTTTTCCTAGAGAATATTTGGGGTGTTAAGGGCCTTTCTATAGTTGCACTCAGACTATGCTCAACTCCCTTGGTTCTTATTAAGGAGCATGCCTAAATGTCATAATTGTGTATAATGGTTTCTCAATTTTAATGCAATGAGTTTGGCTATGCCATGGATAGGAGCATTTCATCAAGATTACATTGTTTTGTTCCTTGCATTTTTTTAAATCTCTACAGTGTTGTTTGTGTTCTCTAAAATATATGTTTACACTTGGAACTTGAGGTATATGACATAAGGAAATGGTTCATTTTGCTACTAGCTACATACATTCTATATGCTACATAATATAATTAACTTTCTTTTGTGTAGTTCCAGAACAAAAATCCAGCCGAGATTAAACCTACAAATAAGACTTACATTTTTGGAAGCAGGAAAAGAACACATTTTGGTGCAACATAAGTGTGAACATTTTGCTCATTAAGCATCAAAAAAACCAAAAGACTTACCAGATTCCAAGCTAAACTTCCATCTCCCTTTCCCGAACAACCTTGAACCAACTGGTTTGGGGAGTACTGAACTGTACTACCTCCAGACTGGGATGGAATAGGGCTTCGAAATGGAACAAGGCCTGAATCGCTCAGTTTGTGCTTAATCCAAGCAGAATCATCTGGTTCAGCTTGGCTCAGGGTGGTTTGTTCCTATCTCCCCCTTAAAATATTGAAAGGGAGCAAGAGAAGCCCTCCCATGAGTTCTCTACCCCCCTCTCCTATTTTTTCAATAGAAAAAAAAAAAGAAAAATCAATAAAGGGAGATTTTCATGTATTTCAACCTAGATCCAACCCTAGAACAAGGTAAAGGGCCTTTCTCCCCTTCCCTCTTCTCTCTTTTTCTTTTCTTTTTCATGCTGAAAATAAGCAAAAAATGGAGAAAAAAAAAGAGATCATGCCAAAATCCAGAATTCTGGCATGATTTCGTGATGTCCTGTAGACCTATAGATAATCTATGTAATACAGCTAAAATCATAATTTTTGGATAAGTCTATGAATTTTTAGATTAAAAACATATTTTCTAATTAAAAATAATAAAACAATAAAATAATGATTAAAAAAGTCCGCAAAACTGGTAGCATGTTTCAGGGTATGCATGCTGCTTTCTATCTAAATTTAGTAGTAATTTGTTTAAGGTCGGGCACAATCATGCATGTAGAGACCTAGGCCTAACTTTAAATAAATTTAAAAATAAATGATCTTCTGGGCATACCCATGGGCTGAAAAAATGCATGTAGCATTCCTATTAAGATGCTACACTGATCCGAAGTAAAATTAATTTTTTGGATATCCCATATTTAAATATATTTAACTAAAAATTATAAAAATAATAAAAATAATAAAAAATACGAAAAACTAGTATTATGTATGGATAATTCAGAAGTATTTCTAAAATAAAAATTTATTCTTGCAATTCAATGAAAATTCATATTTTTTTAAAATATTTGATTAAAACACAATCAATTGAGATAAAATTATATGTACTATCCCTAGCAAGGTTCTACATTAATATGAATTAAAATTAATTGTCAAGATGTTTTGTATTTAAATATCAATTTATCATATAAAAACTAATTAAAATATTTAATCAACTATCAAAGTTATTAAAAGTTTGAACTGTATTGTAGATAACGTAGAAGTATTTTTTGGATTAATTTGATATTTTTTTATTACAAAGTAATTTACTAATTTTTAAATAATTAACTAAGTAATTATTACTTGATATGTATAACTGTATGACATGTTCATTAATCTTGGAAGAATGGATCCAAAGAAGCATAATATTGGTTGGGATCATAGGGCTATACTTTTAAGCCGGCACTAATGAGGTGCAAGTGGTGCAACATGGAATTCCAAGGAGGAAAGATATTAGGTCCAGGCAACACCTGGAATACCTCAACATGTTTGCATGTCGGAAATACCCGTAGAAAATCAGCCAGATGAGAAAGAAGCACTTTACCAATTTCAAGACAGCCAAGCAAAAAAGCGCTGAAAAAAGAGTGGGATCAGACACTAGGAAGCAGAACCACCGTCATTCCACACAAGAGATTTAGAGGACTATGAGGCATCTGTTTTGGATGACTAGGAGGTGCGGCTTCAAGCTGCCCTCCAGAATAATTTGAATGACCAATTGTCAAGGGACGAGATTGCCAAGCATAGGGCTTAGTTTAGACCCTCATAGTATGAGTCGCAGTCTAGTTCCAGGTCCATTATGGCAGATACAAAGCTTCAGGAGGACCTCATCAATCAGATTGGTGGACGGCAAAAGCGATGACTAGATAACCTTCATGTTCGGTGTCTTTGACAGCAAGAAAGAGAAGTCCAAGGAGATACTAGCAAGGGTCAGCATTCACGATTTAGATATGCATGCCCTTTTTAGCAAAGATTCCAAGCAGCAGAGTATTGACAATATGCTGGTGAAGGATAACAAAATGGACATGTGAGGAGTTATTGCATCCTAATTCCACCTCAGCTGTATCCTTGCAAATGCGACAGACAACATATTATTGGTCTACTATCACCTCTATCCAGAAAGCCAGTCAAGGTGTAGATCCTCCAGAGGTAAAGAACTCATATATAGTAAGCTGCTAGATAATAAAAAAGAGACAAGGAGTTAGAGAAGTGGATAGCCTCCTACCAAAGCAAGTGGGACACTCATATTTTTTTTATATACTTGCTTAATATTATACTAAATTAATTGCCAAATGTATTGACAACCTACTACCTCAATCGAAAATTCTAATACAGCATCCCAAGAATATATATGACAGAAGAACCTTTGGCCACCCCACACCATGTCATATATAAGATAGAGCCTAACCCAGAAGTTGCTGCCCAATGTCTAGAAGAGGCAAGTTAACTTGAATGGCATACAGGATCATTACTTTGTCATCTCATCTAAATCATTGACAGTGTCAAATTGACATATTTAATATGTATCTTTTCCAAAAACAAAAATATCTAGGAAGGGCTCCCACAACTTCAACAACAGGCTAGGTGTGGCAAGCAAAGGAAAGATGAATCCAGGTATATTCAAACACTGACTATAACTGCTCCTCTAATGTTTTATAGTTAGTATTGTCTAATATGCAATTTTCTTGAATATATTTGCAGCCGAATGGTGGTCCTACTTTGGGCAATCATCCAAGAACCTTAGGAGACTAGCAATCTTGCGGATGATCTTCTTTAGCAGCCGAATGGTGGTTCTACTTTGGGCAATCATCCAAGAACCTTAGGAGACTAGTGATCTTGCGGATGATCTTCTTTAGTAACTGTGAGTGCAAGTTGCCCTTATCCATAACAAATAAAGAAACCATCTCATGCAAAAGCACTGGAATGATCTATTACAACATTCGACTCAGATCAAAGTACATCAAAGAGGAAATGGAGCTAAAGTATGATGATCAACTTCATAATAACTTTGTATGCAATAAAGATGATCTGATGATTGCTTACATTGAGGACCAGCAGTAGCAGCTAGCATAGGTGAGCTAGGATCACCCCATCAACAAGCCAGTTTCTTAGCAAGGGAGGCTATGATAGAATCAATACAAAGGGCAAAAAGACACATGCTATGGTCCCATCCAGCCAAGCAACCATTGAGGTTGGAGGAGCCGATCATTGCAGAGCTCCATGTTAGAGGCATCCTCCAAAGATTTGTTAAGAAGGGGCCAACAAGCTACCCAGTCTACTCAGGGTGGTGGGCATAGTCAATCCACCCAGCAAAGCAAGCAGAGAGGAGCATCCCGTAAAAGAAGGCAGTTCCTCATGTCAACAAGAGAGAAAAATAAAAGAAAGTCACAATTCAAGAATCGAGGAGCCTGTTCACTTAGATTTAAAGACCAATGAGCCCTTGGATGATAGGTTGCCCAGATCGTCTTGCAATACCAGTGATGATGACAATTCGAGTGACGATATATCTAGTGATCGGGAGAGGTTGCGATGGATATGGCTCAGTAGCATATAGGGTGGGAACTAAGCTGGGTTGGGCCAAGCTACACCCCTACCCAAGCCTAACCCAAAATTTTTTTCGGGCTTTAGGCCGGGCTTAAGCCCAATATTTTTTGAAAAACCTAGGCTCGAGTTTGACCCGAGCCCAACCGAACCTGGTTGGGCTAGCCCAAAGCACCCGCTTGGGCTACAAATTGGGCTAGCCCCGAATTTGGCTCGCCTTGCTCACCCGAGCAGTGCAGCTAACGCAAACAACATAGACGAAGAGATAGAAGAGGAGCTCGCTATTGCTAGCAAGGACGATACCAAGGATGATGGAGAGGGTGAGGTAGACAGTGGTAGACTTGCAAGGGTAGGTGATGAGCAGGAAAAAGATGATAGTGAAGGAGGTGGAGGTGCCGATGGCGTGGTTGAAGGAGATCAGAAGGTAGCAGATTTGCCGTAGACGATGGAGAAGCAAAAGATGATGCTAAGGGCGGCGATCTTAAGGAGCTGGCAGCGGGAGGAGACAGACTAGAGGGGGATGAGGTGAAGCCACAAGATGGTGGCAATGCTATAGACGGAGCACACAAGCACGTGGAAAAGGAGATAAGGGAGGTGGTGATGGTGGGAGGTGGCAGTGGGAGTGGCAGTGGCGGCATTGGACCATCGGAAGGGGGGGAGAGGAAGGGAAAGAGGGAGAGAAGCACTTCAACCCTAGCCTCAAGTTAAGGAAAAGGAGTGATTTCCACCATCAGGTCTAAGCCTAACTTAAGCTAATCGGGCGAACTAAGAATCAGGCCTATATTCGAGCTCTGGCTCGGGCTCGGGCTTAGGCTCGAGCCAGGCCAATAGTATACCCAAACCCGGTCCGAAAAGAAAATGGCCTATATATACGAGTCCAAACCCAACTTGATTTTGTTTGATCCTAGCCCATAGCCCAACTCAAAGTTGAATCGGCTTAAAGCCCATCGGGATGGCCCGAGCCCATTTTCAACCTTAGTAGTATATAACTCACACTCTCAAGGTCTTTGATTCACTAATGAGTCCTAGTTCGATCACGCCATATAGGATAGGGACCACGATATATCACCTAGTAGAGCCCGCGAAGATACCATTGCATATTAGAGATGGACCCCTTGAGGTCATTTGGAATATGATGATGTTGTTGCAAATGACCCCGCATATGGAATAAAGTCCTTGGAGATATTCGGATCATAGTTGTACGCCAGATCCTATTCGATGCAACTAGGCTATGACTTGTGCACCAGCTTTCAAGTTAGATTTCCTTGCTAGAATCTTCGAACAACCAACCCAATATCAGATAGAGGATCAAAATCAAGATGGCTATCCACTGGGTGCCTATTATGGGATGCAAAATATAGGGCACTCCTCTTGGAAGCTTGGAGTCATATCCCAAGCTCGGGTTATGATTGCGATCCAACATCTATGAGTGACATTGGCACTCCACAAAATCTTAGATGTCATTACATATTTTCTAAATTAAATATATTAAATCATGCATCAAAAAATACATTAAATCGACTCCATTTGTTATATTGTATATGTATTCACCTATAAATAGTTTAATCATACTTCAATTTCATTCACGACCAAAAGGACGTCAAAACAACATCAAAACTACAAATCAAACATCCATAATCATCAAAATAATTAGAAGAAAGAAAAAAGATAAGAAAACTAAAAAATGAAAAGTAAAAATATAAAGAAAATAGCAATATCAATCAGATAACTGGCACACCATCCCATACTCTACATCCATACAGAATCGAACCAGTGGTACCATACTGCACCGATGGTTGAGGTGCATTGGTTTGGCAATCCTTGCCCTTTCATAATATTTTCTGCATCTTTTCTTATGTTTCTAAACCTGAAATATAAAAAAAACATTCGTGGTTTACCTTAGTCATTTCTTGCATACTTTATTGATAAGGAAATTGCCCATATAGTTCAGTTTCATTGAAAACTTAGATTGAAAAGAATGCCAGCCTCATATAGATTTTGCCTTGGCATCCTAAAGCCCCATCAACCTCAAACTTTTCCCTCCCCTGGGCAGTTCTACATCTTTAAATCACATTTCTTTTATGCAAACAAAAATCAACATATAACAACCCAAAAATCCCAGAAGCACAAGGCAATAGATTCAATCTGGGTCTAATGTTCACCCATTCATTGAATCAGGTTGCTTTTGATAAGCATAAGATCAAGCCAACTTGCAGCTCCAAACTCAATATGAAAATTGAGCGCGTTAAACTTAAGGGATTGCATTATACATGTTGAGCTTAAAGGATCAATATACCATTATTGCTATGACAATTATCTGCAATTCTCCATTTTAACACTTCCTTTTTTTTCTGATCCATCAATTTAGCACAACCTATCCAAAATTTCCAAGGGCTCAATTATGGGCATTAAATACAGAACTTGCCAAATGAGTTAGGTCAAGATCTCCCCTTTTTCCCACTTTTTCTTTGAACCAATTAAACAAGTCAGCTCTCTTGGACTTCAAATACTCTCCCTCCTAAAGCACCAGAAAAGATCACCTACAAACAGCATTTTCCCATCTATACTAGTCAACTTTAAATATATCCATCACTGCCTACAAAACTTCATTATGAGGGACGTCTTTGTGAATTGGTGTATCTTGTGCAGCAAAATGCTAGGAGAGTTTAGAAGGCCAGTCAGAGGAAAGAAAGCCTTAGATCGCAACTGACAGAGTTAAAGCTCATACTACCACAGACACCGACCTAAGAATACTGCATCCACCTACAACCACCAAAATGGAAAAAAAACTTCCCAACTAACTTGGGTGACACTGGAGGTGTCTCACCTGTATTTTGAACAGAATCTAATGTTCTACTTTTTCAAGATAAATGACTCACCGCTTCCATTGTGCCTTCATTCTTCAAGTTGCAGAGCCATTCATAAACTTAGTCTGAAGGGTAAGTGCAATATCACAAACATTACACAAGTCTTCATCTACTAATCAGATGGAACCCCCATTGATTGGGTGCACTGTAGCCCAGTTGGTAAGCATAGCATGTCGCATGAAATTGCAGACCCTAATCTCAAAATTAACAGAACATTGGCAGAGATCAGAAAAAAAAGGCTTTCTTTTTTTTTTTTAATACATTAGAGAGAGAGAGATGTGATACATGACATGGACTTCAGTTGGTGAGTTATACGATTTCCATTTCTCCAAACATTAATAATCAAGTGCATCAACAGCTAGGCATCCAACACTTAATATTTATCACCATGAAACTTCTAAAGTATAAATAGTTGAGATCAATTTTAGGGAACAAGAAAATTGATATGGGGAAGAACCAAAGGATTTGCTTTCCAAAGGTTTCATATAAAGCTTTAAGTCTATATTTAATGGTCATGTGATAAAGCATGCAGAACAGAATAGGTTATCAGGAAGCACTAGCATCAAACTGCTGAATTTTTGTTACTTCTTGAAGTTAATGGGCATGGATATCAAAACAAAATTACCTACAATCCTAAATTCCTAATGTTCATAAAGAACACAAATAACTTAACAAGAAAAGTGCTTCTGAAGTTAAATACCTTAGACTTGGAGCAGTCATAGTTTTATTGCTATATTGACTGATGAAGCATTAGCTAATCTAATATGATGAATCAACTAATTACATACAAGGCAACCTTTGAGCATCAAGATTCATTCTTACTGGTAGCAAACTACGGCATTCTTTGTTTGGTTCTACCATCACACCTATCAGCAGGAAACCATTACTGTCAAGAAAAGATAAGGGAAACAAAGTCAATTTGAAAATAGAACGCAAGTTGCAGAATGTTAAAGCAAGATATAGGAAAAATATTATTCACTTCCCTACCTTAGAGGCTTGCCAAACCAATGTTCACATCTCCAGTTTGCAGCCAAAATTGCACATTCTCATTCCTGGTCTTAAATCCATCAAAAATGTAAGACTTTATCAGTTAAAGAAATTCACTGGATAGTGCTAGAGTTGAATTGGAGAAAAGAAGAAAAGCCATAAAGAAGCATTTCTTCATTGTTTCCTCTCCCACAGTTCCTGAAATAACTATACTCACCAACCATTCAAACCCACCACTAGCATAAATAAACTGTGAGGAGCAATCCATGGGTTGCCCTCCAAGAATTGTATCATGTAACAATCCAAACCAACTGTGTAATTCACAATTTTTCTGCACCAATGGATGCAGATAACCAAGAAAAGAATTATTCACTATTTTCCCATCTACCCACTGGAACATTTATAATTTCAGTAAAATAATTTCAACTGGTCAGTAAATGTGCAGCTAAATCAAAACGGACTTCCATTTGATCAGAAATCATGGTTCTTGAAATAGACATGAATGCCCAAGGATATGCCAAATGACCATATTAACATAGAGACTCAGCAACTTAAAATTATGAGCTCCATCACTGATAGTTGACATCTATCCTTTACAGGCAATGAACTATTGATGATTTGCACTTCAAATAAATCTTAGCATAAATAAAAAGCACCTATGGAGCTACATGGAATCCAGTAAGCAAACTAGTCAAGGTGCTACAGTGAATAAGTAGCATAATCAATTTCAGCTGAAATCTTTCAGTCTTTTTTTTAACATGTCCATTGACTTCTTCCTAGCATTTTGCTTTGCATTGCGGTTCGAGAGGCTCCCAAATAGTCTATCTGGTGAATCCTTGAATTTTTCACAAATAGTGGCCACCCTTTTGTAGTCCAGAGCACCATAGTTTTTCTGCCTTATTACAGGATTCATGAAATTCTCTGGTTGATTGCTTAGTAGAAGGTTGACCAATTGCCTAGCTTCTACCAGACAATCTCTAAAACTGGTTTCTTTCTTCAACTCGCTCAAGCCTGTGCTTTCAAACCTCTCATCTGCAAATGATTCTAACATCTTCATATCATTGTCTATGCTCATCACGGCACTAATAGTGAACCTTTTCACATTGTCACTAAGAAAAGTTGTCACAATAGAGTCAGAGATGTGACCTAGTGCACCGACTCCAATCTTGTACACGGACTCTAAAGATAAGATCTGCTGAGCGGTAGACACTATGTTGTCAAGGTAGATAAGGACCTCATTAATATAATCATTTGCATGTTGCGGTGCATCATCAGCTGTCCAATTGACATTGTTCATGAGAGCCATAAACTCATCCAACTTGGAGTTCACCAAGTTCGACAGTGCATTATAGGCAACATTCTGTGAGACCTTTAGAACAGTCTTAGCGGTCAAACCAGCATGAGCCCTTTCAACCACACGTACTGGGACACCACAGAGTTGGGCAGCATGCAAGAGAAAAAAATCGCAAGCATGCTCAAGAACAGCTACATTGGCTGCAATTTGCATTGCTTGCGATTCAACAAACGTACCACCATGGACAATGTTCAGCAAAGAACTGTTCAACACGTCAATCAAGAGCTTGTCTAGATACTTTTTTACAACATCAAAGAACTTCATGCGACCTCCATATGATAAGTAGCTGACTGAATCCACAATGAATGAGCGCACAATACGACAAGCATCAGGAACGGATGAAGAGAAGCTTGCTACATATGGGAAAACTGGCATTCTATCTGAAGACTGAATATGGAATGACAAGACATTCATTTTGTACTCATATTCCTTCTTCATCACCATCTGTTCAAAAGTGTCATGAGCAAGGATGTCAGCTATTTGCTTCTGGCATTCATTGAGGAGAAGCTCATGGTATTTGTCTCTGCTGTTATCCAGAACGTCCATCAAAGGTGTTACTCTATATCCATACCGTGTAAGAGTTGCACCCAGCAGAGTGACAAACTCTTTGATAAGTAGGAGGTGACTTGCAGCATCCATGCGAGAGAATTGATCCTCCAGAACAGATGTCATATTGGAAATAGCTGTATCCCATATTGTCTCGACCTGGCTCTCTGACAACAATCCCCCAGCTGTCCGTAGAACCCGATCCTCTACAATGAAAAATCCAGCAATCTGTGCCAAGAAAGGTTGATGGGACTCAAGAAAGGGCTGTGTTGATGAAATCTGCAAATCCAAATTCAGCTGCATCAGCCGGTTCTTATAGTAGTAATCGTGGAACTTCTCCTCAATACCAAGGCAAGTGTGGATGTGATGTGTTCGATACACAGGTGTAAGATCGAATTCTAGCACTGAATCTTCATCAATATGCTCAACATCTAACGTGTACACACAATCACCACCTCCTGAATGGCTCTGCTCTTCTGCTTCTCTTTGGCAAGCACGCATCTCCTCCTCTCTTTGACGGGCTGAGGCAGCCTGTCCTATAGCCAACTGCCCGATCTCCTTTGCCATGCTCCTAATTTGCACAAGCCAATCATTGAACTCACTACAAACTTTCTTCTCAATATGTAGCTTTATTGCAGGTATTTGCTTCTCAATAACCTTCCGAAAAGCCTTGACTGGAATATTTTGCAAGGTCCCCTTCTCAATCAAGCCCAGAGTCTTCAGTGCAGGGTAAAACCGGCCTTCTGTAATGTGCTGGTTGCATGTCAGGCATAGATTTGAGACCTGCATGCAGACCTTCAATGTCTGCAAGGCCTCTGTAACATTTTTCTTGATTGAGTAGAGTTCAAGGAGCTCATCAAGTTTCACCAAAAGTGCACTTGCCACTTCTTGAAGCTGAAAATTCTCACTGTATAGCATGCTTTTCAATTCATCAGCATCAACCAAAACACCACGCAGCTCATCGACAGCAAGAATGAATTCCTCATAGTGAAGCCTGCACAGCTCCTCTATCTCGACTTCCTTCTTCTTGACAATGGTTCTGAGTTGGTGCAAGAGAGCCTCGGGTTTCCCAGACTCAAAAGCATGCCTAACAATGGGACCCAAATCCTCACCATTTGTGATCGCAGTAACCAGGCCTATATCAATTCCTATATCCCCATTTTCTGCCACAGTTTTCCTCTTGGGTGCAACACTCATTATTCTGATTAATCTCTACAAGGGAACAAATACAAAGCACTTAAATGAAGAAATATCTAGAAAAGAGAAAAGTATCTAAGCTTTTCATAAAAGAGTGATATTTATAGGTTGTTTCCTCGTCAGTATTATATTAAATTTTCTTTGATATACACAACAAACAACAAGCAACAAAGAATGATGGGTCCATGAGAACTTTTTATACAACTAAGCAGTATACGCCCTTATTAACATAGAAAACTTTTCCTTGACACGATTCTCCCCCAAGATTCAAACTTTTTCTTTACTTTGAGCAAACCAACATATCAAGAAGAAGTAAAACACAGAACAGACGTATAAAGGCGTGCAAAATAAGACCTATGGCACCAAGAAATTCGATTTTCTCCTCAAAATTATGTAGCTTCATGCACAATTTTAGAACATCAACTTCACTTATAACCGAATAAAATATCTTTCTTGAAACATATGATTAAACCCAAATGGGTTTCCTTCGAGAAAGTTTAGAAGGAAAAAGAAAAAAAAAAAAATCAAAAAAACACCACTGGTTGGTCTACGTATAAGTTGAAGGGAAATGCAACAAATCCGCAGCAAAACCCAAGCAGCTCTATCAACCAAAAACACGCTAAGAACACTCAAACAATATGTCAAAAGAAACCTCATTTTTTGACTAAAAAGTTAAAAAAAAAAAAGAAAAAGAAACATAAAAAAGATATTTTTACTCACAGAGGAACGCGGAGAGCTCTAGAGATTGGACGAAGAAGAGGAGGAACAAAAGGGAATCTTGCTGTTCTTCTTTAGGGCGATAAAGAAGGAGAAAAAAAAAAAAAGCCTCTTCAAGCCCCAGTTCAAGTCCCTCTCGTTTGTTTTTTTTTCATTAAAAATGATTAATATATTCTGCAGTCTCTCTGTTGCCGTCTCGCTCATTCGTCCGATTTTAGCGAGACCCGTTAACGAGTTTCTTAGACTGCTTCCTCTCCGCTTTTCACTTTTTTACTTTCATATGGGAACCTACAAGAAAACCCAAAAAGAACGCCAGTGGAATGCAAACAGACCGGATCAAGCAACAGTTAGGTTCGTATAGATTTCGATACTTAACCCGGCAGAACTTAGTCTCGTGATCGATGAACGAAATCTCTGGTATTAACTTGGCCCGGAAATGTTCATCAAATGAGAATTGAAATGAAAACAACATAGGAGAACATTCGAAAGATAATTAGATAAAGCAATCAGATATCATTGCTCCATCTGATAAACTCAAACTTGACAAATGATCTCCATACCAGCCGATCAAGTTCGGGATCTGACTGCTATTTTCTTGCAACTTTGATGTCTGTTGGGCATTTTGTGTTGGAGACATGTCAACCGAAACCAACTCCATTGGTCACTCATTATAAGAAGCGGGGGTTGGGCCATCCCAGCTATGTGGGTTTAATATTGTGTACAGATATATATAGTGTACCTTATCTCGAGCTTTAACACAGTTGTCTTGGGTGCTGGTTTTATACCAAAAAAAAAAAAAATTGAGCCGACCCATCTGTCTCTCTGTCTCTTGACATTGGGACTTGGTCACGGTGTTAGGTCTCTGTTGGTGGTTCGTGAATCGTGAAGGCTGGAGCATCAACCTGTACCTCAGCTTTGCCGTGTCTCGTTCCGTCGGACTCTTCGGCCGCCGAGTGGATCTGCCATCGTGCTGCCAAAGGTAAACTCCCAATGCACCAGCTCCCGCACACCCCAAAATCCCCATTCTTTCAATCACCGCGAGACTTTGGGCGCTATGTAGGGTAGCGCGTTGGACGATATTTTTCCCCTTCTAGTAAAGCATCACGTGCATTGCACATGCCAAGCACTAAAAATAATTATTTATTTAAGAAATAATAATAGAATTGTTATTTAAATGTAAAATAAAATTATTTATAAATAAAATTTTTTTATGCATCTTTGATTGATGAAAATATTAATGTTTCAGAATTTTGAAATGAAGTAAATATATAAAAAGACTAAATGGGAATAAGTTTGATTTAATTCAGTATGCATTTCATGTCTAATTATGAATTAATTTATTGACTTCTAAAATATACCTTCAGGCAAATAATCAACTATTATTAATTTTGCTTGAATTTGATATTCTTATATATAAACAAAATACTTGTAGTAGGTTAGTTACATACCAAAAAATGAGGAAGAAATGATATTAATTAGTTATATCAATACTCATAGTATTAATAGTAAAATTTGAATATTAAAATTATTCAATCTAAAATATTATGAAAACATCCCTTTAAGTTTGAGCTATTTGCACTTAAATCTCAAAAATTTTAAAAATATCAATTAGCTACTCAAACTTTAAATTCATTATAATGTAGTCGAACCATCTATCTCCATTATAAGTCACACAAGGATCACCTAATAATTGAACTTTGATAAAATTTTGGAATTATCCTTTCCACTAAGCAAGGAGCTCGTATTTGGTGCAAATTAAAAGAGAGGGAAAGAAGAGTCACATAAATGGAATATTTTGAGATTTGTGCAAGCAAATAAATGACAAAGAATAGAGTAATTTGAGATCAATATAGACAGACATATGACAAAAATAAAGTGCTTTAAAATCTGTATAGATGGATGAATAATAGAGGATGGAAGCTTTAAGATTTATGCAAATAGATGGATAATGATAGAAGACTAAATGTTTTGAGATCTATGCAAGTAATGAATGATAGCGGATAAAACACTTTGAAATCTATGTAGGTGAATAGATGATAGAAGATGTGGTACTTTAAAAGCTGTGTAAATGGATGGATGATAAATGATTGAGCATTTTGAGATTTGTGCAAATGGAAGATGATAGAGCAAGAACACTTTAAGATCTATACATGCATTTGAATGATCAAGCATTAAGTACATTAAGATATGTGTAGGTAGATGGATGATAGAAGATAGGGTATTTTGAGATCTATGCAGATGAATGGATGATGGATGGAGTACTTTAAGATGATAGAGGATAGTTTGAGATCTGGGCAAATTGATAAATGATAGAGGATGGAGTATTTTAAGATATATGCATATGAATAAATAATGATAGAAGATGGAGCACTTTGATATTACATTAAAGTCATGATTTGATCTCTTTAAATGAATGGTATTTGTATTCTTTTTCTCACTCCGTTAACAATGTCAAAATTTTGGTAGACAACTAGGCAAAACTACAACAAAAATGAAATTTGGTGGCTAGTTGAATGTTTTATATTTTTTGGGATTTAAATGTAAATGGCCCAAACTTAGAGGGATATTTCATAAATATGCATTATATAGCTCCATATTAACTCGTGAGTTCTGGTATTAAACCAAATGCTTTCATGCTATGTTAATAGATCTTTCTGGAGTTTCATTTATCTGAGCTTGCTATAATCATTCCAACCATTATAAATATATCCTATACATCAATTCTTTTATTTATGATAGAGAAATAATAAGTATGCATATGCATGCCTAATTGCATATGTTTGTCAAACTAATAAAAT
>NC_025995.2:18323383-18387166 GCF_000442705.2 Elaeis guineensis
TAGTTAGGTTAAAAACATTGACAATCTTACATAATAATAACATTTATATATAGTTAATATCTAAATATTGACATTTTATTTTATTTTATTATTTTATTTTATTTTATATTTTTGTCGAGAAAAAAGAGAAACCAACCTGCACTACAATTTCCTAGATCTAGATTTTTGGAGAAAAACCATATTCCCAGAATCAAACTCAAAATCTCTTGTTGCTGAGCACATAGGTATTACCACCCAACAAACCTAATTCACAAGTAGATAATTGCGATATATTGTAAGAGTAAGCATGGATCTCCGATCAATTAATAGGATAAAACATGAGATTCAAATTTTGTTAGCCATCTTTAGCTGCTTTTGGATTTAGTTGAGTCATCCTGGGAAATAGTACTCAAACAGTTCTTGGTTTAATTCTTTTACATTGGCGAATTTAGCCGTGCTGCCTTCAATTGAAAAGACACCAATAATCTTTTGCAAACATAGCACCTAAAACGCCTAAATTCAAATCCCGCTTCACTTGTGTACTGGTACCAAACATCATGGACAACTCAGCCTTTGTGTTACCAAGTGATCGACCACACTTAGGGCTCAGCTGAAAAATCGGTACAATACATTAAGGAGTCTAGACCTCCCCGTACTTGAAATGTGGCAATTTCCAGAGGCATTTTGTTTCTCCTTTCTTCTCACCGGGTGACGTTCTCCTTTATTTTTATTTTATTTTCTTTATTCCGCGACACACGGAGGGGCCTGCAAGTAACTTACTAAACAAAATACTGAACGAAAGACTAAATAACTCATACCAAGATTGAGCAAAACCGACCTTAGCTCAGGCTCGATCGGTCCCATATTATACGGCTCAAAGCTTGGCTCCGCTCAAGTTCGTCTTTTAGACATTTGGATCAGCCGCTTAAACGCCCCCCCTTTTTTTTTTTCTTCTTTTTTCTTTTTGGGTAGGAAAAGCCTCTCTTTTTTAAAAAGGGATAAACACCAAATACTAGGGGCCATGGCATCCTCAAGAAATACCCTTAATACTGGCAAATGCCACTAAGCATTCTCATTTGAGGGTACCAATAAAAAAAATTACTCCACTAACCCAGTGATATGTACAGCATACTAAAAAAAAAAAAAAGAACCAAAAGCTGTAGTGAAATCTTGAAGAAATCGTATGATTGATGATCAATTAAATTCTGCACCCAGTAATCTTCTTCCAACATATTCACAATCCCCTTGATAAAATGGCAGTAGGCAGAAATCAGTCAGCTCTTAGCATGATAAAAAGCCAGAAACAACCGGGTCAAGCCAACAACCGCGGCACTCGATCTGTGGAGTCCTTGTCTTCGTTGCCTGCTCACAGAATTTTTCATTGTAGTAAAAGACCAAGCAGTGATACAAAGTGAAACTTCGTCATTCAAACATGAGCAACAAATGCAT
The DNA here is from genome assembly GCF_000442705.2 of Elaeis guineensis. Taxonomy (NCBI): domain Eukaryota; kingdom Viridiplantae; phylum Streptophyta; class Magnoliopsida; order Arecales; family Arecaceae; genus Elaeis; species Elaeis guineensis. The sequence continues at coordinate 18,324,812 of NC_025995.2, forward strand.
GAGCCCGAGGCAGTACCTATTTGTGGGACTCTGTATTCCACGACCACGGATATATCTGCTCAAAAGCTCTGTATAATTGATCCCTTGACTGAGCACACAAGACACCACCACCAAAACATCAAGCAATTTGATAATATCAAAGACTGAACTTGATGCTAAAGGAATAATAGGCACTTAAATACCTTGGCTCCTGTGAGAACTATCTTTCCCGACGCGAAAATGAGAAGTACAATCTTTGGGTCCTTCATTCGGTAGATCAGGCCCGGAAAGATCTCTGGTTCAAACTATTAGAAGGGCCAACACAAATCTATAATCAAAGAAAAATAGTACCAGATAATAATTGTACCAACCTATTGAAGCTGTGAATAGAGCCTAGAGTCTTGCCAAGAAACTTACAGTGCAGAATGCATCATGATGTAATGAAAGACGTTCTAGCCTTATTGGAAATTTGACATCAGACGAGGCAACAACATTCTGAACTTTAAAGTCCTAATTAAGTAGAGGCAATAGTTCAACATCACTAGAGATGTTTTGATGATATTATAGGCCAACAATATGAAAGCAGAGTATGCATGGTAACACACAAGAATGCATGTCCATGCCCTTAAAAGAGGGCATTCACCATTTTGTTCTATTATTTACCATGAACTGTGCTTGAAAGCCAATCTTCTGAACAATGCGAGCATACTGAAAAGAAGAGACATCATGTTAGATCAAAATAACATCATCCAAATGACTGAACATTAGCAAATCTAATGACAAATTGCACATGTTCACAGTCAGGCTACCAGATAATTTAAGTTAGGAATTGCTTACCTTTCTTGCAGCTAGTTTTGATTGCTCTTCACTCTTAGCTCCGGTACAAACCTGAAAGACAACCATTTGTGGTCACCTTAAGCATATGGTAAAGAGAGGAAACAGAATATTCAAACTAAAAATATTATCTTTCACTGGGCTGACATATGTATGAGTCACAAAATAGTGAAAATCAAGCAGCCCATCTTGACTAGTTATTTTGTGCAAGCATGGAATGAAGACAAAAATAAGTGTCATTTCAACCTTTTAAAATTACAAACTCCATTGACTTGATTGTGTGATACTCAGTATTTACTAGGTCAGTGCCCACTATGCCCATATGAGCAATAATAAGAGGAACACTTCAAGATTAATGGTTTATAATTTTTGGGGAAAAAATATCCTATTGAAGGCCTGTTTGGGAAGTTCCTGCTGGATCTGCAGGAAAGAGAATGTGTGGATGGACCATTGAGAGAGGAAGGAGCAAAAGTCGGATAGCGCAGGAGATTGCAAGGCCTGATACCCGCCGGATAAAAAAAGAAAGCATCAAAAGGTCTTTTTTTCAAAAAGAATTCCTTGGAAATCTTCCATGCCAACTTCCAGGCTCTCCCTTCCCTGCTTCTGCTCCCCCCTCTCTTTGCCACCACCACCCCACCCCCCCTTCCTGCTCTCTTCCCTGCTGACCCACCAGATGTGGCAGTAACTTCCCAAACAGACCCTAGCAGCAATGACATAAGTACTGGCACAATTAAGTTAAAGACCACAAAAAACATAGGTATACCAAGTCCTTGGCAAACAAGCAAGCTTATCAAGCAAATGAAGTTTAGAATCAACAATTTAACAATAATTATTACTCTGATTAGTCAGAGTACAGTGAATCCATTTTGGTCCCCGTGAACTTCCACTAATTCACAAGCAACTCCGTATCAGCAACCATCCCAAAGCTTGATATAACCATTGACTAAAACAGTGAATAAAACAGAAAAATACTAAAAAGGCCAGAATATTGAGTGATGAAACCATTATTCACCTTATGACAACATCATTTATCTCTTCATATTATGACATACATAATTCAGAAAAAAAGGTCTATATATGTTTTTGAGGCCAAACAGAAATTGAGCAAATCTTGAAATTAATATGGAGAACAAAACATGTCACACTTTAAGATATCTTTGGACAGAATTCATGAATGTATTAATTCTGTTTCCTCACTTTAACTTGCATATTTCATTATGCAGCAGTTTATTCTCACAATATCCCTTATGGGATCTGGTGCCCTAATTCTGGTATGATTACACTGTTCTCATGATATACCTAAATAAATAATATATTACACATATAATCTTCAGTAGTTCTTCCAACCCAAATAAGTTATGCTTTTGTTATAGTTTCATGTTATTTGATAACCACGTCTTGATCCATACATTGTTTATTACCAACCACTCACCTACTATAAGAAACCAAGAATCTTTTCTTAATCAGACATTTGACTTCGTTATTAAAAACAGAAAAATGTGAATAAAGTTGGACCATAATATAAGATTTTTACCCAGTCAACTTCAAGATGTAGTATGTTTACAAGAGCTTATGTACAAAACCAAAAGTCTCAAAATAATTAAGAATTGATCAATGTCACTATTATTTCCCATTGTAATCAAGAATAAAAAAGATGAGATTTACATGATAAGAATTGTTTTAAAACTGGTAGTGAGCAACTAATAGGAGCAGCAGTCGAGGGAGTGCCACCAGAAAGAGTTTGCATATAAATGCAGTTTTACAAACTAACAAATCACAACCAATTTCTAGTTACTACAACATACAGTCCGATTACATCAAAAAGAAGTTATCTTGGGTTAAAACAACAGTGCCCAAGGATCTTGAACAGCCACAAGATAATGAACCAAAACCAACCCCAATATCGTTGGGCGAAAACAACATTATCCAATTATCTTCTAAAACATTGTGTAAAAAGGTTGTGTACAGCCTTTCTTGCTGATTATGTGAGGTCTCAAAATAGACAAAAATGATGATTTAGGAAATGACTGATTATGGCATGATAAATGTACATAACCCTTGATTTATTCATTAATGTTGAGACTGCAAGCTCGTTAAGGTGAAAAAAAAAAAAAACTATCAACGTGACTATTGTCAGTGATTAGCTCATATCACAGAGGAAAACCATATAGATTGTGAAGATGAATAGGAAAGGGCCTTTTGTATCAAAAAAAAAGAAAGGAAAGTGCCTTTTTTCTTCAAGACTTTCAAGCCAAGTTCATAATTTCGAAATACAATTAAGCTAGATTATCCCAGAATTTTCAGTACACAACAGGATTTCACTTGGTCCTCATGCCTTACACTTGGAGAGCCTTCTGTAAAGATATTATCTAAATGAACTAAATTACCAAACAAGAACCACCTTAAATTCTTCCATAATGACATTCTTCCAAATCTAGGGCAGACTCATCTAATAACTCCATACATTGCCTTGACATTTTATTCACTCTCTATCATAGAACAACATTATATCAGACATATATCTCCTATTATCTTCCCCACATACTACCATGACAATCAAGGTTCCCAAAACTACTACCGGGACCCATGCCAGTCATTCCACTGTACCATACTCGGGGCATTTCAGCCTCTTTATTTTTATTTTTATTTTCAGATTTTGAGCCGAAATCCACAAACTATGTGCCGGCTTCAATTCAAAATTTGAAAATAAAAAAAAGGTTCAAAACCACTCTCTGGTGGTCCAAAACGAAGAGCGGGAGAAAGAAGGGTGTGGGAGAAGAAGAAGGAAGAGAGAGAGAGGGGAGGGGAGGGTGAGGGATAGGAAGGAGGGAGAGAGGGAGAGAGAAGAAGGAGAAAGGGAGGAAGAGAGAGGAAGAAGGAGAAAGAGGGGCTCGAAAGCCCTCATCGTCGGGTGTGGGGGGCTCTTGAAGCCCCAACCCTAACCTTGCATATGTGTCAGAAAGAGGGATAGAGAGGGAGAAGAGGGAAGGACATGTACCTTTGATGCCTCCTACCATCGAGGTCCAAGCATGAGGGAAGACAAAGGTCTCGAGCAGGGGAAGAGACAAGGATGTGAGCACAGGGCAGAGGCGAGGAATCGATCGAAATAGCGGAATTTGGTAGGGGGGTCTATATCAAACTGAATGCAAGGTTTGAACCATGCCAGTAGCCGAGCTGATTCATGCCTGTCTAGCATGGTTTGGCCTTCCCTAACAATAAATTTCCACTTACCTTCTTAAGATTCTAACCTATCATAGAAGCCATCACAAGTAGTAGAAATCCTTCTTTTTGCTATCCCAAATGCCATTATGCAACTAAGTATTCTTTCTCTAATCCATCCTTACATATCTCATGATTCTTTTTGAAATCAATGCCAGAAGAGGCTCAATAGTTAAGAGCATAACCAAAAATTTTGTTCCTTCGCAGTTTTAAGTACAGTCATCAACTAAGCTCCGAAACCATATGACCATCATCGTGATAGTTGATGATGGTCGGTGATGAAGAATGATGTAGTAGTGGTGGCAATACTTCTATCCATTACCATGATAGAAATTAGTGGTAGCCGTGATGGTTGTGGAAATGTGATAAAAGAAATTTGAGAAAGATTAAAAGGTCCAAAATAGGGAGGAAAAAAGAGAGATGTGGAGATTGTTTAAGTACATAGACTAAACTAACGCAACTAAGTTGGAGGTAGGAAGAAGGAAGTGCCTTTAAATTATATCCTCTGCTACCCATCATATTTGAAGTGCATTTAAATGAACCATGCCTATTGAACTTCAAGAAGAACAAAGTGGCAACATTACATAATTTGACCCTCCAATGAAAGCAAAGCAACTCCAGACAAAGAGGCAGTGTAATCAAACCAAGATAATTCAAATATTAATCAAACCCAGATCCATACTGTTGACATTGTACTAGAATAGTCTATGAATTGATTATGTAATGTAGCTTAAATGCGATAAGGACAGAAGACTGAGATCTTAAATGTTTTTCATAGTCATGTGATTGCTTATTCTTCTTACAATCTGATTCTGCTTTTCCTGTGAAAGATGATCCAGTTAATATTTACTGCATATACAAAATACTGAAAAAACATTGCATATGTAAAATATTGAAAAGGTTGAAGGAATTCAAAAGAAGTTAAAATATCACCTATTTTAACAAGTACACCAAGCTTAAGTGATATAATTACTCCCTTGTAATCTCCAATGGCTCTCCAATTCCTATGTAAAAGACAGCTCAAGCTAATGTATATACAAAAACTGCAAGTGTCCATTTGCCCATAGCTTCATCCTCTGTCAAATCTCTTTAGAACTCCGTATTCTCACTACAGCAGCCAAATGCGCACAACTTTATACAAAATGTGTACATCATCAGCCACCAGCCACCACGCATCAGATGCCCAATCTTAATGATGAGTTGCCACCCAACTCCCCAGCCATCATCACCCCCTCCCTTTCTTAGACACCAACCTCATATTTATTACAAGGGTGAGCTAAGTACACAAACCGATTAGCTAACTGCACTTTGCTCAGATAGTTGGCATCCTTCCACACATGGGAAAAGCCCTGAATTTGAACCGATGTGATGGTGTCTCCATTGTAATTCTAAATAGCAAAAAAGCAAAGAAAAATCTAATTGGTTTCAGGTCTGAAATCTGCACTGACCGTCCAACATAAAGGCCAGACCTGATTTTTGAGCCATTTTAGGACAAGTAGTCTTTCTTCAATTTGGTCAAATTTTACTGGTCACAACTAAATTATGGTTGCGGAGGCATGCCAGGGTTTGGAACTCTATTTCAACCTATGTGTCAAAATGTGCAAAACTAGGCCAGGCCAAGGTTAAATGCCAGCGTACTTGCAACACCTGTGGAGAAGAAATGGAGGCAGGGAATGGTTGAAAGAGGGATGCAGACATTGGTAGTGATAGGAAAGACATCATATGTAAGATGGAGAACAGCGTTCATAAATTACACAAGGACATGTGCTTGAAAAAAGAAAAAAAGAAAGGAATGCAGTGATGATAAGATGTATCATTCTGATGGTTCAAATATGACAGGGATTGCATTATGATATTCCTAATTAAAAAGAATAATTTGAATGTAAAAATAAGCTAAACTAGCTAAAAGAATAATTCTTTTCATGAGATTACAGTCCTCTTGCATGTCAATATGCAAGTTGATATTTACAGCACAATGTGAGATAGAAGGACAACCACATTTATACTCACCAATTTACCAGAAGCAAATATCAGTGCTGTTGTTTTCGGCTCTCTTATTCTCATGATAACAGCAGCAAATCGCTAAAACAAAGAGATGGGTTTGATTGGTATATTAAATATACAAAGTACAAGTTGATTAAATTGGTATAAAATTGGGGCTTGACCCAATGGTCATACCCTTCTTCTTAGCAACCAGAGGTTCTAGGTCTGATTCTTAGGTGGTTCATCCAAAAGATTGAGACCTAGGTAATTATAGTGCAAAAGAGTCTCCCTCCCTTCTCTCAAAGGGAATATAAAAGATTATAGGTTGATTAAAACTATATTAATATACATAAAAAGAATATAAATGACTGCTTCTTTATACCTTAGGGTTATACTCTGCATTACGGGCTCGTAGAGCTATCATCTTCAAGTCCAGCTTACAACCCAGGTTGACTGTTGATACAATATTCCTAGCAAAACAACCCAGGATTCATATATTCCCATAAAAAATGAATAAAAAATAATGCAATTTCATGCTTGTCCAAAATCACAATTCCAGCTTTCCAGAACTGAGCATATTCTCAACATCAATTTAAATTTCAGTCGAATTCATGCAGCACTCCAAACTGTGTAGACAAAATAAATTTCAACTTGAAGCAGAATTAACATAAAAGAAGAAATTTCGTCAAACCAAGTAAATATATTGAACCTAACCTAACAAGCTTCTGCATATAATTCCATACCACCCACATTCTGATGGATGTTTACTAAACTATAATTTACATAGCTCATCCTTAAGAAAGGATATTCAAAGAAACAGAGCATGACGAGAAGTTGATGTTTGGGAACAAGTTGGCCCAGCAAAAGATTAAACAACAAATTCCCTAAAAGCATGGAAAATACATGGACAATTAGTTTCTTTTAAAATAACAGAGACAAGATGCAAATGATATGTATTTATATATTTATAAAATAATAAGAATAATGGATGTGATGATAATAAAGAAACAACAAAAACACAAGCACCAACAGCACCAACTAGAACCATTACTTTGTTTTATATCAGTGTTCACTGAATATGTCATGGTCACGTATGTTTTCTTTCAAGAGAGGGTGCTGCAGTCATGTATGATTTGAGAATAGATTGTCAAATTCATGAGTCTTTGAATAATTCTCAATCATTTTGACCACCTGAAAATAAGTGAAGAATCATTTAGCTAGACAATAAAAAATCAACAATAGAATCCTAGTGTCTTTGATCATTTGAGGATTTTTGTTCTCATAGAATATTGTGGCATTAACAGAAGGACTTACTGAAGGATGAGACCAATGCCTGAAGGGTGCTTTGCAAGATCCATCGATTGGCATCCTTCCAAATTATATTGTGCCATATGAAACCACACCTGTTCGCTGGCAAAAATATGAAGTCAAAGATCAAAAATCATATCATTCAACTGCAAGGATGCAAGAAGTAACTCGATACCTGCCTATCTGCAAGAGAACTGATATTATTCCTTCCGGCAAAAGCTAATTACAAAAGCTCACTCCATAATATAAAACATATACAGCCGAAACCATGTACAGACTCCGAAGTTTTATGAATTTTTTTAAAAAAATCTCGCTGATTAAACTTCTATGTATAGACGAAGAGCAAATTCCAATTCAAGATCTAAGACATAAGAAGAAAAAAGTACTAAGTAAATCCAAATCCAATCGTTCACTCTTATTTTTCATAAAATAAGGAACAAACTTGAATCCTAACTATCAATCTATATCAAGAAAACAGAGGAAGAAGCCATCAAAACCAATTAAAGATGGGAAGAAGGGAAAGGATCCAATTAACATTCATCATTTATGAAAGATCCAATCTTTTTCCGGAACCGGTCTTTTTCTTTTTTAAACTCCGCATGCATCGAAATCCACATCAAGAAAAGAATAACACAACGGAGAAAAGCAATCCGGATACGAAAAAACCCATGAAGAATTTATATATAAAGTTTCGAAGCTAATAAAAACCCATAGTTAACTCTCCCGTCAAGATCGAAATTCATATCTATCATCATCTTTTAATTGAAACATCTCCTTTTCCAAAACCAATCGCTTTTTCCGTCGGATATCCATCAAAATCCCTATAAAAACAAGAGGAAAACCGCGGAAAAAGGCAATCTGGATCCAAGAAACCCAGCGAAATGTTTGCATACAAAGAGTAAAAGATGAAAGCCCATTACAATCCACTCTTCCATCTCAATCTCTTATATAGGTTCCGTGGTGCCAGGAATTTGAGGGAATCTTTTCCCTCCGAATTCCTTCTTTTATATAGAAGTAGGACAGGTTTTGCTACAGAGGTTTCTTGAACTCGTTCTCTTGTGGGGTTCACTTTTACATAGGAGTACCTGAAAGCCGCGATGAGACGGGTCCAAGGACTAGCTTTTTAATGGCTTCGATAGAGACAGAGAGAGAGAGAGAGAGATGGAAACGGATGGGAGATTTATAGGGGTTTTATACCGAGGCTCTGAAGGGTATTTATAGAGTAATTGGGGTGGGATTTATAAAGAGGCATGGTATCACGGTTCACAAGGTGCGGAGGATTGCCGCCTTAACTAGAGTGCATGGATTCTTTAGTTTTTTATTAACCAGAGGAGGAGAAGGGGCGCCGTATGATAATATTTTATTATTAATTAATTAATAAAGGCAGTCTAAGTGATATATTATTAATTAATTAGTAAAGCCAGTCTAAGTGATATGGCGGGCAAGTCAATGGACGGTGATATGATACTATTCGGATAAATATGTGATGCCGGTCTCATGATGCTGGGGGCACGTGTGATGCGTACATGTAGCACGGAAGCCTGTTTGGATATCCGCGGCCTCCCACGACCTTTAGGATTATTTCTTCTGAGATGAAAAATTTATTCAAAAATTTATATTTTTCTGAATAAATATTTTTTAAATAATATTTAAATAAAAAATAATTTATTTATATTTTTTATATATTTAAAAATAATTTAAAAATTTGTTATTCATATTTAGGGATGGTAATTTTTTTCGATCAGACGAATGTCTGATCCGATTCGATTTGAAAGGGACGGATTTTATCTGATCCAATTAAGAGGTGGGATGAGTATGAATTTTAAAAAAAATATTCGAAGTAGGTTCGGATTGGATACGTATAATGATATATCCCATTCTAAATCAGCCTCGATATAATTTTTATTTAAATTTAAAACTCTCATCCTCTCTCTCTATCTTTCTCTCTCTGTTACATCAAACCCGCCCCTATTTATCAGAAAAAACCACCCCCACCCTCCCCCTCTCTCTCTCTCTCTATTACATCAAATCTGGCCCACACCCCCGCCCTTGCCCCTTGCCCTCCCCTCTCTCTCTTGGTGGTCAATGGGTCCTCACAACCCCTTGGCCCCCCACCCTCTCTCTCTTTCTCTTACTCGCTCGGCCGGTGGATCCTCAGTCCCCCATCCCCCTCACCCCTTGGCCCTCCGCCCTCTTCTCTCTCTAGCTCTTGCTCGACGGCCAGTGGGTCCTCACCCCCTACCCCTAGGGTGGCTCGATGGGTCCCCCACCCTAGCAATGGCGACGGCGGCCCCATTTTAGAACCCTAGCCATCGTCTAAGCTTTCTTATTCGGCCACTCCAAGCCTCCCACCCGATCAAGACTCCTAAGGATAAAAAATCAGAGGAAAAATGGGGGAAAACATAGGAAAAATCAATGAAAAACAAAGACAAGACGGAAAAACCAACATAAATTGATCATTTTTTCTTTTCAATTTTTTTTTTCTTTTGATTTCATTCTCTTTTTCTGAGATATGTGGGGAGAGAGAGCCCTGAGTGAGATCGGAGGGGTTTTTAGGCTACAGTTGGGATTTTTCTCTCAAGCATATGGGATTTTGTGCGAGTTGTGGCAGTGTGAGTTGGTCCCTTGAGGTTTTAAGAGCTTAGTCTTAGTGGAAGCATTTGGGATGGCCGGATGGGGCCGTCGACAGTGGGGGAGCGATGGTGGAGATGGGGAAAGAATAAGGGAGATGGGTTCAGGTATACCTAACCCGACCCATTTTAGAGCCCGACCTGATCTGACCCGACGTAAGATGGATACGGAGTGAGTATGGATATAGTTTTTTCTATCAGGATAAATATGGGTATCGATCGATCCGATCCATACCTGATCCATTATCACCCCTACCCATATTCTTATGCATTACTAGTTTTCTAGACAAGTTGCTAAGATCTATCCATATTTTTCATTATATTTTTTATTATATAAATATTATTATATATAATAGTATATTATAATATATTATATTATTATAATATTATATTATAATAATACAGTATATAATAAAATATTATAGTATATTATATTGTTATATTATTATGTCATTATATTATTATATATTATATTATTTTATTATTATATATAATATAATATCATATTATATTAATATGTTATATTAATATAATATATTATATTATTATATATTATTTTAATAATATATGATAGCATATTATAATATATTATATTGTATTATGTTAATATCTTATATTAATATAATACATTATTATATATCAATATATATTATATTATTATTTATCATATTATTATATTATTATAATATGTTATAATATAGTATATTATATTATATGATAATAATTTAATATATATATTAAAATATAATAGTATATTATATTATAATATATTATATAAATATTATTATATATTATCATATATTATATTATATTATATATTATATTATATTATATTATATTATATTATATTATATTATATTATATTATAAGGTTAACGGCATATTAGAAATGAATTAAAAAGGTTAGTTTTTTGATTGATGAGAAAATGACTTAAACACCTCCTAGGTGGATAAGATTTTTTTTATTTCATGAGTAAATGCTATCTATAGAAAAATATCTTATCTATTTTGAAAATCATGAGAATATGAATAAATTGGTCAATAAAAAAGTTGACCAAGTTTTCCATGATATTTATCTATAAAAGAACAAACCCTTAACCTTAATCTTTCTAATTCATTCTTAATATACCCTTAGCCTTAAAATAATATAATATAATATAATATAATATAATATATTACAACATATTATAATAATATAATATATAACATATTAATATTTATAATATATTATATGATATTATTATATCATATTAATATAATATATTAATATAGTATAATATAATAATATATATATTATAATAATGTATAATAATGAAAAATACAAATATATTAATATTTTATATAATAATATAATATATTATATTATACTAATATAATAGCATATAATAATATAATAATATTATATATTATATATTAATATATTATAATATATTATAATATAATAATATAATAATATATTATATTATATATTTATATAATACTATAATCATAATGTAATAATATAGTATAATAATTATAATATACTATAATATTATAATAATATAATAATATATAGTAATATAATAATATAATATATTATATATTAATATTTATAATATATTATACTATATTATTATATATAATAATATAATATAATATATATTATATTATATTAATATATAATAATAAATTAATAAATTAATATATTATATTATAATATTATAATAATATAATATAATATTAAATATAATAATATTTATATAATAAAATATATTATAAAAAATATAGATAGATCATAGCAACTTATCCAGAAAAATAGTAATACAAAAGAATATGAATAAATTACTTTTCTATTTAAATATTATCTAAAAAATATTTATCTAGAAAAATATAGTTTCTTGGGTAAATCTTTTACCCACAAAAGAACAGATCCTTAAGGGTATGTTCAAGCTCCAGAATCTCACTTATTTGTTTTTTTTTTTTTTATAAGAAGCTGTGGACTTTATTAACCGAAGGAGAGATGGTTATAAGGTACAGAAGAGCCTAAAATAGAAATCCAAAATAGGCCAAAAATAAAGTATAAATATAATATAGCTATAGAGAAGAAGAATATGTAAATATTGAAGATCAACCCAAAAGTATAACCCATATATTTTTGTATACCAAAAAAAGTTGTGATGAGGAAGCTGACTCCTGTTAGCAAAAAGTATGCATGGTTTTATAGTGAAAGACCAAACAATAATCCCTGTGGACTGTAGTTTTGAAGAAAACAGGAATTAACACCCTTTAGAGAACCTGTATAAGCCTGAAAAGTATAGCAAATGTGAGTGTATATACATTGGAGCACTGTATTATGTGGTTACTGGGAGTGAGAAGTATAAGTAAGAAGTTCGCAGCAGCAACAACCATAGAAGGATAAAAGTTGAAATCTCTGATGCTGAAGAAGTTCGCAGCACCAACATTATGTAATTTTTTTGATGTTGAAAGATATCATAGCAAGTTGATAAGAACATCCAGTGAATGCAGAAACCATGTGACCAAAGCAGAAATTAATATAGACACTCCAACAGCAGCAAGATCCATATTTCATCTTTTTGAACAGACCCAAGGTGCACCCCATGACCATTGTTTATGAGCCAGCGACACCACAAGACAAACATGAAGGAGCTAACAAGAGAACTCCTGTTCTAATTGGTAATCATATATATTGTCACATCCCCAATCCGAAATTATGAGTCAAAGGTCATAACAACCATTGCATGCTGATGGAGAACTCTCTCCACAAACATGCAAGACATCTCATTATGATATTACAAAGCAACAGCACAACTTTAATTCAATAACTAAATCACATGTCTTACAAAATAAAATCCATGGACTTACATCAAATCTCAATAAATCCTAATCTAAAATAAAATATCAAAGCCAGCCTCTAATTCACTCTCTTATATTGAATTTTCGAATCAAGCTAGTTCTTTGAATCTGTAAAAATAATAAAATAAAGAGTAATGAAATAGACAATTCAGTAAACAATATATACTTTAGCTAAATAAATTCAGCAATAATAATATATTAAAAATAAGCATACAAAGGGCATCAATTCAAAATATATAACACTAATCAAATAAGATCCACGTGATTCTAGTCTTTCCAAAACTCATTTTCAAATGCATTTTCATTCATAAATCAGTTTCTTTCAAAATATTTGGTTTACCTCGACAGCCATGAACTAATCAAAGTACCAATGCATAACTTCCACTGATAAAATATTGATATACTAATATAAAACCCCTATTGATAGGGTATCGATGTATTAACACATAATTTTCATTGGCATACTAGTGCACAACCCCCACTAGCAGAGTATCGATATACCAGCACATAATCCTCACTGGTAGAATGTCGATATACCAACACACAACTCTCACTTATAAGATATTGATATGCCAATATATAACCCCCATTGATAGGGTTTAGATACATGGTCAAGCTGCAAGTCAAAATTCATTTCGATTCAAATCTTTTCTTTCAATAAAATTAGTTTCATATTTCAATCAAACAATATACAAAACTATCCGAAATCAAAATCAATCGTTCATAACTTCATAATGAAATCAATACCTTTGATAATGCATCAATAGTTTTAATCAATAAATATCATACTTTATATTCATAAATCATAAATAATATAATTCAAAATTTAATGATATAAATATTATATAATTTGTTAATAAATCTAGAAAAAAAAATTACATTACTTACTTTATACATATTCCAATAAATCCATATAATTCCATAAATCCCTTTCCAAAATCTTTAACTTATAGATCACATTGTAGTTTTCCATTGCTAGATATCTTTTTGTCAAGACAACTATACTCCAATACATAATTAAGTCCAATAATTAGAAAGAATATAAATAATCAAGGAAGACAAATGAACGGTATCGCATCCTATGCTCTAGGTCAATCAGTCAACTAACTTTGTTTGATCAAAGATTATATTAAGATATAAAAGTTCAACCAAGATCAAAGATCATTAAATTATTAATGTCTAATAAGAGTCAAGATGGAGGCCAACATGATGCTCGATAATTAAAGATCAATTCAATCAAATAACTTCATTTAATCAAGATCAGATTTAAGATATAATTGGCTTCATAGAGATTAAATAGATCAAACTAGATGGTATCTGGATCCAACTAAGGTGAGTGCTGGTATGCTGTTTGGTGACTATGGATCAGGACTTTCTTTACTAAGATATGATCAGAATCATTTTCTAGAGAATCTTTCATAGATCAATTAGAGATAGAGAAATACATAAAGAGAGAGAAATAATGTAAAAATAAAAAATCTATAGAGAGAGAAAGTAGAGAGAGAATAATAGGGATGCAAGCTCAGAGAAGGGAGAGCGGGAAGAGAAAGAAACTCTCTTTTTTTTTTCATTTTCTATTTTCTTTCTTTTCTTCTTCTCCTTTCTTCCCGTGGCTTCTTAAGCAAAACAGGGGACCTTGTGGTCCCTATTTGTTCTTCAGATCAAAGGCCATGGCTGGCGTGGCAGTGGCTGGTGTCAGCTAGGGTTGCTACGGCATAGTCCAGACAATCCAAACCGACAATCAATTGTAACCACCGGTGTCGAAAAAAAAAAAAAAAAGAGTTGGAACAAGAGAAAATAGGAGATTTAACAGAGTCCCCTTTTTGGTCAAAATCTGATGATTCATCAACCGAAAATCAGATTTTAAAGGCTAAGAAAGTTGGCAAATCAAATTATCTTGAAGGTTAGAGGATCTTACCTCTTTTTTTGATGGTGTTTGGCTGAAATCCGACGAACCAAGAAGAGCACGATGCATCTTTCTTCTGATGAAGAACAGTGGTCGGCTGTGGGATTTTCACAAGAGATTTCATCACTTTAAATAGATGTGGAGGGAGGAGTTGGACTCCTTCCTGGCCTCCAACTTCGACTCCGATCAGAAGTCTGTCGAGAGAGGAATCAATGGAAGAGAAGATTCTTGTCTTCTCTTTGTTTTCTATATGTTTGTTTTTTTTAATTTTTCCACCACTTTAAGACTCATGTGGCTGTTTAATCAGGTTTGGGGTATCATATAAATATCGACCATAAAGTAGATCATAGTCAAATGGTCTAAATATCCCAAACCATTGACATATCCTACTTATGACTAAATCATCATTGACGACATTAAGACAAATTGATCGAGTCATCATCATGTACTAGTCCATTAAAATCTCAAGTAACAGGTTCTAAAAATTAAGGAACCAACTTGCCCAGATAATTAGAGTATAAGTTCTTGAATATGATAGTGAAAAATCTCATAGCAAGTTGATAAAATCATCCAGTGAGTGCACAAGCGATGTAGCTGTAACATGATAACAAAAATTAATGTATCTCCTTCATAACCAATAGGCTTCATATATCAACCTTTTGAATAGACCCATAATGTACCCCATGTACAATATTGATGAAACATAGGCACCATAAGATGTGCATAAAGAAATAAATATGAGAACCCCAGTTTCAGGTGGTAATCAGATAGACACCGATCTAGGAGTAGTTCATGGTCAAATGGTCCAAACATCCAAAACCATTGACATATCCTACTTTTAAGTAAGAAATCATTAACAGCATCAAAGAGAATTGATTGGGTCATCATCATGTACCATTTTCAATCCATAAACATGGAATATAAAGGAAAACCACAGTAGCATTGGGCATATATATATATATATATATATAAAGCACCAGTATGATACCAAAACCTACCAAAATCTATATGCCAATCATCATGGATAGCCTGAAAGAATAGCCATATAGTGGACTAAAGCAAAAAACAAGAATACACTCCACAATAGTTAATAAAGCAGCATAGAAATAAATAGAACTGAATTAAATTCATCATTAAGGAATAATAACTAAATGAAATCCTACTTTATTAGATTGTAAAATAGCATTGAGTTGGGGAGGTATAAAACTATTCACAAAGAGGCTATAATCCCCATCCAATGTCTTTTTTGCTACATAATCAGCTACTCCATTATCTTCCTAGTAAATGTGGAAAACCTTCCAATTTAGATTGTTTATTAGCCACTGATGAATGTTAGCTAATAAGAAGTATTGATCAGAAGCAAAAGAGCCTGGAGATTTCAACCATTGAATAACAGTAGCTGAATCTCTTTCTAACTATATCAGACACTCGGAAAACTCCACAAGAGCAACATATAGCTCTAACCAAGTAACAGCAAGTTCAGTATAAGGGACAGTGAGTTTGTGCAATAATTTTTCTTCCACACGTAAAAAGTTGCTAGAAAAGTCTCTTATTACAACACCCATTGAAGCCTTAGATTGGGTCACCACAGCATCAAAATACAACACCCACTGAAACTTTAGATTGGGTCACTGCAGCATCAAAATTAATCTTAATAGTTCCAATGGAAAGGGGTAGCCAAGATTCTAAGGAATGAGGGGGTAATGTATGTGTGGGAAGACTACCTCAGTGCCATGTCAGAACCATGGAAGCATCTGATTCAACAAATAAAGTATTGTCTATCAAAATTTTGTACACAAGTTAGTAAGAAGATGATCCAGCTTGCTGAAAGAATCGCTCATTCTGAGCTAATCAAATTTGATAAGGCTAGCAGATATCGCCTCCTTTTGAAACCTACATGGCCATTAAAAACAAAATCAACTCATGCTGACAAATCTCTTAGGAAGAACCTCTGCTTGGTACCATGCTGAAGCATCCCCCAGCATTATGCAACAAAGGAACAAAACATAATAACATGCTGAGTATCTTCCTGAACAACCTCATACAAATCACAAAAAATTTGGATAAGTGGCAAAATGCCCCTTCGATAAAGTATATGCTTACACAGTAAACAATTCCAATATAAATGCTATAAAAAAAAAAACTTGACTCTTCTATAAGCATCCATATCTGAGAAAAATTATTAGATAGGCCATCTCCTACTAAAGAATGAAGAAGTGAATAAATATCAAAAAAAGAGGCTCAAAACTATCCATATGTGCCCCAATAAAGCTAATTAGTGCAATTATCTCTTCGCAAGAGAATACCTTTAATTTCGGTCATCATTTCAGCCAAAAATAAAGAAGCCAAAACAGCTATATCCCATTGCCTATTAGGAGTAATAAGGCTCTAACCATCAACTGAGGAGTTATGTTATCAATATTAATAAAAGTAAGCCATTTGGAAATAGAAATCATAGATAACCAAAGGTCATGAAATACATCAATAGCTTCCCCAGTGCCTATTGACCACATAAAATATGGTTGAACCAAGGCTTCGACATTACATATTTTAGACCAAATCGAAGAACAAGGGTCTATGATAATCATCCCAAGTACCCTCAAAGTAGTATTTGGCAGATATTGTCTTTATTGATAAAGATTGTGAATAAGTAACAACATGAATGGCCAACTTATAAAGAAATGTAGAGCGCCGAGCCTCCAAGATAACTAATCCAAGTCCACCTTGTTCTTGTGGCATACAAACCATTTCACCAAGCAATAGGATGAAAAGCCCTCCGGTTAGAACAATATCCCCATAGAAAAGCTTGAAACTCTCTCTCTAACTTGGCAAGAATAGAGGATGGTATCGGAATTGAAGATAAATGGGAATCAAAGATAACATTGATTGTAGAAGGATTGCTCTACCAGCTAGTGATAGAGCCTTCCACTTCCAAGTTGTACACCGAGAGCAAATCTTTCTCTCTCAAGGCATTGAGATCAGAAGGGAGTAAAGTTTTCCCAAAAATAGGCTCACCTAAATATTTTCAAACACTAGCCAGCTCTTGTATATGGAATGGATTATGAATTTGGTGTTTCACTCCACAAGGGGTACTCAGATTAAACATGATTTGGGATTTTTGCACATTGATTGCTTGTCTAGAGAGCGAACAATAGGCATCTATGATTGATAAAAAAGACAAATATTATCCTTTATAGTATCCCTACTAACAAGCAAGCAATCATCAGCAAAAAATAAATAAAAATTGACAGTTCTGTACCTCTTGGCCTATAGGGCCTAAGGAGATGATGCTGAATTACAACATGAAGAAATCGAGAGAAAACCTCTGAGCACAAAATAAACATATATGGGGACAATGGGCAACATTGATGAATCCCCCTAGTAGGTAAGAACCAAGGAGTGGTCGTACCATTTATAAGACGAGCAAAAAGAGATTGAGTAATACACTGTTGAATGTAAGAGATAAATTTAGAATAAAATCCAAATTGTCAAAGCAATAGAAATAGAAAATACCAAGACACCCAATCATAGGCCTTCTCCATATCTAATTTAAGCAACATTAGACTCCTAAAAGGTGGAGCCCTTTGGAAAGAATGCATAAGCTCCTGACTAATCAGAATTTGATCACTGATAGATCTACCCCATACAAAAGTACCTTGTTTAGAGGAGATTGGTACTGAGGCAAAATAGGTTGCAGCTGATGAACAAGGATTTTAGCAATGAGCTTATAAATGGTATTACAAAGGCTTATGGACCAAAAGTCATTAACAGATTCTAGGCTGCTTCATTTAGGAATGAGAGTAATATAAGTACGCTTACAATCTTTGGATAAAATAGCAGTGTCAAAAAAATGATGAATAGCTTAAACTACATCCCCCTTGACAATAGACCAGAAATGTCTAAAGAATAATGGCTCAAACCCATTTGGTCCTAAGGCTTTATTAGGTGCCATACTTTAGAGAGTATCTTCCACCTCTTACTTAATAACTTATCAGATAAGGCCAGCATTATGCTGATCAGTGACTATAGGTGAGATGATAGGCCAACCATAGATTGGTTAGTGGTCTGTGCCAACCATCTTTGTAGAAAAGATTCAAAGAACATTTGCCAAATTTGGTCTTGATTATTAATGAGGGTCCCATTCAAAGAGCGCAGCTGTTGAATTTTGTTTTGCCTACATCGTAAAATCATGGAGTGGTGAAAAAATTTAATATTTATATCTCCCTCAATCCAAGCAATTCTCGATTTTTGCCTCCAAAATATTTCTTGATGATGAAGGTTTTGATGATAATTCCTCAAACAAGCAAGCAATTGTTGATGTTGATTAGCATCTAGAACCCCTTATCATGCCTTAATAACATGTAACTGGTAGAGGTAATCATTCAACATGGCTCCTATTTGAAATAAATTCCCAATAGTTCTTCTCCATTTTCTCAACTCTCTCCTAGTTTTAGAGAGTAAATTTTTTAATTTAACACCTAGAGGCTGTTATCTGGAATAAACCCAAGCTCTCTTAATAACCTCTTATACATTAGGACATAAAAAGCCAAAATTTCTCAAATATAAAAGGGACCAGACTGTGAGAAACCTTATGAATAATGGATAAAGGATTAAATAGTGATTAGACCCATACCTTATTAAAGGATAGACAGTAGATTCAGAGAATAAATTCATCCACTTAACATTGACAAAAACTTTATCTAGTCTCTCCCAAATCCGTGCACAACCATGTCGGTTGTTGCACCAGATATATTTTGGTCCCCGAAATCTTAGGTCTAATAAGTTAGAATGGCGCAAAAAACCCCTAAACTCCCTAACACCTTTGTCTGGCTTAAATAGTCTACCACCAGCTTTGTCATCAGCCGCCAAGATACAATTAAAGTTCCCAAACAAACTATTGGCAACTCCAAGGACATTGTTGAATTTAATTGCTCCCACAAGCATCTATACTCATACATATAAGTACTTACATAAACAGTAGCCAACAACCAAGTTAAACCAACTGTTGAAATAAAAATTCCAAAAACAACTTGCCTATCATGGTGCATAAAAGTCACGGTGCCCTCCCTCCTCAACCAGACCACTATAGTGCCTCCAAATAAACCAATTAAAGGAACAACATAAACATCCCATTTCAGTCTCAAAA
Organism: Elaeis guineensis; assembly: GCF_000442705.2. Taxonomy (NCBI): domain Eukaryota; kingdom Viridiplantae; phylum Streptophyta; class Magnoliopsida; order Arecales; family Arecaceae; genus Elaeis; species Elaeis guineensis. The sequence continues at coordinate 18,344,669 of NC_025995.2, forward strand.
TCCTTCGAACACAGGTCATGGCATTGCTAGATAACCTTGTTTCAAGAAAACATAGCATAGACAGATCATGTTGCCAAATAAGATTTTTTGTGTAATTGACAAAGGAGGATTTAGGTGCTTCTCTATAATTCCATGATGGGATCTTCATTATTTCAACATGATAATTTACCTACCTCAACCATATTGGGAGCCAAGCTACCAGTAGATGTTGCAGGTTGAACACAAACATCTGAATACTGTGTAGGACCCAAAGAAAGACTTGGACTACTACCATCAAAATCAAGTATAGATCTTAATTGTGTAACATAACTGAGATGAGAGTTAGTACTTATACCCTCCTGAGAATGATGATGCCCATGGTTCCCTTCCTGCAGTTGAATATCCAGTGAGAATCCCTATGAATGTACCATAGGTCTCCAAACACCCTTTTGTGCCTACTGAGCCACAACCACCTTCTATCTGTTTTGAGCAACAATAATTGCTGAGTCCTGAGACATCTCTGATGCTGTGTCCTACTATTCTAAAATAATCACCTTTTGTTGTGGAGGAGACTCAAAACCAGGTGAAGAAGCACTCTTCTGCACTTTGGTGGGAGACCTCTTTCATTTTTCTTAAGTTTGTGGTGTTATAGGATACAACTGTTCTCCCTTAAGTGTCATAATTATTTTCATATTTTGACACTCAAATGCTGCTTCACCCACATCATTCCCTAAGGAGCTGAATCGAGAATCTGGTCCATTCCCTATAGGGTCTATTAAGCTCTATCCATGCTAAGGAGATGTTTTCTTGACAGCTTTTCTTGGTAAGGTCCACCTCATCTATTATTGATCTTCAGCTATAGTAGACTTAGGAGGAGATTTATATTTTGATTGAGCATTCGACACCTGAACCCCTACTGCTTGGATTCATGGACCATAAATCAGTTTTTGCCTTAACCATAGTTGCTTGAGCACAATCACATAAAGGTGTTGGAGAAGCAGTTTACCATATGAGTAGCATATCTCTGGCAATTCCTCATAGGTGAATTACTACTACAGAATATTTTCATCTAGTCAAACCTTTGCACTAAGGCATTGCGGTTTAGTGATATCGACAATCACCGATACCCTTGTAAAGCCTATTCTAGCTGAAGTAGCCATTCAGTCATCAGCAAAGAGTGGAGTTCTGGCCACTGATACCAATTTTAGGATTTTCTTAGTCTCTCATAGTTCCAATGAAAGATTAGGTAGGCGAACCCAAATGCGAGCAGATCAAACAGAATCCTTATCAGGTTAGAAATTGGGTCTCTAGCACTCAAGAGTTAGGATCTATCTAGCCAGAGATGAAGGTCCCTTATCAAGCACTTTGTTCTTCATAGTTTCAGAAAGAAACTCAGACAACAGTAACCCATCAGAGAGCAGTGAAACTTGGAAATGGCCTTCCATGTTCCACCTAGCTCTCATCTCCTTAGGCACAAAATCAAGTGGGAGGCCTCTGCCCAAAAATTTACCTATTAGTGTATTCTTCCATCTTTTGGTTGATTGCTGAAGTTTCTTTACTGAGAAGACCACCACTTTGTTGAATTTAGCCTCCAAAGCTTCAATCTCTATTTTCGTAGCTTTAGAAGACTCCCATTTGAACCTACGAGCATACCGTACAACTTGAGACCAAGTGTTGGTAGAAGCAAAATCCTTCAAACCACCATTCTGTGAGGAACTTCTTGGAGGCAAGGAGGATGTTCCTTTGGACCCTAAATCTGGCTTCTAGTGGACCTCCGACGAAGAATCCCTTATCGACGATGGTCGATCTTGATCCACAACAACTCGCTTCCCCTACTGTGCCAAACCCATCGATAGTTGTGATGATGCCCCTTTTGACTCCAAAGGTAGCCTTTGGTCCCCCATCAGAAAAGGCCGATCGAGGTCCAAATCGACCATTGGTTGCCCAAGAGATGGTCTCGAAGAAACCCTCTTTTTTCCTTTCTCAGAGATTCTCTCTCTTTCGAAGAACTTCCACTTGGTCAATCCCACTTATTTGTTGGTATGCAGTTGGGTGCAATCAAACTGAATAGTCAAAAATTTCAATCCAAGATATCCGATTTTAAAACTCAATGCGAGATTGATTGATCCTGATATTCAAATATATATATATATATATAGGCATCTGCCTCCGTCTACCATATGTGCAAAAAAAAAAAATCTCAGTGTACCATGTGTTGACCTATGCGGCAGTGCCATTTTTTCTTTTTCCTTCGAATACTTCCTGAGCCCTTGTGAAAGCCGAGGTCACCAATGGGGAGCACATCGAGCGATGGGCGATGGAGAGAGAAGATGATGAAAATATAGATGGATGAGGGGCTGATGTCGTTGACCATATCAAACATGGCAAAGACAGAACAATCATCCATAGCAATGATGGAGGCATTAGAGAGGATGCTATTATGGGTTTTAAACTCTCCCTATACAATTAAAAAAATATATATTGTATAATAGCCCCCCAATCATCTCTACCATGTCTCCACCGAAAATACCACTTGCTGGCGGTCCCGCTGGGTGGCCGCCCACTTCTTTATCATCAGAATAGAGCTCCATAAATTGAAAATTTTGTAATCAAAGGAGAATCATTTTGACCAAAAATTTTCCAAACCCTACAAAATATCATGCTTCTACCAAGATTAAGCTCTCAAAACCTCAAGGGACCAACTCACGCTGCCACAACCCGCACAAAATCCCATATGAAAAAAACCCAATCAAAACCTAAGAAACCCTCTACTCTCTCTCAATTGCTCTCCTTTCCCACAAATCCCTGAAAAAGATAATGAAATGAAAAGAAAGACAATGAAATGAAAAGAAAAAGAAGCGAAAAAGAGAAAAATGATCTTCTACATGGGAAAAGGTTTATCCTTAATTATATTTTCCTTCTTTCTTTCATTTTCGTTGATTTTTCCTATATTTTCCCTGTTTTCCCTCTGTTTTCCGGCCCCTACCCTAGGAGTCCAATCAAGTGTTCCCCCTCTGAAAGTGCAAAGAGTTTTGGGTGCCCTTTTTTTCCCAAAGTGGACCTCCTCGGAGTGCCGCTGGAGGTAGTGGTATTCCGCTACACCACCGCCGCCAGTGGCTCCCTCTGGACATTGGCTCGCCATCATCGCTGTCGCCCTTAGCATCTGGTGCATCCAAGACATCGGATTCATATCCGCTGTCCCTCCACCTCTCGAGCCTCTGGCTCCCCTGGCTACCACTTGAGTCGAAGCCGATTCGGCTCCTCCCTCGGTTCCAGCGCTGACCAAGCCTTCACTGTGCAACCAAGCTGACGAAAATGCCACACTAAAGGTCAGATTCATAAAGTTCTATGCCGATGACGGCAATGACGAACGGAAGCGGGGTGACGGTGACGCGATAGAGGAGGAGGAGGCAACATGGGGAATGACAAGCGTAAGCGGGGTGACGGCGATGTGATGGAGAAGGAGGAGGCAACATGGGGATGGGAAAGGAGGATAGTCAAGAAGCGAAAATGCCCAAGTCTTTCACCATTATGAGGACCGAACGGTGTTTAACGGTAGTGGAGTCAGGTTGGGCGGTAGAGCTGACGGTGACGGCGTGGAGGGTGAGACGGCGGACATAGCAGAAGAATGGGAATTAAGGGGGAGAGATTAAAATTTACCAAAAAAAAGGAAGGAAAATTAAATATTTTTTCGAGAATAAGATGAGAAATTAAATATTATGCGGTGTATATATACTGGGATTAGTTTGACCGACGTTGACATGCCAAAAATTTGGTTATGTAAAAGTTCTTTTCCTTTTCAAAATGATAATTTTGCCCTTTCCTTTAGGTCAACCGGTAGGGTTCCATGATGCAAAGTGAGCTTATAATCACTATAGACAAAATATTTTTTTCTAAAAAATTATTTTAATTATTTTAATATATATAATAGATATTAATAAATTAATAAAATAAAATATTTTTAAAAGAAAAAATTGTATTTGGTGCATGGTACGGGATTATAAGCTAATTTGAATTTGATTTATAAATAAAAAAATATTTAAGATCGACTCAACTTGATTCGAATATCAATCAAACCAAATTTCAGATCAAGATCAAACATTCATCATAATTAAAAAATATAGTTAAAACCAAATATAACATAATATTATCTTTTCAATACTAAATTAATAATATATAATATAAATAAATTATAATATTATTAATATATATATATATATATATATATATATATATATATATATATATATATATATATATATTCAACTATGCTTGCGAGGTTTTAGGTCAAATATTTTGTTACTCGAGTTCGCTAATAATTAAGTTGGGTCGAGCATGAATCCAAGTTGAGCTCGAATAGTTTACGAGTCACTCGGCTTATTTACACCCTTAGTCCACAAGAACGAAAAAGAAATCATGAGGGCCATTCTAACTTCCACATGGTTTAGGCTAGGAGGATATTTGATTGATATGAATCAAGCTCAAACGAGCGGTCCAATCCACGACTCTAATAGAAAATTCAGATTCTACTATTATCCATTATCCAAACAAACTTGTTTGGCTAGCTTCTCCCCAGGAGTGTCATAGAACTTGTTGGCCTGCTGGCTTGCAAAGAAGTTGCAGGATAAGTCTGATGGAAAGAAGATTGAAGGGAGGATTCAAGAATATAGTGTAAGTCCAAGTATTTTGATCTTCAAAAACTTTTGCCACAATCACATTGTCATTCAAAAAAGATGGATTTAGATAAAGATACAGCATAGCTTGGGCTACGGTAAGAAAGATTTAGTTAGCACTTTTCCTAAATTAGAGTCCTACCAGTAAATCAAGTGTTGGGTAAAGTAAAGCTAATGGAAAAATAAATAAAGATAAATTAAAACTGATTGATATATTGGAAGACAAAAGGTCCTTCATGTAGTACAATTCTATTTGCTCATACTAAATGATAAACCTATATGTAACTATCCACTTCTGACGTCTGCTACCCATATTTTGCCTCCACTTTGTTTGATAGTTTCGATAACTGATCTCAGCTATTTTTTCTACGACTGATGTTCGTCAGAATGGCCAAACTCTGTACTTCCATTAGACCAACAATTGCACTCACTAAGTCTCAAATTGTTAGCCTTTACTTGACCTCCCATACTATTTGTCCCCATCATTTCTGTCTATTTGGAGGTGACTCGCTCAACTTTCATATGATTTTTTTTTTTTTTGAAATTTATGAGGAGGAGGTGAGAAACCTTCCTACAAAATATGTATATAATCATGTATAAAAAAAGTTAATTGTCTTACATAAAGGGCAAGGGGAAAGTAAAGATAGGGCCTACAGGACCCAAAAACAAAATAGCTGTGGAGATTAATTACAGAGATGTGTTATCTTTTTCTTAAGATCTCTTGAAGTTTATTGAGCAAGTAACCTGATTTTCCTGGTGTCCAAATTTCTAACAGTAGAGTCACTTGCTTTGTAATCTCAAGGTGTGAAAGAGCCTCGAAACGGAATATTCTTCGATTCCTATCATTCCTATCATTCCTGAGATTACTGACTGCTAGTAGCGCATCTAAGGTAGGCTTTAGATCATGAGAGTTAATTTGCAGTTGGCATAAATGCTAAAGGTCGAAGAGGTTGTCTGACATAGGTTGTAATGGCATATTATGAAGCAACCTATTCCAAAATGCTTTAGAGTACCAGCATTGTAACATAATATGATCAGTATTTTCTAGCCACTTTTCACAGAGTGCATAGCTCCTTTGAATTTGCATGCCTCTTTTCTTTAAGTTTTTCGCCGTGAGTATCTTGTTATTATAGCATAGCTAATTAAAAATTTTAATTTTCTCTGGAATGGGTAGTTTCCAAATAATCTTTGCAAAGAAAGATATGGTACCTCCATGTACAGAAAAGCGATAGCAATTTTTGACAGTGAAAAAAGTTTGCTAGTTGACCACTTCCAGAGTCTTTTGTCCTTCTCCATAGGGAGAGAGATTTGTTGTAGGTCAGTTTCAAGACTCCATTATTCTATCTTTGCTTCAAAGGTTAGCGGAGTTCTAAAGTTGACAATCCAATCTTTCTTATTTAAAAAATCTGATGCACTAATGTTCTAATTTGAAGTTAATACCAATAGGTTTGGATATTGCAATTGTAGAGGATAGTTTTCTTGCCAGCGATCATTCCAAAAGGAGGCAGTTTGCTCGTTTCCAGTGTAACAACTGTGAGCAATTTGAAAAAAATTCACGATCGATATGACATCCTTCCAGAAAGGTGAGGCTAGATCGCTCAGGTTTGAGCGGAGAGGAGCCTTGTTGTAGCAGTAGGGATTTTTCCATGGCCTTTAGGGCCTCGTTAAGAACAACCACCACCATTTCAATATTAAGCAAACATGACGATCTTCAAGTTAACTATTCCAAGTCCTCCCAGTGCTTTGGCCTACATACTGATTGCCAGCTTGTGAGGTTAACCATTATGCGTCCCTTATCTAACTAATCCCACATGAATTTCCTTGAAATACGATTGATCAGCTTTCATATATTTTTTTTGGAAGGATTGCAATAGACATCCAGAAAAGAGGGATAGAGTGAAGAACATAGTTAATTAGGGTGAGTCTACTCATAATCTTCCTTTCATCCTGCAAGTCTCTTCTCAATTTTTTCCAATAAGAATTTCTAATCACTTGACCATAGTATGGCATTGGTGCAGAAAAATGCCAAGATAAGTGATGGGGAATTTGGATGCGTTATCTTTGCATAATTCTGCATCTCTTCTATTGATATGTTCATGCCAATGATTTGCGTTTTTCTCACAATTATTTTGAGTCTGCTCAATAATTCAAAAGAGTAAAGAATGAATTTCAAAACATTCACTTGATTCCTCAAAGCATGATAGAAAATTAGTGTGCCATCCGCATATTGGAGTTTGCAATGTTCTGAGGCCCTACTCTATAAATTAAGCCTTCTGAGTTAGCTAATTGCATCATTCGATTTAGCATATTGGCTATGAGTTTATAAAGTAGAGGGGAGAGTGGGTTACTTAGTTTAATACACCTTTTGCCCATGAACCACTGACCTTTGGCACCATTGAGGAGAATGCTGTAGCTTATGGTTTTTAATAGATATGAGATCCAACTTATCCACTAATTGCCAAAGCCCCTTTTTGCCGGTAGCTTAAGAAGAAAGCTCCAAGAAATACTATCAATAGCCTTTTTTGAAGTCTACTTCGCACAGTGTGCCTCTAGATCTTGCTCTTTTACAAAGTACTGTAATTTCTATTGTGGTGATGTAGCTTTCTGAAATCACTCTATTTTTAATGAAGGTGGACTAAGATTGTGATATAAGACAGTCGATGACACTACACAATCTAGAGGATAGGACTTTAGATATTAGCTTCACAATACCGTACTCCAGACTGATAGGATGAAAGTCTCTGACCATGGGTTCGTTGGTTGCTTTTGGGATTAGGCCGTACTGAAGGTGTAGTTTAGTTTGTCGAGATTCAGAGACCTATTTTGAAAAGCTTGAAATATCTTGATGATGTTCGGCTTAATCATTTCCCAGTGTCTTTGATAAACAATATTGGGAAACCATCCTGGCCAAGGGATTTGTCGTTTGCAAGCTAAAACAAGGCACATTTTATTTCTTCTTCTTCAAAGTTTTTTTAAGACAAGTAAGGTCACTTGACCCTCCAAAAAAAGTTTGTTCCAGATAACTTCTATGTCCGCCTTTTCCAATTCATCCAAAAGATATTTATAGAACCGACGGAAAGAGTTTTGAATAGTCACATTGTTGGTAATCCTTTTCCCATCTTCATTGATTTCTAATATTTGATTTTTCTTGCAATGGTTACTTGCATATGCGTGAAAGAATTTGGTATTACGATTGCCATTTTGTATCTATTGATTTCTTGATCTTTACTTCTAATAAATTTCTTCCTGTTTAAGGAGAGATTTAAGAACGGTTTTGAGTCTTTTTCTTTCATTTGATAACTCCGGTTCCCACTCTTATATTTCCTCCAAAGAATCTAGTTTTTAATTTTGTTGCTCAGCTCTCCCTTCTTTATCGACAAGCTGCCCACTTTTCCTTTACTCCATCTTTTCAAATTTTTACAAAGAAGCCTAGGTTTTGATGTGAAGTTTTCGGCAGCATCAGAGGTACCTGTGGTAGATCTAGTAGCTTTTTATCAGGCTGTCAAAGTCAGAATATGAAGGAAAAAATTATCCGATTGCATCGGATGTCAGAAAAAAAATGGAATAGATTAGTAATTAAAATTTTCATAATATTTATAAAATCTTACCTTGATTTGTAGCGAAAGACTTAATCAAGATTGAAAAATTTCTGAAAGTTGTTGCTTCGTGAGATCCGGATATCCAGATCCTCTACTTTGCTCACACGCCAACCAACGTAGCAGAGAGGGATGAAGCTCTTCTTTAGAAAGAGAAGAGAGGAGGGCTTTGAGATCAGATCATGAAGCCTAGGAAGAAGCCCACATACCATATCACAAGGGGAGGGAGGATGCCAAGAGAAGAGAGATGCCCAAGAGAAGAGAAGATGCCCAAGAGAGGAGGTCTCCATGCTCAAGCCCTTGCTCACGCCTAGATTGATTTTCTCCTTCTTCAAACCCCTTCTTAAATAGACAAGAGATCCTAGATCCAATCAAATATCTTCATGGGTTAGAAATAAGACCCTCTAAGTTTGAATCAAATTCAAATTCTCTAAACCATAAGGTTTTCTAATGGAAGTAAGAGAGGTACCAACTTGCGCCTCCTTTCACCATGCCGCACACCCAAGGGGAGGGGGCTGTTTCTAGTGCCCTTTTCTCCATCTTGGTTGGCTATATGGATGAAAGAATGCATGAAAATATGGCAAGTACATTAAATCCAATTTGATTCAGATTTGGGTTTAATTCAAATTTTATTCAAATCAAATTTGAAAAGACTACTAATCCTAATCTAATTAGGATTTAGGTCCAAGTCTAACTGAGATAATTAACCCAATTTAGTCTCAATAAAATCAAGCCCAATTAAATTAGATCTGATCTAAAATAATTAAGATTGAAATCTAAACTCTCATAATTCTTCGAATCATAGATTTAATCAAATTCATCCTCAGAATTAAATCTGTGCCTCATATATAGTGCTAGCTGCACATAGTCATTGTTTAATTCTATATGACTCATAACTTAATTCTTAATTAAGTAAATTTATATGTTCAATCAAGTCTTATACTTTCAAATTAAACACATAGATATTGGATCAATTTTTTTATACAATTTTTGACTTGGTGCGTGATTCCATAGATTCAAACACTAAACCGATAGTATAGAAATCCATTCCTATACTAATTAAAATAATCATTTAGCAATGATGTTCGAATAGATCGAATAATTGTAAAATAACATTCAAGAACCTTGGTATATGGTTACCGCATAATTCATCTTTTTGATCCTAATGCTCAAAGTGACTTATGGTTTCACTGTCAATCTCGGATGAGTCATCCAATTGTATTTCAATCTTTTTCAAATCCTGTGACAAATTACAAAGATTATCCTGATCAAGATTTTACTAAATTGAGATACAGTGATGCATTAACTCCTGTAAACTGGAGGGGTCAATCCAATCTTGACTCACACACTGACTTCACAAGTATTTGACTGTACCCATTAGCTTTCCGTCACTGTATTAGAAATATAGGTAGTCTGGCATCAAAGCATAGTGAGTTGCTTGCAAGTCACCGTGGTGATCTCAGGTTGGAGGGATACTTATGCCCATATCTTTCATGAGCTATCCTTGATAGCAGAGCACTCCACAGGTGAGTCACTGTTCCGTAATGATGTACTCCTACATCTCATTTGTATGCCATACCAGTATCTTCATACTTTTTGATTAAGAAGACAACCAATCCATATGACACACAACGACCAATACTCGATAAATGTTATTGTCCTTATTAATAACGTATCATTTGGTCTTGAACAAATATAAGAACTATTTGATAAATCCTCCTTTATCGATTATATCATAATTCTAAAGATTTTATCATAATACAAGAGTTCAAAGGAAGATACTCTTTTATGATAAACTTATCAAAAATAATTTTTATTTATTAATAATTTATATATAAATTACAAAGAGCTCAATTATCTATAGATAGATAATTGACTTTAGAATATATTTTCTAACAACTCTCACTTAGACTAAAGCTAATCAGGACTGTATCTAATATCTATCTTCCACTTATGGTCATTAAACACTTCAGTCCCGAGAGCTTTAGTGAAGGGGTCGGCCAAATTTTTCTTTCCATCAATCTTCAACAGCTCGACATCACCTCGATCGACGATCTCACGGATCATGTGATAGTGATATAGATTATGTTTGATCCTCTACTGAGATTTGGGTTCCTTAGCTTGAGCGATAGCATCGGTGCTGTCACAATATAGTAAAATTTGACCTTCAACTGAGGGAACCACTCTAAGTTTGTAAATAAACTTCCTCAACCAAATAGCTTTCTTTGCAGCATCGGATGCTGTTATGTATTCTATTTCGCATATCGAATCAGCTATTGTATGCTGCTTGAAACTCTTCTAACAGATCACTCTATCAGATAAAGTGAAAATGTAGCCAAATACACTTTTGCTGTCATTATGATCAGACTAAAAATTAGAATCAATATATCTCATAAGTTTAAAGTTTATATCTCCATAGATTAACTATTGATCTTTAGTATTTCTTAAATACTTAAGGATTATCTTCACAACCTTCTAATAGTTTTCACTTGGATCAGACTGATACCTGCTCACTACTCCTAGCAAGTAGACCACATCTGACCTCGTACATATCATAACGTACGTGATAGATCCTATTATCGAGGTATATAGGATTCTACTCATACACTCTCTCTTGAGGAGTTGTCAGATAATCCTTTTTGAAGAGAGTAATTTCTTGACCTATCGGTAGATAGTCCTTTTTAAAATTTTTTATATTGAATCGTTTCAGCATGATATCGATGTATATGGATTGAGATAGTCCAAGCATCCTTTCAGATCTATCTCTATAGATTTTTATCCCTAGGATGTAGGAAGCTTCTCTTAAATTCTTCATGGAGAATTATGATGATAGCCACAGCTTCATACTTTGTAAAGCAAGGATGTCATTTTTTATTAAGAGTATATCATTTACATACAATACAAAGAAGATGACTACAGAACCATTAGCCTATTTATAGATGTAGGGCTCTTTTTCATTCTTAACGAAGCCATATGTTTTGATCGTCTTATCAAAATACATATTCCAACTCCAAGAAGCTTGCTTCAGTCCATTTACCTATTTGATTTGCATACTTTAGATTTATCTATTAATGTAAACCATTTAGGTTGTATCATATACACCTCCTCTTCCAACTCTCTAATGAATATTTGATTTAAGCTGCTAAAGGCACTAAATATTATAATAATTGATGTTATTTTATTAAAATTTGATACTCTCTAGCAAGATCTATGGAGCCGATATCAGTGGTCGGATCGATCGATCGGTGGTACGGTTCGGCATGACTTTGTTTCATTCTGAACCGAGGTGAACCGATGAAGGAAAACAAAGCTGAACTGGAGAAGAAAAAGAGAGAAAGAGAGAGAAATAGAGAGAGAGGGGGAGGAAGAAAAAAAAAAAGAGGGAGGGAGGTCTATCGGAGGGGCCGTCGGAGGGCCTCTGATGGGCCGCCGTGGCCATCGGACGGTGTAAACGCCTCCCGCGGCTCCGCATGTGGAACAGGGATGATCTGCCCCTGTTTTCCATTTTTTTTAAAAAAATAGTTTTTTAAGAAAAAAGAGAAACAGGGGCAGATCACCCCTGTTCCACGCGCGGAGCCGCCAGAGGTGTTTATACCGCATGACAGCCACGACGGCCCATCGGAGGCCCTCCGACGGACCTCCCTCCCTCTTTTTCTTCCTCTCTCTTTCTCTTCCTCTCTTTTCCTCTTTTCCTCTCCTTTCTTTTTCGGCACCGGCATATGCCGTTTTGCATGCCGGAACTATCTTGGTTCTCCACCGGGATGGTTCGGCAGGCCCCATACCAGACGGTTCGACCCAATAAGGCATTCCTTGCTCTCTAGTCTATTTTGCAGGTGATGGAGAGTTTGGATTCATACGATTCAAATTAGACTTAAATCGGATCAGATTTGAATAAACCAGACAATCAGTTTCCATTCCAGTGTGAATGTGACTTAAAAATCAAAGGTCAAGAAGCAGTCTTTCCAATCAAGGGTCCAGATTAGAAGATAAATAAAACCAAGTATGAACACGACTTAAATCTCAAAGGCTCTGATTAAAAAATCACTCCACATGAAGATCCAAGGGTCCTTATTCACGCTCCAACCTCTCTTTTCATGAAATCCTAGCCTCCTTACTCTATAAATAGAACCCCAAGGCCTCCATCTTCTCCAATCAGGCTAGCCCTAAGTTTTCTTCAAGCTTCTCTCTTTCTCTCTCCCTCTTCCTCTTCTTTATAAGTCTAGGAGAGGTACTAACCCTAGCACGACACCATATTTCTTCATAGATTTTTTTTCACATCCCATCAAATCTAAAAAAGGTCCTAATCCTAGTGCCATTACCATTTCTCTTCTACATACCCGCTTCCATCTATTTTTCTTTCTTAGAGTTTTTAGATCAAGCTTTCCAGCCATCCTGCCACTGTCTGCACAAAGAAAGATAAAGGATTCAAGGAGACACATTCACCATCGGGCGCAGCAAGAAGATCAACTTGATTTAGTTATTTTGTATCATAATTTTTTTTTATTTCTTTTATGTATGCTTCTTTATTTGATTAACAAAAAATAATTTTATTATAATTTTTATATTTCTTTCTTAGTTTCTTACAATCTATTATTCTTTTCTTTTGTATTTTCGAAACAATCAACTAAGATCTCTGCGGATACGATCCCGACTCACCCTATCTACATAGTAGTGAGTAGGATTAATTTTGATGTACTATAACACGCATCAAATTTTGACATCGTTGTCGGAGATCTTGATGCGATTGTTTTAAAAAAAAATAAAAAAAATCTATAAAATAATAAAAAAAATATTTTACTATTTTTTAAATTTTTATTTCTTACTTTTGGTTGCTTGATTACCTTATATGCTTTACTGCTTTATATTTTTAGTTGATTATTTTCTTCCCGTGTATTCTTGCTTTTCATATTTTATTTTACTAATTGATAATTTACTTTTATTATTAATTAATTTACTTTAATTGCTTAATTACCTTCTATTTACTCTTTTTAAAATTTTTATCTTATATTACTTTTTATATATGGTACATTTACTACTCTCTAGCTAGATTACTTTATTTACAAGCATAAATTTTTTTTTTGCTTTCTATAACCTAGTAATTTACTGCTTTTCATAGCTTAGAATAATTTATTATCCTAAAAGTAGATTTGATTTGTTACTTTATTTGTAAGTTACCTACTTGCCTTTTAATTTTAGCATTATTTACTTTTCATTTAGTTAGATTCACTAGATCTTCTCATACCTAATTAACCTAATTTAAAATTTATCTCTTATTCCTTCTTGCTTAAAGATAACATAATATAAAAGAAATACAAAGACACCACATAACACTTGACTAATATAAATAAACTAATTGAATCTTAAAAGCTACTTAACATGTTTGGATACTTTTTCTTTTTACATTGCGTATTTTTATAAAAAATCTTAAGGGCAAAATCTTAATCAACATAAAGTGAGGATTTCATCACCCTTTCTTATCCTACAAATCACCATCTTGCAATTGCATTGATCTAAACCTCTAATTTAAAATCGATTAGACGTTGACCCCTAAGGATCCTTGAGCTCAGTAGGATAAGAAACCCTAAAAGTTGGATTAGATTCAGATTAGTTAGTTTAACTGATGTCTAGAAAAGTAGTTCAGAGATTACGTCCCGAAAGAAGATTATTCATCAATTAGTTTCGTTCGCTTATCTGGCCAACGTAGTTGGTGTCTAAGAAAAGTAATGAGGGGGACGCCCACCAACCTTACACTTATCTGGCCAGTTGAGCGGCTAGTTTGCTACTTGGAGTACTTAAAAATGACCTTGACAGTTAGGAGCTATCTAGATTTAGGATAATCCATAGTCAGGATTGATTGAACCACTTGTTTGTTAACTAAAAATATCAAATCTAATTAATTTTTCTCTCTCTTTTTAGCCTTATAACTCCTTAGGTTCTCTTTTTTAGAACTCTTTTCTCTCCCCCTCCTTCTTTTCTCATCTTCTTTTTCAAAAAAAAAATTACTGAAATTAAAACTCAGTGAGATCTTTTGGATGCATGCTAGGACGTCGATCATTACAACCTAATTTACACCCATTAGACCTAGAGCTAGAAAGAATGATTCGAACAAATCAAATCAAAATCATAGATCCAAAATAAGAGACTGACCCACCACGATAATTGAGGAAGTATTTTACTCCCTTATCTTACACCTACTCGCCATGTATCCAGCCTCCTCCTGTGGAGGCGGCACAATATGAAATCAAGTTTAGCATTATTCAAATACTACCATCATTCTATGGACTGATGAATGAGGATTCGTACAAATATTTGGATGAATTTCTTCAGATATGCATCATAGTAAAAATCCAAAACTTCTCCGATGATGCCCTTAGGTTGAAACTGTTCTCTTTTTCACTTAAGGACAAAGTCAAGCATTGGTTAAACTCCCTAGATTCTGTAACCATTTTAATGTGGGATCATCTTCAGAGAAAGTTCTTCAAAAAATACTTTTCAATTGAATAAACAAATCAAATTAGAAAAGCCATCACTAGTTTTTCTCAATTGGATGGTGAACTTTTTCATAAGATATGGGAAAGGCTATAAGGGATCTTATTCGTAAATGCCCCCACCACACTGTCCTTAAATGACAACTTGTTCAGTATTTCTACGATGGTCTATTGGAGAAACATCGATAAATGATCGATGCATCGTGTGGTGGGACATTCATGTTAAAGAGTAAGGATGAGGCTTGGCAGCTCTTTGAAACACTTAGTGAAAACTTCCTACATCATATGTCTACCACCTCTAGAGAACAACCCATGCCTCAACAAAAAAGAGGTAAAATCTATCAGATTGAAAACGTTATGGATATCCACAGTAAGGTAGATGAGTTGTCCTAAAAATTAGACCATCTTCTGAATACTGGACACTCTCTGATTCTACCTAACCCAATCCAAGATGTTTATGCATTGTGTGCAAGCCCGATCCATTTTATTAGTGAATACCCAATTGCACCTCAATATCCTGAGTTTGTGCATGAGTAGGTTCAGTAAACTCAAACCCAACAAGCTCGTAGATTGATCCATATTCGAATACTTATAACCCCGACTAGAGAAATCACCTAAATTTTTTTTGGAGACCACAACCAGTGGTTGACCCTACTGTACCTAGACCCAACTATCAGGACTCGACATATAGGCATAGACCATACCATCAGTTCCAAAATACTTTTCAACCATCTATCACTGATCACAGCTCAGCTTTTGAGGAGAAGGTTCTCAAAGTGTTAGAACGATTAGAAGTCAACACCCAGATCCTTAACTCTCACACGCAATCCATTGCTAAGCTAGAGACCCAAATAGGTCAACTAGCAACCGCAGTCAGTAGGAAAGAAGAAGAAAAATTACTTAGCCAATCTGAGAGTAATCTGAGAGAAAAATTCATGGTTGAGAGCTCCAATGCT
This sequence comes from Elaeis guineensis, assembly GCF_000442705.2. Taxonomy (NCBI): domain Eukaryota; kingdom Viridiplantae; phylum Streptophyta; class Magnoliopsida; order Arecales; family Arecaceae; genus Elaeis; species Elaeis guineensis. The sequence goes on from NC_025995.2 coordinate 18,360,361, forward strand.
CCAAAATTTTTTTCTGAACACGTTAAATCAATCATGACTCTCAAAAGTGGGAAGGTCATTGAACACACGAGTAAAATCAATGAGACCAACTCTAGATCTCTGACCAAGCCCGAATCATCGAAGAACAAGGAGGACCCAAAAGTAAAGAATAGACCAACTGCACTGGAATCACCTTACTTGCCTAAAGCCCCATTTTCGAGTGCCCTAAAGGCCCTTACTCCTGCAGATAAGAAGGGAGAAAGACTCGACAAGATGTTAGAATTATTTAAGCAAGTCCAAATTAATCTTTCCCTTCTAGACGCAATCAAACAGATCCCAACTTATGCAAAATTTTTTAAAAAATTATGCACCCAAAAATGTAAATTTCGATCACAACTCCTAAAGAAAATATGCCTTATTGAACAAGCTAGCTTTAGATTCCAGCATGCTACCCCTCCAAAGCTTAAAGATCCAGGTACCCCTATCATTTCTTGTATTATAGGAGACTTTCACATCAAACAATCTCTTCTGGACCTAAGGGCCAGTGTGAACTTTTTACCTAGGTCGGTTTATGAACTTTTTGGATTCGAAGAACTGAAACCCACGTCGGTCACTTTATAGTTAGCTGATAGATCAATTAAGACACCATATGGGATGATCGAAGATATTTTGATCAAGATAGATGAGTTCTATTTTTTAGTTGATTTTTTAGTCCTTGATATGAAATTGAGTGGCAATCCAAAGCAAATTCTCATTATCTTAGGCAGACTCTTCTTAGCTACGGTAAATACGTGCATTAATTATAGGACAGGAGTCATGGACGTATCGTTTGGGAATAAGAAATTGAGACTGAATGTGTTCAGTGCATCTCAAGGAGTATCAACTGATAGTTGCTTTGAGATAGATACATTCGAGGATATCATAGAGGAAGCAATATCAATGATTTTTTCACATGATTCCCGAGACACCCACTTGACATACTTTGGAGTGGATGACTATGATATAGAGGGAAGTAGCAAAGATGTAAATATTCTAGTTGATACATCAAATGCTGAAACTACTCCTCCTTGGATAATCAAGTATGAGCCATTGTCCGTATTAGCCAATACACCCACAGCCCCATCATTAGAATCACCATCTGCACTAAAATTAAAGTCACTTCTGATCGCACTCAAGTATGCATTCCTAGGATCTAATGATATCCTTCTAGTGATCATTGCATCAGACTTGACCCCAGATCAGGAAGCACAATTGATTGGTGTTTTGAAGAAAAATAAAGAGGCTATCAGCTGGTCCATTGCCGATATAAAAAGAATTGACCCCTCCATCCACATTGATTGCGAGGTAGATGCCAAATCCCACCGAGACATGCAGAGGAGACTGAATCCAAACATGTACAAAGTAGTGAAGAAAGAGGTGGTAAAATGGTTAGATGTTGGAATCATCTACCCCACATCCGATAGTAAATAGATCAGCTCTACTCAAGTAGTACCTAAAAAATTATGTATTATAGTATTGGAGAATGAAGAAGGTGAATTGTTCCCCACTCGCACACCATCTAGCTGGCGAGTATGCATTGACTATAGAAAACTAAATGCTGTTACTAGGAAGGATCATTTTCCATTATCCTTCATCGACCAAATCCTAGAACGACTAGCGGGTCAATATTTTTTTTGTTTCCTAAATGGTTATTTGGGGTACAATCAGATACCTATATTTTCAGATGACTAAGAGAAAACCACCTTCACTTGCCCCTATGGTACTTTCTTTTTTTGGCATATACCGTTCGGGGCGCTGCAATGCATCTGCTACATTTCAACGGTGCATCTTGACCATTTTTTCAGATATAGTGGACAAATATCTCGAAATTTTTATGGATGATTTTTTCATATTTGGAACCACTTTTGAAGATTGTCTCCATAACGTCTCCAAAGTCCTTAAGCACTGTACGGAGATAAATTTGGTTTTAAGTTAGGAAAAAAGTCATTTCATGATTTGAAAAGGAATCATATTGGGACATATTATTTCTGAAAGAGGGATTGAGGTAGACAAAGTCAAAATTGAGATCATTTCAAAACTACCACCTCCCACTTCGGTTCGACAAATACGATCCTTCCTAGATCACGTTGAATTTTACAGATGCTTCATCAAAGATTTTAGCAAGATATCGAGATCCTTGTGCAATCTACTGGTCAAGGATATGCCATTTGTCTTTAATGAAGAATATCTATAAGGCTTCTACACATTACGAATAGCTCTGACGACAACACCCATAATAAAACCCCCTGATTGGTACTTCCCATTTTAAATCATGTGTGACGCTTCTGATTTCATAATAGGGGCCGTCTTAGGTCAAAGAATCAACAAGGAGCCACATGTGATCTATTATGCTAGCAAAACTCTATCCGATGCCCAATTGAACTACACTACGATAGAAAAAGAGCTACTAGTGATGGTATTCGCCCTTGATAAATTTCGTTTATATCTATTAGGGTCTAAGATTCTAGTGTATTCTGATCATGCAGCTTTGAAACATCTACTTTCAAAGAAAGATACTAAATCGTATTTGATCAGATGGATCTTTTTGCTACAAGAATTTGACCTAAAAATTTTAGACAAGAAGGGTTTCAAAAATATGGTCACTGATCATATTTCTAGAATCTTAGTTAATCATATGATGGGTATAGATGAGGTTAAGGAGAAATTCTCTAACAAATAACTTTTTGCAACCTCCTCTGATCAAATCCCATGGTTTGCCCACATCATTAACTATTTGGCAACAGGACAAGTTTCTCTCCATTGGACAAAATAGAAGAAGGATCGATTTTTCTCACAGATCAAACATTATTATTGGGAGGAACCTGAATTGTTCAAACATAATCCTGACTAAGTGATTTGATGCTGTGTCCCTAAGAGTGAGTATCAAAGTATATTTATCTTTTGTCACTCTCATGCATGCAGAGAATATTTTAATGGGAAGAGAACGACCGTGAAAGTGTTACAAAGTAGGTTTTACGGGCTGACATTATTTAAGGATGCACATAAATTTTGTCTTGAGTGCTTGCACTATCAGCAGACGGAGAATATTTCTAAAAAAAATATGATGCCCCTATCCCCCCTCTTGGTCGTGAAAGTTTTTGATACCTGGAGAATCGATCACAAGGTGATAATCATATTCATCCAATAGAACATCTTAAGTCGATTTGGTTGCCCAAGAGTCATTATTAGTGACAAAGGTGCACACTTCATGAATAGGTACTTTGAAAGTTTAATGAAGAAATATGGAATCACTCACAAAGTTGCCACATTATATTACCTCCAAACTAGTAGCCAAGTGGAAGTCTCCAATAGAGAGATCAAATAAATTCTTGAGAAGAGGGTTAGGTCTGATCGAAAGGATTGGTCTGGACGATTAGATGATGCATTATGGGTCTACTGCACTGCATACAGAATCTCGATAGAAATATCTTCTTACCAGTTTATTTTTGGAAAAGCCTGTCATCTATCGGTAGAACTAGAACATCGTGCATTTTGAGCCATAAAGCAATTCAATTTTGACATAAAAAATATAGGTAGTAATAGGAGACTATAATTGAATGAATTAGAAGAGCTACGCAATAAAGTATACGAGAATTCACGAATTTATAAGGCTCAAACTAAGGCTTATCATGATAAATATATTTCACAAAAAATATTCAAACCTAATAAAAAAGTGTGGCTTTATAATTCGAGGTTGTGACTATTCTCTGAAAAACTCCATTCACGTTAGGATGGATCATATGTCGTAACTCAGGTGTTCTCTCATGGAGCAATTGAAATCAAAGATCCTAAACAAAAAAATACCTTCAAAGTAAATGGCCAATGATTAAAATATTATGTGGATGAAATCAGAGATGGTGAACAAGTTGACTCAATTGAATTACAGGATCCAGTCTATAATTAAACTTTAGCTTGGTCTGACTGAAGATCTTACACTTAACGCTTGTTGGGAGGCAACCTAATATTTTATTTTTTTTCAATTATCTAGATTTTTTTTTTATTTTGTAAGAATCTAATAAGGATGACTAGCTAAGTTGAGGAGAGAGCATCATTAACATCTGATGAGGGCTCTTGAAAAACATGAAAGAACCTGCAAACAATAGCAAATTAGGTGGTATCCTCCTTTTGTATTTTTTTTCTTTTTCCTCCATTAGGGACAATGAAAATTAAGTCAGAGAGAAGAATAACTAATTTAATTAAGTCATCAAGTATGGTCAGAAATAATTAGTTTTGTGTATCTAGATTTTATCTCGATTTAAAATTAACCTAATCAATGAGTGATTAATGGTCTAGATAATTTTAGAGATTTCAAGGAAGAAATTATTAAGGACATCTAATTAATGGTAGAATTTAGATCAGACTAAATTTTAGAGTGATTTTAGAATCCTCTTTCCACCTACATCAATGAAGAATCTGCTTCATGCGGGTTTGTGTAAAAATGTCAAAGTATGTAAAAAGTTCATCTTAATCATTGATGAAGAAAAAAAAATTTAGCATTTCTCACTAAGTAATCGGGTCCCTTCGTTTAAGTAAGCGTTGTTGTTCGCATCAAAAAGTGAGAATGTGAAGAAATCTTTAGTATAGTCAGTTTTAACTCATAATCTTTTTGACTCGAGTCAGTAAGTCTGAGGAATATTTTACACCTAATATCCTAAAGCCAATTGGTTTGAGAGTCATTGGTCTAAAGCTCGCTATAAGAGTCAATTAAAAAGTTTAAAGGGTTAGGACATTGTACTGACTGTACATATAAATATTTTTTTTTAAAAAAAAGAAAAGAGAATAAGAAGAATAAATTACAAAAAGATACTACACCAAACTCACATTAAGTTAGAGGATTTAAAGAAAAGAGTGAAGAGTCGATGAAAGAAGATCTCTAAAAATTTCTATGGCTAATACTCAACCACTAATTGGATCAGATTGATAATCCAATGAAGTACCTCTTTAATGGTCTAGCCAGATATTCACTATAGTTAGGAATGTATAGGATAACTTTTGATTCAAGGATAATTTGATGCACAATGCTAATGTATCTATTTTACTCGAGGATGAGTAAAAATTCAAGTTGGTGGGTGTGATGAATATTTAATTTAAATCGTTAGAGGTACTAAATATTATAATAATTGATGTTATTTTATTTAAATTTGATGCTCTCTAGTCTATTTTGCAGGTGATGGAGAGTTTGGGTTCATACGATTTAAATTAAACTTAAATCGGATCAGATTTGAGTGAACCAGGCAATCAGTTCTCATTTTAGTATGAACGCAACTTAAAGATTAAGGATCAAGAAGTAGTCTCTCTAATCAAGGGCCCAGATTAGAAGATAAATAAAATTAAGTATGAACACGACTTAAATCTCAAAGGCTCAGATTAAAAGATCACTTTTTATGAAGATCCAAGGATCCTTATTCATACTCCCACCTCTCTTTTCATGAAACCCTAGCCTTCCCACTCTATAAATAGAATTCCAAGGCCTCCATCTTCTCCAATCAAACCAATCCTAAGTTCTCTTCAAGCTTTTCTCTTTCTCTCTCCCTCTTCCTCTTCTTCATAAGTCTAGGAGAGGTACTAACCCTAGCACGATACCATATTCTTCCATAGATCTTTTTCTCACATCACATCAAATCTAAGAGAAGTCATAATCCTAGTGCCGCTAATCTTTCTCTTCTACATATCCTGTTGCTGTCTATACGGAGAAAAATAAAAGATTCAAGGAGACACATCCACCATCGGACGCAGCAAGAAGATCAATTTGGTTTAGTTGTCTTATATCACAATTTTATTTTATTTTTTTTTATGTATGCTTCTTTATTTGATTAATAAAAAGTAATTTTATTATAATTTTCATGCTTCTTTCTTAGTTTCTTATAATCTATTATTCTTTTCTTTTGTATTTTTGAAACAATTAACTAAGATCCCTGCAGAAATGATTCCGACTCATCCTATCTACATAGTAGTAAGTAGGATTAATTTTGGTGTCCTATGACATGTATCACTCTCTATTAAAAAAATATAATTTTTTTAATTAGAAAAGCCATCACTAGTTTTTCTCAATTGGATGGTGAACTTTTTCATAAGATATGGGAAAGGCTATAAGAGACCTTATTCATAAATGCCCCCACCATGCTGTCCCTAAATGATAACTTGTTCAGTATTTCTACGATGGTCTATCGAAGAAACACCGATAAATGATCGATGCATCGTATGGTGGGACATTCATGCTAAAGAGTGAAGATGAGGCTTGGCAGCTGTTGGGTATAAAATACCCCCAGCCAAAGTTTGCAAAAGGCTGACCCTTCCAGGGCTTTACCGGCTTCCGACCTTGTGTGATGTCTTTCTGAACTCCCTCGACCATCTGGACTTCTCCGACAATGAGCTTCTCCATTCATCTACCGGGCTGATCTAAAGGCTCTCTGGGCTTCACTATCAGTCGATCTTCTACAGTGATCAACTATTCTCCGAATCCCTTCTAGATTTCTTCCGACCACGGACGATCCTACTCTGAACTTCTTCCGAACTTCGTCAATATCCGAGCTTCTCCGACAATGAGATTTCTACAGTAACCAGATTCCATCCAAGTTTCTACGACGGTTGACCGCCTTCCAGATTCCACCCGAGCTCCTGCGAGAGCCGAACTTCTACAACAAGCAGTCTACTCCGAACTCTTACTGCAGGCGGTCTACTTCGAATATCTACTCCGAATCCCAGATGAGCTTCCACAACGGGACAGGCTCCACTGATCAGGTTACTACTCCGAGCTTCCACGACAATCGATCTTCGACCGAGCTTCTACAATAAGCGACCTCCTTTCAGCCTTCTGCAAGAATCGGACTCCGTCCGAACTTTCATAGTGGATGGATTCTGGACGAGCTTCTACAATAGACGGGCTCTAGCAGCTGGATTTCTACAACAGTCGATCGCCTTCGGTATCTGTCGAACCTCCCCAGCCATCAACCTTCAATAGCGTCAACCGGACTTCAACAACGCCATCCAGACTTCCACAGGATCCCCAGGCTCCTCTAGCGGATGAACCTCCCCAACGCCATCTGAAGTCCACCGCCGGCCGACCCTCTGCTAGATTCTTTATGAAACCGAACTTCTCCAACAGAAAATTCCCGTTCGAGCTTCTACAGTAGATGGTTCCCGCCTGCAGCATCAGTGCTCTAGGCACCCAACAATAGTAGACCCATCACAACCTCGAAAACATCCGAGCTTCTCCTAGATCGATGAGATAGAGAGCCATTCCACTCCATCAGACATCCCAGCCGAGCTTCAGCCGACAGATCCGAACTCTCTGGCAAGTCACGACAATGGCCACTATCCTACTCCACTCTCTGCAATGGATTCCACGTCGCTCCACCACTCTCTGGCAAGTCGTGACAATGGACACCACTCTACTCTCCGTAACAAACTCCATGTGGCCCTGAACGGCCCCTGATGCCACTACTCTCCGTAACAAACTCCACGTGGCTCTGAACGGCCCACCACCAGGCGGTTACAGACGTCGCTGTCAATCAGTTACGCTCTCCGTCTATAAAAAGGAACCCCCAGATACGTTCTTATCTAAGTTCTAAACTTCATCTCGAAATTCTGCTAAAATTTCTCCTCGAGTACTCCATTTCTGTTGAAGCAGAGTACTGACTTGAGCGTCGGAGGATTTTGCCGGAGTACCCCCAACTCCAGTTTAGACTTTTCTTGCAGGTCCCGACGGTGGCCACGGTCATCTCAACTCCAGCTTCTCTGGCTTCGGCAAAATTCTGCACCAATAGCAACTCTTTGAAATACTTAGTGAAAACTTCCTACATCACATGTCTGCCACCTCTAGAGAACAACCCATGCCTCAACAAAAAAGAGATAAAATCTATCAGATTGGAAATGTTATAGATATCCACAGTAAGGTAGATGAATTGTCCTAAAAATTAGACCGTCTTCTGAATACTGGACACTCTCCGATTCTACCTAACCTAATTCAAGATGTTTATGCATTGTGTGCAAGCCCGACCCATTTTATTAGTGAATGCCCAACTGCACCTCAATATCCTAAGTTTGTGCATGAGCAGGTCCAGCAAACTTGAACCCAACAAGCTCGTAGATCAGAAAATGATCCATATTCGAATACTTATAATCCCGACTAGAGAAATCACCTAAATGTTTTTTGGAGATTACAACCAGTGGTTGGCCTTGCTGTACCTAGACCCAACTATCAGGACTCGACATATAGGCATGGACCATACCATCAGTTTCAAAATACTCTTCAACCGTCTACCACTGGTCACAGCTCAACTTTTGAGGAGAAGATTTTCAAAGTGCTAGAACAATTAGAAGTCAATATCTAGATCCTTAACTCCCACACACAATCCATTGCTAAGCTAGAGATCCAAACAGGTCAACTAGCAACCGCAGTCAGTAGGAGGGAAGAAAAAAAATTACTTAGCCAACCTGAGAGCAATCTGAGAGGACAATTCATGGTTGAGAGCTCCAATGCTCCAAAAATTTTTTTCTGAACATGTTAAATCAATCATGACTTTCAAAAGTGGGAAGGTCATTGAACACACGAGTAAAATCAATGAGACCAACCCTAGACCTCTGACCAAATCCGAATCATCGAAGAACAAGGAGGACCCAAAAGTAGAGAATGGACCGACTGCACTGGAATCACCTTACTTGCCTAAAGCCCCATTTTTGAGTGCCCTAAAGGCCCTTACTCCTACAGATAAGGAGGAAGACTCGATGAGATGTTAGAATTATTTAAGCAAGTCCAAATTAATCTTCCCCTTCTAGACGCAATCAAACAGGTCCCAACTTATGCAAAATTTTTGAAAGAATTGTGCACCCAAAAATGTAAATCCCGATCACAACTCCTGAAGAAAGTATGCCTCATTGAACAAGTTAGCTTTATATTCCAGCATGCTATCCCTCTAAAGCTTAAAGATCTAGGTACCCTTATCATTTCTTGCATTATAGGAGACTTTCATATCAAACAATCTCTTCTGGATCTAGGAGCCAGTGTAAACTTTTTACCTAGATCGGTTTATGAACTTTTTGGGTTCGAAGAACTGAAACCCACGTCGGTCACTTTACAGTTAGCTGATAGATCAATTAAAAAACCACATGGGATGATCGAAGATATTTTGGTCAAGATAGATGAGTTCTATTTTTTAGTTGATTTTTTAGTCCTTGATATAAAATTGAGTGGCAATCCAAGGCAAATTCTCATTATCTTAGGTAGACCCTTCTTAGCTATGGCAAATACGTGCATCAATTATAGAACAGGAGTCATGGACGTATCGTTTGAGAATAAAAAACTAAGACTGAATGTGTTCAGTGCATCTCAGGGAGCATCAACTGATAGTTGCTTCGAGATAGATACATTCGAGGATATCATAGAGGAAGCAACATCAATGATTTTTTTACATGATTCCCGAGACACCCACTTGATGCACTTTGGAGTGGATGACTGTGATATAGAGGGAAGTAGCGAAGATGTAAATATTCTAGTTGATACATCAAATGCTGAAACTACTCCTCCTTGGATAATCAAGTATGGCCATTGCCCGTATTAGCCAATACACCCACAGCCCCATCATTAGAATCACCACCTGCACTAAAATTAAAGCCACTTCTGATCGCACTCAAGTATGCATTCCTAGAATCTAATGACACCCTTCTAGTAATCATTGCATCAGACTTGACCCCGGATCAGGAAGCACAATTGGTTGGTGTTCTGAAGAAAAACAAAGAGGCTATCAGCTAGTCCATTGTCGATATAAAAAGAATTGACCCCTCTATCTGTATGCACTACATTCATTACGAGGTAGATGCCAAATCCCATTGAGATATGCAGAGGAGACTGAACCCAAACATGCAGAAAGTAGTGAAGAAAGAGGTGGTAAAATAGTTAGATGCTGGAATCATCTACCCCATATCTGATAGTAAATAGGTCTGCCCTACCCAAGTAGTACCTAAGAAATCATGTATTATAGTGTTGGAGAATGAAGAAAGTGAATTGTTCCCCACTCGCACACCATCTAACTGGCAAGTATGCATTGACTATATGAAACTAAACGCTGTTACTAGGAAGGATCATTTTTCATTACCCTTCGTCGACCAAATCCTAGAACGACTAGTGGGTCAATATTTTTTCTGTTTCCTAGAAGGTTATTCGGGGTACAATCAGATACATGTATTTTTAGATGACTAAGAGAAAACCACTTCACTTGCTCCTATGGCACTTTCGCTTTTCGGCATATACACTTCGGGCTCTGCAATGCATCTGCTACATTTCAATGGTGCATCTTGACCATTTTTTCAGATATGGTGGACAAATATCTCGAAATTTTTATGGATGATTTTTTCATGTTTGGAACCACCTTTGAAGATTGTCTCCATAATCTCTTCAAAGTCCTTAAGCACTGTACGGAGATAAATTTGGTTTTAAGTTAGGAAAAGAGCCATTTCATGGTTTGAAAAAGAATCATATTGGGATATATTATTTCTGAAAGAGGGATTGAGATAGACAAAGTCAAAATTGAGATCATTTCAAAACTACCACCCCTCACTTCGGTTCGACAAATACGATCCCTCCTAGGTCACGCTGGATTTTACAAATACTTCATCAAAGATTTTAGCAAGATATCAAGATCCTTGTGCAATCTACTGGTCAAGGACATGCCATTTGTCTTTAATGAAGAATATCTACAAGGCTTCTACACATTATGAATAGCTCTGACGACAATACACATAATAAAACCCCTTGATTGGTACTTCCCATTTCAAATCATGTATGACGCTTCTGATTTCACAATAGGGAACGTCTTAGGTCAAATAATCTACAAGGAACCATATGTGACCTATTATGCTAGCAAAACTCTATCCGATACCCAATTGAACTACACCATGATAGAAAAAGAGCTACTAGTGGTGGTATTCGCCCTTGATAAATTTTATTTATATTTATTAGGGTCTAAGATTCTAGTGTATTCTGATCATGTGGCTCTGAAACATCTGCTCTCAAAGAAAGATACTAAATCGCATTTGATCAGATGGATCCTTTTGCTTCAAGAATTTGACCTAGAAATTTGAGACAAGAAGGGTTTCGAAAATATGGTTGCTGATCATATTTCTAGAATCTTAGTTGATCATACGATGGGTATAGATGAGGTTAAGGAGAAATTTTCTAACGAACAACTTTTTGTAATCTTCTCTGATCAAATCCCATGGTTTGCCCACATCATTAACTATTTGGCAATAAGACAAGTTTCTCTCCATTGGACAAAATAGAAGAAGGATCGATTCTTCTCATAGATTAAACATTATTATTTGGAGGAACCTGAATTGTTCAAACATTGCCCTGACCAAGTGATTTGATGTTGTGTCCCTAAGAGTGAGTATCAAAGTATACTTACCTTTTATCACTCTCATGCATGCAGGGGACATTTTAGTAGAAAGAGAACGGCCGTCAAAGTGTTACAAAGTAGGTTTTACTGGCCGACATTATTTAAGGATGCACATAAATTTTGTCTTGAGTGCTTGCGCTATCAGCAGACGGAGAACATTTCTAAAAAAACATGATGCCCCTATCCCCCCTCTTGGTCGTGAAAGTTTTTGATACCTGGAGAATCAATTTTATGAGCCCCTTTCCTCCATCCTACGGATACGAATATATTTTGGTTGCAGTAGATTACGTATCTAAATGGGTTAAGGCTATGGTAACCAAAATGAATGATCACAAGGTGCTAATCATATTCATCCAACAGAACATCTTCAGTCGATTTGGTTGCCCAAGAGCCATTTTTAGTGATGGAGGTGCACACTTTATGAATAGATACTTTGAAAGTTTAATGAAGAAATACGGAATCACTCACAAAGTTGCCACACCATATTACCCCCAAACTAGTAGCCAAGTGGAAGTCTCCAATAGAGAGATCAAATGAATTCTCGAGAAGACGGTTAGGCCTGATCGAAAAGATTGGTCTGGATGATTAGACGATGCATTATGGGCCTACCGCACTGCATACAGAATTCTGATAGAAATATCTCCTTATCGGCTTATTTTTAGAAAAGCCTATCATCTACAGATAGAACTAGAACATCATGCATTTTGAGCCATAAAGCAATTCAATTTTGACATAAAAAATACAGATAGTAATAGGAGACTACAATTGAATGAATTAGAAGAGCTACGCAATGAAGCATATGAGAATTTATGAATTTATAAGGCTCGAACTAAGGCTTATCATGATAAATATATTTCACAAAAAATGTTCGAACCTAATCAAAAAGTGTGGCTTTATAATTCAAGGTTGCGACTATTCCCTAAAAAACTCTATTCATATTAGGATAGACCATATGTCGTAACTCAGGTGTTCTCTCATGGAGTAATTGAAATTAAAGATCCTAAATAAGAAAATACCTTTAAAGTAAATGGCCAACGATTACAATATTATGTGGATGAAATCAGAGATGGTGAATAAGTTGACTCAATTGAATTACAGGATCCAGTCTATAATTAAACTTTAGCTTGGTCTGACTGAAGACCTTAAACTTAGCACTTGTTGGGAGGCAACCCAATATTTTATTTTTTTTAGTTATCTAATTTTTTTTTTATTTTGTAAGAATCTAATAAGGATGACTAGCTAAGTTGAGGAGAGAGCATCATTAACATCTGATGAGGGCTCTTGAAAAACATGAAAGAACCTGCAAACAATAGTGAATCAGGTGGTATCCCTCCTTTTGTATTTTTTTTCTTTTTGCTCCATTAGGGACAATGGAAATTAAGTTGGAGGGGAGAAAAACTAATTTAATTAAGTCCTTGAGTATGGTCAGAAATAATTAGTTTTGTGTATCTAGATTTTATCTCGATTTAAAATTAACTAGATCCCTAATCAATGAGTGATTAATGGTCTAGATAATTTTAGAGATATCAAGGAAGTAATTATTAAGGACATCCAATTAATGATAGAATTTAGATCAAACTAAATTTTAGAGTGATTCTAGAATCTTCTTTTCACCTACACCAATGAAGAATCTGCTTCATGCGGGTTTGTGTGAAAATGTCAAAGTATGTTAAACGTTTACCTTAATCATTGATGAAGAAAAAAAAAGAATTTTTAGCATTTCTCACTAAGTAATCGGGTCCCTTCACCTAAGTAAGCGTTGTTGTTCGCATCAAAAAGTGAGAATGTGAAGAAACCTCTTGTATAGTCAGTTTTAACTCGTAGTCTTTTTGACTCGAGTCAGTAAGCCTGAGGGATATTTTACACTTAATATCCTAAAGTCAATTGGTTTGAGAGTCATTGGTCTAAAGCTCGCTATAAGAGTCAATTAAAAAACTTAAAGGGTTAGGATATTGCACCGACGGTACATATAAATATTTTTTTAAAAAAAAAGAGAGAATAAGAAGAATAAACTACAAAAAGATACTACACCAAACCCACATTAAGTTAGAGGATTTAAAGAGAAGGGTGAAGAGTCGATGAAAGAAGATCTCTAAAAATTTCTATGGCTAATACTCAACCACTAATTGGATCAAATTGATAATCTAATGAAGTACCTCTTTAATGGTCTAGCAGGATATCCACTATAGTTAGAAATATCTAGGATAACTTTCGATTTAAAGATAATTTGATACACAATGCTAATGTATCTATTTTACTCGAGGATAAGTAAAAATTCAAGTTGGCGGATGTGATGAATATTTAATTTAAGTCACTAGAGGTACTAAATATTATAATAATTGATGTTATTTTATTTAAATTTGATGCTCTCTGGTCTATTTTATATGTGATGGAGAGTTTGGATTCATACGATTTAAATTGAACTTAAATCGGATCAGATTTGAATGAACCAAACAATCAGTTCTCATTTCAGTGTGAACGCAACTTAAAAATTAAAGGTCAAGAAGTAGTCTCTCCAATCAAGGACCCAGATTAGAAGATAAATAAAATCAAGTGTGAACATGACTTAAATCTTAAAGGCTTAGATTAAAAGATCACTCTTTATGAAGATCCAAGGGTCCTTATTCATGCTCCCACCTCTCTTTTCATGAAATCCTAGCCTTCTCACTCTATAAATAGAAGCCCAAGGCCTCTATCTTCTCCAATCAAGCCAATCCTAAGTTCTCTTCAAGCTTCTCTCTTTCTCTCTCCCTCTTCCTCTTCTTCATAAGTCTAGGAGAGGTACTAACCCTAGCACGACACCATATTCTTCTACAGATCTTTTTTTCACATCACATCAAATCTAAGAGAGATCCTAATCTTAGTGCCGTCACTCTTTCTCTTCTACATATCCTGTTGCTGTCTGCACGGAGGAAGACGAAAGATTCAAGGAGACACATCTACCATCGGGCGCAGCAAGAAGATCAACTTGGTTTAGTTATCTTATATCATAATTTTATTTCTTTTTCTTTATATATGCTTCTTTATTTGATTAATAAAAAGTAATTTTATTATAATTTTTATATATTTTTTTAATTTATTATAATCTATTATTTTTTTCTTTTATATTTTTGAAACAATCAACTAAGATTCCTACAGAAATGATTCTGACTCATCCTATCTACATAGTAGTAAGTATGATTAATTTTGGTGTACTATGACATGTATCACTCTCTATTAAAAAAAATAGTTTAGACATCTATTTGTTAGATCTCATAATCTAGGTATGCCGCTATAGCGAGCATAATTCGAATAGACTTAAGTATTGTCATAGAAGAAAATATTTCATCATAGTCAATACCATAACGTTGACGATATTCCTTAGCAACTAGATGGGCTTTATAGGTCTCTACCTTTCCATCCGCTTATCTTTTTCTTTTGAAGACTCATTTACACCCTATGGGTTTAATCCCTTCGATTGGATGGATCAACAAGTATTCATACACCGTTGATGTCCATGGACTCCATTTCAGATTTTATAATTTTTAGCTATTTCTCAGAATTGGACCTCTGCATGGCATCCATATAGGTGATCAAATCCTCATCTTTATTATCTAGTTAGACAGGATCACCATCTCGAATCAAGAAACTATAGTATCTATTCGGTTGACGTGGTACTCTATTGGATCTTCTTAATGGCACCTATATAACAGGCTCCAGATTTGATTTTTTAATCAAATTTGGTACTGCATTCCTACTCAGAGGTGTCTGATTTTCTACCTCACAAACTTTATTAAGTTCGATCTTAGCAGCATCAGTTCCTTCTCTAAAAAACTCTCTTTCCAAAAAGACTGTCTTATTGCTGATGAACACCTTTTGTTCTTCAGCGAGGTAAAAATAGTATCCTTTTATTTTCTTTGGATACCTTATAAATAAATATTTATCAGATCTGAGTCCAAGCTTATCTATCTTTAAACATTTGACATAAGCTAGATATTCTCAAATCTTATGGTGTGAGAGTACTGACTTACGTCCTATCCATATCTCATATAGAATTTTATTTACAGACTTGTTTGGAATCCTGTTTAGTACATAGAATACAATTTTTAGAGCATATTCTTAAAAGGAGATTGGCAGAGTCTTAAAGCCCATCATGGATTGAACCATGTCTAACAGTATTTAATTTCTCCTTTCTGACACCCCATTATATTATGGTATCCCCAGAGGAGTCTATTATGAGAGAATCTCATTCTCTTGTAGATATGTCAGAAATTCATTGGAAAGATATTCACCTCCTCAGTTTGACCGAAGAGTTTTAATATTCTTCCTAGTTTATTTTTCTACTTCATTACGGAATCATTTGAACACTTCAAATGATTCAGATTTATGCTTCATAAGATAGATGTACCCTTACCTATATAGATCGTCAGTGAAAGTAATGAAGTAATTATACCCACCTCTAGTACTTGTGCTCATGGGTCTATATACATCACCATGTACTAGACTTAGAACATCAGTGGCTTGCTCATCTATTTCTTTAAAAAGTGACTTTGTCATCTTACCAAGAAGACAAGATTTATAGGTCGGTAACAATTCATAATCGCCAATGTTGAGGATTTCCTCTTTAATTAACCTATCCATCCTGTTCTTGTTCACATGATCTAGCCAACAATGCTAAAGATAAGCATCATTGACATTATCTATTTTAGGATATTTATTAGATGTGTACATTACACTAATGGACTGTGATAGCAGGTATATACCATATTTTAATTGTTCACACAAAATTATAGTACCATTCAAAATGATATCACAAAATTCATTCTTTATTAAAAAGTTGAAACCAACTTTGGTCAAAAGGTCTACAGAGATGACATTCATCAAAAAGAAGGGCAATAATAACGATCATCTAGCATGACAATCTTAGACCTAAAAACAAGCTGAATAGTTTCTAGAGCTAGAACTAAAATAAGGCTTCCATTTCCAATGTTCAAGAATCGTTCACCGTCTCTAAATTTTTTACTGACCTGAAGTTTCTGCAATGAATTACAAATATTAATTGGACTCCTGATATTTAATACCCAAATTGTAGTATCATATATAGAAAAATTATAAGGAGTTATCATATAAGTATCTTGTCTAGCAACGGATTGCTGTTTTCTCTTGTTCGGCCTGTTGGAGTCAAGAAGGCTATATACTGAGAATAATTTCTCTTACAGTGTCTCAGCTTTTTGTAGAAGAAGTACTCTATCTAGCTCTTGTCAACCTTTGACTTCTTGCTCTGACTAGACTTTGGAGCTCCAGCATGCTGCACCTTCTTCTTGTTCTTTTTCTTTTTTTTTCTTAAAGAGATGATGCCCAGAAGAGGAACCACCCACTATATTCATCGGTTCCTTTTGAAGCTGTTTATCCTTCTTAAAAATCTGCAATAACCCTAGCAAACCATGGTAGTTTACTTCAAGCTTAGTCATTCTATAATAACTAAGAAATGACAGATAGGACTTGGACAAAGAATTTAGAATCGCATCTTTTTCTAGCTGCTCATGCAAGAAAAATTTGAGTTTGCTCAGGTGCTCGATCTACTCGATCATATACAGTACATGATCAATGACCGATGGCCTTTCCCTTATCTGTGTATTGAAGACAGCACAAGATATTTTATGCCTCTCAACATTATCAAAAGTGCCAAAGAACTCGTTCAATATTTGAAAAAAAAATTTTGACTGAGCATCCTCAAATTTTCAGCTGAACTCATCGTTCATAGCCACCCTTATAATGCAACGTACAGTCACTTGGTTATTGAGCCACTTCTGGTAAGTATCTCTAACTGCACCATGAGCATTTGGAGCAAGCTCCTCAGATGCCGGATCTGTAAGTACATACAAGATTCTTTCATACTCCAAGACAATCTTGACCTTTCGATACCAACTATCAAAATTAGGTCCGATGAGCTTGTCGCTGTCTAACAGCGAGTGAAACGATAAAGTGTTAGCCATTTCTGAAAAAAAAAAGTACAAGATTTATTAGTATATAAATTATTTAATTCTAAAGACTTGAACTTTAGTTTAAAGATTCTTCCACTATTTTATATGAATTGATAGACTCTAGCTCCAATTCAAGAAATTATATTAATACTTTAGTAGATACTAGAATCCACATAGACTGCATACGGGTTCGAGTTTGCTTGGCCAATCTATATTTATCTATGGGTAGGTTCTTAGCCAATTGCTTCTCCAAACAATATCTAGTAATATATTTTGCCCCAGGCATCTTTTAAACAGGCATTTGCGCTTTCACTGAAAATCCTGATTAGATCCAACCATTAACATGACCATATCTAGTATATCTGACAAATGAATGCTCAGGCTCGAGTTTACTCGGCCAACCTGACCATTGATCTGACAATTGCAACAAGATTGTCATATGATGAATAATAATTTCAATACCTAATAAACACTAGACATTTGCACCTACAATATTTATTTAGAATACTGAACCCATTATCATGCACCTTAATGGGAGGCTATAAATTAGTTATTTCCATAATTATGTCATTTTAAGGACTTAATAATTTAAAATTTAATTAATTGGTTTAAAAATAAAGAGAAGAGGTTAAGTAGCATTTCAATGATCCTCCCACTAATTCATCAAGTCATCAAAGAGAACTAGCAATAAGCTGGCTCAAGAATACCTGAATCAGTGACACTGATTAACCTTAATGGCATGAATCATCTCGAATCATTCAGTGACATAATCTTAACATAATCTACCAAATTGATTAGATAAGTGAGATCAATAGAAGGGTAGCCAATGCTTGTCTTAGACACCATATAGGTCAGGTAAGCATACCTCTAATTAAAAACCATCGATTGTACTATTGAACTTACCTTAAATATCAATTGATCGATTAGTTTCGATTTGATTAGCCAAAAGACTCATGCTCGACCACTGAGCCACAATCAAGTCCATTTGGTATGGTTGAAAATATGAACTTGATCAAGCTACAACTATTGAGGTTGATCTTAGATATGACCTAATCTAATTCAACTATTGATTAGATTTAATTAATTTCTTTATTTGGTCTATATCTATTACTAACCCTAGGTCTAACCCAGTTAGATGACCTGATTCAAGCTAACCCAGAGCCTCTTGATTTATAAGGTATCTTAAAATCTTCAATTCTCAAATCTAGATCTTTTGATAATCATATCTTAATTCATAATTAATATATAAAATTTTATATTAAAATTATTTCAATTTATAAAATTATTTTACAAAAATTTTCATGCAAGCCCTTACATCATATGTTATTAATTTTGGATTATGAAACTAATTTTTAGGTCTGAATATTTTGCATAAAATAGGAAAAATAAATCATAAATTTTTTAGATCTAATCTAAACTTATTTATGATTTGAACAATTTTAGAATTTCTTTTTGTCTTTCTTCTACATGAGATATAATTACATCGATACCCCTACATGTCATAAGAGAACTTATTCATTGGGCTGTAGGAGTTTTATGGTTTCATACATGCAAAAATTTTTCAAAATAAGTATACAGTAGAATTTTAAAATTTTTAGATTAAATCTAATTTAATTTAAGAATACATAAGTTCAAATCTTAAAACCATAAACAGGATCTACATATGTGAGATATGATTCAGATATAAAAATCAAATAGAAAAAAATAAATAAACTTCATACCTTGACGTGGGTCGATCTACACCGTGAACTAATGATCGTGGATATCTTCCAAAGGTCTCTTGAAGTCACACAAGCATATTATCTCTATGGATATCCACACGAGACTTCGATCTGATTAGAAGCTTCTTGATCTCATCGGAGTGCTAGTTTCTTTGCAGAGATCGCATCTTGATGGTTGAAAAATCTTTTTTTCTCTCAAGATATTCTTAGAGAAGAAGAAGATAATAGGAGAATGTTGATCTCTATACTAAAAATCATGAGAAGAATATTTTCTTCTCTTTTCTTCCTAAAATCCATGCACCAAATCTCTATACTAGAGATGTAAGAATTTTTTATCCAACTCTTGGACAAAGAAGAAAGAAAAACTCATGTCCAAACTAGGACAAAAGAGAGAGAAGATGGTCCAAACAACCAACCTTTGGTTGTTGGTAAGAAGGAAAGGATTGAAGCAAACATACCTCACGCCTTCACCCATCATGCCATGCCTCTCTCCTTTTGATTTTTCATGCACACCTCTCATCTGATTTTTGGTGTCCAAATCTGATCTCTTCTCAGCCCCTTAATGCCTCAAAAGATGCATGGTTTAAATAGGAAGAGATAGAGTTTAGGTGAGAGTCCAAACTCCTTTGGACTCTAGAATTGTGGCCGCCCAATACCTTCTCCTTTTGCACCCCATATCACACGAAAAAAATCAGATATCCCATGGATTCTTACATGCAAAAGACCTCATGAAAAAAGGGAGGAGCGTGGAATATATTGGCATCCAAAATTGGTTGGCGTAGGGCTTAGTTTTATGGCGCATGGTGGGAGAGTTTTAACATCATGGGACT
The DNA here is from genome assembly GCF_000442705.2 of Elaeis guineensis. Classification (NCBI taxonomy): domain Eukaryota; kingdom Viridiplantae; phylum Streptophyta; class Magnoliopsida; order Arecales; family Arecaceae; genus Elaeis; species Elaeis guineensis. The sequence goes on from NC_025995.2 coordinate 18,380,286, forward strand.
CTTCTTTAGGTGGCTGATTTAAACTAATTTAAACTCTAACCAATTCTAATCATATTAGAAATTGATTAGATCCAAATAGATTGAAATTTAAATCTAATTTGGAGCTCAAACTATTTAGATTAAATGTCACCTAATTAGGGGAGGAGTCTTAGTTTTTTTAGACTTCTCTTGGTGCTTGAGTCAAACTCAATTTAATCATAATCCAATTAGAATTTAGTACACTCATGAAGAAGAGAATTTTTAGTCCAAATAGAAACTCAAACACTCTTATTTAGATTCTAGTCTAATTAGAAATTAAGTCAAATCCAAATCCTAATTCAACAAGAAATTATTCTCTTATGTGATTTGGTTATCTCATAATCCAATTAGGTTTGATCAAATCAAACTTATATCAATCAAATTAAATCTAATTTAATTAGACTTGATGCAAGCCCCATAGCTCAATCAAATGAAGCCAATTAGCAATTCAATTGCTAATTAATTCTCCTATAACTCACTAACTCTTTAGCGAGTTACTTAATTATAACTTTTGCATTGGATTAATCATCAATCAAATTGATAATTAAATCCTATCACAATTCATAATCATAATTCAATCATCTGATCAGTCAAAAGTATCTTTGTGTGTGATCTGATAAGTTTTATTCTATCTGATAGTGAGATATATTGTGATCTCTTTCATAATATCATCAAAACTCCTTTCAATGGGTTGGAACCATTCCAACTCTGCCCATCAAGGATCATCGATCATCGAGATGATGCTCGTGGTCTCACAATCCATCAGTAACACCTAGCAGTATGTAGGGTAACCCAATAGAATAAAAGATGATAAATCTCTAGGTGCAGTTACGTATGATATAGTCCTCTATCGTGAATCCCGATCAGATGGCAAGTCATAGATGAATCGTCAAACTTCATCATCGATCATATGATAGATTCAATTAGCTCGAGTCCATGTATGATTCTCATGAAAATACTTTTCTATTAATCACACTACTATGGCCATAGACTTAAAAATTTAGCTTCTTAAATCCTATAGGACAACTTCTTTCTACTAGGATCGATAGATTTTATTTAGATGTATATCCTACTCCTACAATGGACCAACTATTGCCAACATCTACTATAAGGATGCATTGAGTTAATATTTATGTATAGTCAAACTCCAGCAGTCTCACTGTGAGTAGCTGTAGCACTGCATGTTAAAGAATCAGTCATACAACTATAGCATTGAGAAAGTCACTAACGAGTGAGCAGATATCCATGTGACTTCTCGTGTTGGTCATACTCAGTGCTAGTTATTCTCTAACAACCATCTACACTTTCGTTCCAGTATCACTACACCATAGACTCGAGACTCATCTGTCCAAAGGAAGCGATCCGTGCAATGATCTATTTGGATCAATCACATCTTCATGATGATCCTATGATCAGGAATAATTTAGAAATTAACCATCAATGACACATGTCTCAAATTCTCAACTCTTTGAAAATATGTGTCATCATCTTGTTAATCCCTTAGATGATTCATAGACATATAAAATATGAATGAAAATATAACTACCTATTAAGTATAAAATCATATCCTAGAAATATGATATACGTCAGCAAAGATTGGTTTCTAAGACATACATCTAACAATCTCTCACTTGCACTAAAGCCAATCTGCCATGTACCAAGCTTATCTTCGTAAGACAGGCTTTAGTCTTTAGCTAGCTAAGTGACTTACTAGTGGGTTATCCACATCTCATGTAGAGTTTGCTCTCTGCACCTCTATGTATTTCTACTTAAGGTAGTCACGTATTCTGCTGCTCTATGTGCTTGGATATCTGGTGAGACCTAAGCTCCTTAGAAAGGGCTATGATACCATTGTCTTTGCAATATAGTGTCATGACATCTGATAGCATGACATCAATTCTGCAACTAATATTAGAACCAAAATACATCCTACACATCTACAGTGTACTCAGCTTCCATCGTCGATTGCTTGGAATCATTTCAAGATATTGATATGATTACATAAGAACACACTCATGATGTAGACATTCTACCATCAACGACAAACATAAAATCTGAATTGGTGTATTCTCCCACTCCTAGCTTTGATCCTTCTTCAAAATTAAGAATATATCCTTAGTTCTTTTCAAATACTTAAGAATATTTTTACAGCAATCCAGTGCTCTCAATTTGGATACAATTGATATCTACTCGTGTATTCATAGTATTAACTATATCAGTTCAAGTACATTATATGACATACATCTATGCCCAAGAGAGTAGCAGACCCCTCTCTGAGATTTCTATGCTGAACTCTTTCAGCATCTAATCTATATACTTTATCTGTGAAAATACAAGCATCCAATTCATCTATCTCTATAAATCTTTATATTCTTAGAATATAGGATGCTTGCTTTATGCTTTCATGAAAAAATTATATTCAACAATATTTTAATCAATGTCAGTATTGGACACTCCCACTAATCCTTTTGGAAACACATAATTCTTCATTTTTGATCAAATAATTTGATCATATCATCGAAATGAATGTTCCAACTTCAAGATTATTACAAACTTTATGATCTCTTATCACGAAAGTGAAATCTATAAGCTACTCCATATAGAAATCTTCAAAAACTATCTAATCAAAAAAGCTATTTCATATCTCTTTCTTGGAGTCGATGTCTAGCATCGTCTCATTGTAGATTTTTGGGATTATCTCTATATTTCTATCTCTCATAAGAAATGATTTTTCTCTATATCCTCTGTTAAGCATACCCAAGTACCTTTTGAGAGGATGGGAGATCCTACTATATGTACGGGATGGAAGAGAAATATATATATACTGGCTCATCAAAAATAGGTTCTTTAGATCCTATAGCTCCTGCTTTTCAGAGACACTCTCTTCAAGCTTAACTTTTCTTCCACTACTTCATCTTGGTTAAATAATTTTTTAAGTAGATAGGATATCGGGTTACAATCACATTGTAATCCTTTTAGAAGAAAATTAGTATCCCAAATTCTTTTAAGATGAGCTTTAAAAACTTATCCTCTAACATATCTACCTACTGTCTTTGACACAGGCTGGACATCCTTGAACCTTGAAATAATCAAGATTCAATTCTCACCATGTCATATCTCATACGATGTGGTAGAAAGATCTTTAGAAAGAACCCAATTTCATAGAAATAAAGCATGTCCCTAAAGAAACAATATAAATCAGTGTATTCCATCATGGATCGAACCATATCTTATATAGTCCTATGACTCTTCTAATTATCTCATTGAGCTGAGATGTACTAAGAGGGGTCCAATATGAAACTATGCCACTTTATGAGATAATCGAGAAATTTTTTTTTTGGTATTACATCTTCGATCCGATCGAAGTGTCTTTAAAATTTTTTGATTTATTTCTCTACTTTACATCTGAATTATTTAAATCTTTTAAAAATTTTAGATTTGTATCTCATATACATACCCATATCATGACTAATCATCGATAAAGGTAATGAAATAGAGATAACTCTTTTGTTAGTACATCAAATGGGCTACACACATCAAATGTGTACTAGGATAAGTATCTTAGTGGTCCTTTTCTTCTTGTCCCACAAGAGTAGTTGGTCATATTTTCTCAAAGAGATGATGCAAAAATTAGATATGACTCAACAGTCAATGAGTCCAAAAGTTTATATTTCTTCAGTTTATTAATCATTTCTTCTCCTATACGACCTAGCCTAAGATTCTATATATATTTAAGGTTTATCTCAATTTTGGATCTCTCAGATCCAATGACATTTACTGCTTGCTAAATTAAGTTCATAATGTATCACCATGCAAATTATAGAGACCGTCTCTAAGAACTAAATCCAAATGACAATCACAAAGGATAGATATCCATGGCCACAGCAGTAACTCTTGCCCTATTACCAATTTTAAGGATTACTTTCTCAGCTCTCTACCTTCTCATAGACTCTATATAAAAATACTAGAGTCTATAACTCAACTGAAAGAAGAAAAAATCGTAAGGATAGTATTGAACAACTTTGAACAAGCCTACTCTAGGCATGTCCTTATTCTTTAGGCTCTCTAGATATTTATCTCTAAACTCTTTTAAGGTTCCTTTATTAGTAACAGTTTGACCAATTCAGATAAGATGCCAATATGATCATTCATATAGTAGTTTACCATAAACTATCCATATAAACTAAACAGAGATCGCAGGATCAAATCCATAAGCAATTCTTTGTGTATGGTCATGTTGAGCCTTTTAAGCTCCTTAATATCCTTGATCATTATCAAATAATGATCATAGACTAACTATCCATCGCGCATCTCATACGCTGTGCGACTCTGATCACCTCACAACACTTGTAGATGAATCAATGTGTCCTTGACAGTGAACATGTGCTCAAGCATATGTTGGAGTTCATCTAATATGGATTTCAACATATAGCACCTATCTTTATTGTCATTGTCCATCCACTCATCAAGTATAGCTCGTTGACTTTGGGTTGGATAGGTTGTTAATATCAGAATAGCCTAGTAGAGAATATTGCTTAATTTTTTAAAATTAAGAATGATTCTTAGGTTTGTGAGCTAGTCTATATAATTGATTTCGGTTACTCGATTGATATCTAGGATTTGAGCTAGAGGGTTGGAAGCTGACATAATAAATATCAAAGAGCAAAGATTCTAGTTGGATGTTTGTACTTTTATAATTTATTCTAGAATTTTTTAGATGCCAAAAAATTTTCACTATTTTATTAGATCTCCCACACTCTCCGAGTGGAGAAACAAAAATCCTAATACGACAACTGAGTTTCTAATGGATGCTGCGGTCCCACTGATGCCATACACCTCACCTAATAGTTATTGATAATACGAATATCGATGCATGGGTAACTCTTTGTCCAGATACTTTTCTAAGTATGTTACAGCTATTTGGTCTCTAAGTCATGTGGGCTCACCTAACAGTTATTATCCACACTTTTTAGTTAAGTCAGACCCATCATTCACAAGTAGGTGCAAAGCCGTCATTGGGTTCCTCACCTAACAGTTATTGGGTTCAACCCCATCTTTACCCTGAAGCAATTCTTTGCTAATAGAGTGGTTGCGTGTTCCTGATATAATTGAACTACTGTGATCAACTGAAAACAATCAACGTCGGTAGCACACCCGCACATCTACAACAATAGAAGACCATAGGACTTAATATTTATGAAAAAATTTGAGTTTAGATCTCATCTAATCAATCATTACATGACTGATCTAATTGGCATGGGTTAAATCAAACTATCAAGTAACCATATTTGAGACTCAATTTTTCAAATTGACCCAATAAATAGAGATTGGTGGGGGTGCCCCCATTATTTTTCTTAGTCACCAATAAATTGGCTAGATCTGCAAACGAAATTAATTAAATAACTACCTTTCAATTATTTACTTTAGACACCAATTGGTTAATTGGTCCGAATAGATGGGCTTAGGTGAATCAGATTTGAGCCATAGAGTCGAATTAGATCCTTAAGTTAATTGATTCTACATATAGGTGTCAATCGATTCGATCAATAATAATTGTATGATCTTAAGCTCTATTGATCCAATCCTAATCAACACGTAACTCGATTTGATCAACTGCTAAATCGATTTAGACCCATTATGATCAAATCAGAAATTCTAGATGTAATCCAATTACATGACCTAATTTGATCTACCCATGACCAATCCCTCATGCACAAATACTAATTTCATATCTTAAATCTAAATTTATAGATTTAAATTCTTTACATAAAAAGTAAATTTGATTTCAAAATAATTTTGAGATCATGCATACAAATATATATCATATATATAAATAAGTTCAGGCCATGAAAATAAATTTCAGTCCTAAACATGTTTTCACATATCATATATACAAATCAAAATAGATCTTGAAACTCTTTTTCGATCTAAACAAGAAAATATATATCACATATATGCTGAAAAATTAAATCTAAAATTTTATTTAATTAAAAATTTTAACATCATTTTAAGACAACCATTCAGGATAATAAGTTATGTCAAAAAAATCTTATGTTAGAACGACATCAAAAACTTTTAGATCTAAAATTTTTCTCTACATATTTCAGATCTAAATCTTAATCTCATGTATATGACGTGATTCTGATACCACTGTTGGAGTTTTATGGTTTCATGCATGTAAAAATTTTTCAAAATGAATATACAGTAAAATTTTAAAATTTTTATATTATATCTAATTTAATCTAAGCATGCATAAGTTCAAATCTTAAAATCATAAACAGGATCTATATATGTGAGATAAGATTCAAATATAAAAATTAAATAAAAAAAATAAATAAACTTCATACCTTGATGTGGATCGATTTACACCGTGAACTGATGATCGTGGATATCTTTCAAAGGTCTCTTAAAGCCGTACAAGCATCCGATCTCTATAGATATTCACATGAGGCTTTGATCTGATCAGAAGCTTCTTGATCTCATCAGAATGCTAGCTTCCTTGCAGAGATCATATTTTGATAGTTGAAAAAAAATTTTTCTCTCAAGACATTCTTAGAGAAGAAGAAGATAATAGGAGGATGTTGATCTCTACACTAGAGATTATGAGAAGAACCATTTCTTCTCTTTTCTTTCTAAAACTCATGCACCAAATCTCTATACTAGAGATGTAAAAATTTTTTGTCTAACTCTAGAATAAAGAAGTGAGGAAAACTCAAGTCCATACTAAGACAAAAGAGAGAGAAGATAGTCCAAACAACCAACCTTTGGTTGTTGGTAAGAAAGAAGGGATTGAAGCAAACATATCTCATGCCTTCACCCATCACGCCATGCCTCTCTCTTTTTGGTTTTTCATGCATGCCTCT
>NC_025995.2:18387266-18446217 GCF_000442705.2 Elaeis guineensis
AATTATTTTACAAAAATTTTCATGCAAGCCCTTACATATTGTTATTAAATTTTGGATTATGAAACTAATTTTTAGGTTGAATATTTTGCATAAAATAGGAAAAATAAATCATAAATTTTTTAGATCTAATCTAAACTTATTTATGATTTGAACAATTTTAGGATTCTTTTTGTCTTTCTTCTACATGAGATATAATTACATCGATACCCCTACATGTCTAAGAAACTCATTGATTGGGCAAGAAAAAAAATTTAACTCTATCTTCTTTGGGATGTAGGAGTTTTATGGTTTCATGCATGCAAAAATTTTTCAAATAGTATACAGTAGAATTTTAAAATTTTTAGATTAAATTTAATGTAATTTAAGAAATGCATAAGTTCAAATCTTAAAAACCATAAACAGGATCTATATATGTGAGATATGATTCAGATATAAAAATCAAATAAAAAAAATAAATAAACTTCATACCTTGAATGGGTCGATCTACACTGTGAACTAATGATCGTGGATATCTTCCAAAGGTCTCTTGAAGTTACACAAGCATCTGATCTCTATGGATATCCACACGAGACTTCGATTTGATCAAAAGCTTCTTAATCTCACCGGAGTGCTAGCTTCTTTGCAGAGATCGCATCTTGATGGTTGAAAAATCTTCTTTTCTCTCAAGATATTCTTAGAGAAGAAGAAGATAATAGGAGGATGTTGATCTCTATACTAAAAATCATGAGAAGAATCTTTTCTTCTCTTTTCTTCCTAAAACTCATGCATCAAATCTCTATACTAGAGATGTAAGAATTTTTTATCCAACTCTTGGACAAAGAAGAAAGAAAAACTCATGTCCAAACTAGGAAAAAAAGAGAGAGAAGATGGTCCAAAACAACCAACCTTTGGTTGTTGGGTTGTTGTTGGTAAAGAAAGAAAGGATTGAAGCAAACATACTCACGCCTTCACCATCATGCCATGCCTTTCTCTCTTTTGATTTTTCATGCACACCTCTCATCTGATTTTTGGTGTCCAAATCTGATCTCTTCTCAGCCCCTTAACGCCTCAAAAGATGCATGGTTTAAATAAGGAAGAGATAGAGTTTAGGTGAGAGTCCAAACTCCTTTGGACTCTAGAATTGTGGCCGCCCAACACCTTCTCATTTTGCACCCCATATCACACGAAAAAAATCAGATATCCCATGGATTCTTACATGCAAAAGACCTCATGAAAAAAGGGAGGAGCGTGGAATATATTGGCATCCAAATTGGTTGGCGTAGGGCTTAGTTTTATGGCGCATGGTGGAGAGTTTTAACATCATGGGACTCTTCTTTAGGTGGCTGATTTAAACCAATTTAAACTCTAACCAATTCTAATCATATTAGAAATTGATTAGATCCAAATAGATTGAAATTTAATCTAATTTGGAGCTCAAACTATTTAGATTAATTCACCGTAATTAGGGAGGAGTCTTAGTTTTTTTAGACTTTCCTTGGTGCTTGAGTCAAACTCAATTTAATCATAATCCAATTAGAATTAGTACACTCATGAAGGAAGAGAATTTTAGTCCAAATAGAAACTCAAACACTCTTATTTGATTCTAGTCTAATTAGAAATTAAGTCAAATCCAAATCCTAATTCAACAAGAAATTATTCTCTTATGTGATTTGGTTATCTCATAATCCAATTAGGTTTGATCAAATCAAACTTATATCAATCAAATTAAATCTAATTTAATTAGACTTGATGCAAGCCCATAGCTCAATCAAATGAAGCCATTAGCAATTCAATTGCTAATTAATTCTCCTATAACTCACTAACTCTTTAGCGAGTTACTTAATTATAACTTTTGCATTGGATTAATCATCAATCAAATGATAATTAAATCCTATCACAATTCATAATCATAATTCAATCATCTGATCAGTCAAAAGTATTTTGTGTGTGATCTGATAGTTTATTCTATCTGATAGGAGATATATTGTGATCTCTTTCATAATATCATCAAAACTCCTTTCAATGGGTTGGAACCATTCCAACTCTGCCCATCAAGGATCATCGATCATCGAGATGATGCTCGTGGGTCTCACAATCCATCAGTAACACCTAGCAGTATGTAGGGGTAACCCAATAGAATAAAAGATGATAAATCTCTAGGTGCAGTATACGTATGATATAGTCCCTCTATCGTGAATCCCGATCAGATGGCAAGTCATAGATGAATCGTCAAACTTCATCATCGATCATATGATAGATTCAATTAGCTCGAGTCCATGTATGATTCTCATGAAATACTTTTCTATTAATCACACTACTATGGCCATAGACTTAAAAATTTAGCTTCTTAAATCCTATAGGACAACTTCTTTCTACTAGGATCGATAGATTTTATTTAGATGTATATCCTACTCCTACAATGGACCAACTATTGCCAACATCTACTATAAGGATGCATTGAGTTAATATTTATGTATAGTCAAACTCCAGCAGTCTCACTGTGAGTAGCTGTAGCACTGCATGTTAAAGAATCAGTCATACAATTATAGCATTGAGAAAGTCACTAACGAGTGAGCAGATATCCATGTGACTTCTCGTGTTGGTCATACTCAGTGCTAGTTATTCTCTAACAACCATCTACACTTTCGTTCCAGTATCACTACACCATAGACTCGAGACTCATCTGTCCAAAGGAAGCGATCCGTGCAATGATCTATTTGGATCAATCACCATCTTCATGATGATCCTATGATCAGGAATAATTTAGAAATTAACCATCAATGACACATGTCTCAAATTCTCAACTCTTTGAAAATATGTGTCATCATCTTGTTAATCCCTTAGATGATTCATAGACATATAAAATATGAATGAAAATATAACTACCTATTAAGTATAAAATCATATCCTAGAAATATGATATACATCAGCAAAGATTGGTTTCTAAGACATACATCTAACAATCTCTCACTTGCACTAAAGCCAATCTGCCATGTACCAAGCTCCATCTTCGTAAGACAGGCTTTAGTCTTTAGCTAGCTAAGTGACTTACTAGTGGGTTATCCACATCTCATGTAGAGTTTGCTCTCTGCACCTCTATGTATTTCTACTTAAGGTAGTCACGTATTCTGCTGCTCTATGTGCTTGGATATCTGGTGAGACCTAAGCTCCTTAGAAAGGGCTATGATACCATTGTCTTTGCAGTATAGTGTCATGACATCTGATGGCATGACATCCAATTCTGCAACTAATATTAGAACCAAAATACATCCTACACATCTACAGTGTACTCAGCTTCCATCGTCGATTGCTTGGAATCATTTCAAGATATTGATATGATTACATAAGAACACACTCATGATGTAGACATTCTACCATCAACGACAAACATAAAATCTGAATTGGTGTATTCTCCCACTCCTAGCTTTGATCCTTCTTCAAAATTAAGAATATATCCTTAGTTCTTTTCAAATACTTAAGAATATTTTTACAGCAATCCAGTGCTCTCAATTTGGATACAATTGATATCTACTCGTGTCATTCATAGTATTAACTATATCAGTTCAAGTACATTATATGACATACATCTATGCCCAAGAGAGTAGCAGACCCCTCTCTGAGATTTCTATGCTGAACTCTTTCAGCATCTAATCTATATACTTTATCTGTGAAAATACAAGCATCCAATTCATCTATCTCTATAGATCTTTATATTCTTAGAATATAGGATGCTTGCTTTATGTCTTTCATAAAAAAAATTATATTCAACAATATTTTAATCGATGTCGGTATTGGACACTCCCACTAATCCTTTTGGAAACACATAATTCTTCATTTTTGATCAAATAATTTGATCATATCATCGAAATGAATGTTCCAACTTCAAGATTATTACAAACTTTATGATCTCTTATCACGAGAAGTGAAATCTATAAGCTACTCCATATAGAAATCTTCAAAAACTATCTAATCAGAAAAGCTATTTCATATCTCTTTCTTGGAGTCGATGTCTAGCATCGTCTTATTGTAGATTTTTGGGATTATCTCTATATTTTCTATCTCTCATAAGAAATGATTTTTCTCTATATCCTCTGTTAAGCATACCCAAGTACCTTTTGAGAGGATGGGAGATCCTACTATATGTATGGGGTGGAAGAGAAATATATATATACTGGCTCATCAAAAATAGGTTCTTTAGATCCTATAGCTCGCTGCTTTTCAGAGACACTCTCTTCAAGCTTAACTTTTCTTCCACTACTTCATCTTGGTTAAATAATTTTTTAAGTAGATAGCATATCGGGTCACAATCACATTGTAATCCTTTTAGAAGAAAATTAGTATCCCAAATTCTTTTAAGATGAGCTTTAAAAATCTATTCTCTAACATATCTACCTACTGTCTTTGACACAGGCTGGACATCCTTGAACCTTGAAATAATCAAGATTCAATTCTCACCATGTCATATCTCATACGATGTGGTAGAAAGATCTTTAGAAAGAACCCAAGTTCATAGAAATAAAGCATGTCCCTAAAGAAACAATAAAAATCAGTGTATTCCATCATGGATCGAACCATATCTCATATAGTCCTATGACTCTTCCTAATTATCTCATTGAGCTGAGATGTACTAAGAGGGGTCCAACATGAAACTATGCCACTTTATGAGATAATCGAGAAATTTTTTTTTTGGTATTACATCTTCGATCCGATCGAAGTGTCTTTAGAAATTTTTTGATTTATTTCTCTACTTTACATCTGAATTATTTAAATCTTTTAAAAATTTTAGATTTGTATCTCATATACATACCCATATCATGACTAATCATCGATAAAGGTAATGAAATAGAGACAACTCTTTTGTTAGTACATCAAATGGGCTACACACATCAAATGTGTACTAGGATAAGTATCTTAGTGGTCCTTTTCTTCTTGTCCCACAAGAGTAGTTTGGTCATATTTTCTCAAAGAGATGATGCAAAAATTAGATATGACTCAACAGTCAATGAGTCCAAAAGTTCATATTTCTTCAGTTTATTAATCATTTCTTCTCCTATATGACCTAGCTTAAGATTCCATATATATTTAAGGTTTATCTCAATTTTGGATCTCTCAAATCCAATGGCATTTACTGCTTGCTAAATTAAGTTCACAGATGCATCACCATGCAAATTATAGAGACCGTCTCTAAGAACTAAATCCAAATGACAATCACAAAGGATAGATATCCATGGCCACAGCAGTAACTCTTGCCCTATTACCAATTTTAAGGATTACTTCCTCAGCTCTCTACCTTCTCATAGACTCTATATAAAAATACTAGAGTCTATAACTCAACTGAAAGAAGAAAAAATCATAAGGATAGTATTGAGCAACTTTGAACAAGCCTACTCTAGGCATGTCCTTATTCTTTAGGCTCTCCAGATATTTATCTCTGAACTCTTTTAAGGTTCCTTTGTTAGTAACAGTTTGACCAATTCAGATAAGATGCCAATATGATCATTCATATGGTAGTTTACCATAAACTATCCATATAAACTAAACAGAGATCACAGGATCAAATCTATAAGCAATTCTTTGTGTATGGTCATGTTGAGCCTTTTAAGCTCCTTAATATCTTTGATCATTATCAAATAATGATCATAGACTAACTGTCCATCATGCATCTCATACGCTATGCGACTCTGATTACCTCACAACACTTGTAGATGAATCAATGTGTCCTTGACAGTGAACATATGCTCAAGCATACGTTGGAGTTCATTTAATATGGACTTCAACATATAGCACCTATCTTTATTGTCATTGTCCATCCATTCATCAAGTATAGCTCGTTGACTTTGGGTTGGATAGGTTGTTAATATCAGAATAGCCTAGTAGAGAATATTGCTTAATTTTTTAAAATTAAGAATGATTCTTAGGTTTGTGAGCTAGTCTATATAATTGATTTTGGTTACTCGATTGATATCTAGGATTTGAGCTAGAGGATTGGAAGCTGACATAATAAATATCAGAGAGCAAAGATTCTAGTTGGATGTTTGTACTTTTATAATTTATTCTAGAATTTTTTAGATGCCAAAAAATTTTTACTATTTTATTAGATCTCCCACACTCTCCGAGTGGAGAAACAAAAATCCTAATATGACAACTGAGTTTCTAATGGGTGCTGCGATCCCACTGATGCCATACACCTCACCTAACAGTTATTGATAATACGAACACCGATGCATGGATAACTCTTTATCCAGATACTTTTCTAAGTATGTTACAGCTATTTGGTCTCTAAATCATGTGGGCTCACCTAACAATTATTATCCACACTCCTTAGTTAAGTCAGACCCACCATTCACAAGTAGGTGCAAAGCCGTCATTGGATCCCTCACCTAACAGTTATTGGGTCCAACCCCATCTTTATCCTGAAGCAATTCTTTGCTAATAGAGTGTTCCTGATATAATTGAACTACTGTGATCAACTGAAAATAATCAACGTCGATAGCACACCCGCACATCTACAACAATAGAAGACCATAGGACTTAATATTTATGAAAAAATTTGAGTTTAGATCTCATCTAATCAATCATTACATGACTGATCTAATTGGCATGGGTTAAATCAAACTACCAAGTAACCATATTTGAGACTCAATTTTCCAAATTGACCCAATAAGTAGAGATTGGTGGGGGTGCCCCTATTATTTTTTTTAGTCACCAATAAATTGATCAGATCTACGAACGAAATCAATTAAATAACTACCTTTCAATTATTTACTTTAGACACCAATTGGTTAATTGGTCCGAATAGGTTGGCTTAGGTGAATCAGATTCGAACCATAGAGTCGAATTAGATCCTTAAGTTAATCGATTCTACATATAGGTGTCAATCGATTCGATCAACAATAATTGTATGATCTTAAGCTCTATTGATCCAATCCTAATCAACACATGACTCGATTTGATCAACTGCTAAATCGATTTAGATCCATTATGATCAAATCAGAAATTCTAGATGTAATCCAATTACATGACCTAATTTGATCTACCCATGACCAATCCCTCATGCATAAATACTAATTTCATATCTTAAATCTAAATTTACAGATTTAAATTTTTTACATAAAAAGTAAATTTGATTTCGAAATAATTTTGAGATCATGCATACAAATATATATCATATATATGAATAAGTTCAGGCCATAGAAATAAATTTCAGTCCTAAACATATTTTCACATATCATATATACAAATCAAAATAGATCTCGAAACTCTTTTTCGATCTAAACAATAAAATATATATCACATATATGCTGAAAAATTAAATCTAAAATTTTATTTAATTAAAAATTTTAACATCATTTTAAGACAACCATTCAGGATAACAAGTTATGTCAGAAAAATCTTATGTTAGAACGACATCAAAAACTTTTAGATCTAAAATTTTTCTCTACATATTTCAGATCTAAATCTTAATCTCATGTATATGACGTGACTCTGATACCATTGTTGGAGTTTTATGGTTTCATGCATGTAAAAATTTTTCAAAACGAATATGCAGTGAAATTTTAAAATTTTTATATTATATCTAATTTAATCTAAGCATGCATAAGTTCAAATCTTAAAATCATAAATAGGATCTACATATGTGAGATAAGATTCAGATATAAAAATCAAATAAAAAAAATAAATAAATATCATACCTTGATGTGGATCGATTTACACCACGAACTGATGATCGTGGATATCTTTCAAAAGTCTCTTAAAGCCGTACAAGCATCCGACCTCTATAGATATTCACATGAGACTTTGATCTGATCAAAAGCTTCTTGATCTCATCAGAATGCTAGCTTCCTTGCAGAGATCATATTTTGATAGTTAAAATTTTTTTTTCTCTCAAGACATTCTTAGAGAAGAAGAAGATAATAGGAGAATGTTGATCTCTATACTAGAGATCATGAGAAGAACCATTTCTTCTCTTTTCTTTCTAAAACTCATGCACCAAATCTCTATATTAGAGATGTAAAATTATTTTATCTAACTCTTGGATAAAGAAGTGAGGAAAACTCAAGTCCAAACTAAGACAAAAGAGAGAGAAGATAGTTCAAACAACCAACCTTTGGTTGTTGGTAAGAAAGAAGAGATTGAAGCAAACATACCTCATGCCTTCACCCATCACGCCATGCCTCTCTCTTTTTGGTTTTTCATGCATGCCTCTCATCTAATTTTTGGCATCCAAACTTGATCTCTTCTCAGCCCCTTAACACCCCAAAAGATGCATGGTTTAAATAGGAAGAGATAGAGTTTAAGTGAGAGTCCAAACTCCTTTGGACTCTAGAATTGTGGCCGCCCAATACCTTCTCCTTTTGCACCCCATATCACATGAAAAAAATCAGATATCCCATGGATTCTTACATGCAAAAGACCTCACAAAAAAGGGAGGAGCATGGAATATATTGGCGTCCAAAATTGGTTGGCATGGGGCTTAGTTTTATGGCACATGGAGGGAGAGTTTTAACATCATGGGGACTCTTCTTTAGGTAGCTGATTTAAATCAATTTAAACTCTAACCAATTTTAATCATATTAAAAATTAATTAGACTAAAATAGATGAAAATTTAAATTTAATTTGAAGTCCAAACTATTTAGATTAGTGTCACCTAATTAGAAGAGAAGTCCTAGTCCTTTTGGACTCTCTCTTGGTGCTTGAGTCAAACTCAATTTAATCCTAATCTAATTAGGATTTAGTGCACTCATGAAGAAGAAAATTTTTAATCCAAATAGAAACTCAAACACTCTTGTTTAGATCTTAGTCTAATTAGAAATTAAGTCAAATCTAAATTTTAATTCAACAAGAAATTATTTTTTCATATGATTTGGTTATCTCATAACCCAATTAGGTTTGATCAAATCAAATTCATATCAAGTCAAATTAAATTCAATTTAACTAGATTTGATGCAAGCCCCATAGCTCAATCAAATTAAGTCAATTAATAATCTAATTGCTAATTAATCCTCCTATAACTCACTAACTCTTTAGTGAGTTACTTAATTATAACTTTTACATTGGATTAATCATCAATCAAATTGATAATTAAATTTTATCATGATTCATAATCATAATTCAACCATCTAATCAATCAAAAATCTTTGTGTGTGATCCCATAGGTTCTATTCTATCTGGTAGTGAGATATATTATGATCTCTATCACAATATCATCAAAACTCTTTTCAATGGGTTGGAACTATTCTAACTCTGTCCATCAAAGATCATCGATCATCGAGATAATGCTCGTGGGTCTCATAATCTATCAATGATACCTAGCAGTATATAGTGGCAACCCATTAGAATAAAAAATGATGAACCTCTAAGTGCAGTTAATGTATGATACAGTCTTTCTATCGTGAGTCCCGACCAGATGATAGATCATGAATGAATCATCAAACCTCATCATCGGTCATATGATAGATTCAATTAGCTCGAGTCCATGTATGATTCTCATGAAAACTCTTTTCCATTAATCATACTGCTATAGCTATAGACTTAAAGACTCAGCTTCTTAAATTTTATAGGACTACTCCCTTCTGCTAGGATCGATAAATTTTATCTAGATGTATACCCTACTGCTACAGTGGATCAACTATTATCAACATCTATTATAAGAACTCATTGAGTCAATATTTATGTGTAGTCAAACTCCAGCAGCCTCTCTACAAGCAGCTGTAGCATCGTAGGTCAAAGGACCAGTCACACAACTGTAGCATCGAGAAAGTTACTAACGAGTAAGCAAATATCCATATGATTTCTCGTATTGATCACGCTTAGTGCTAGTTTTTCTCTAACAACCACTTGTACTTTTATTCTAGTGTCACTACACTGCAGACTCGAAACTCATATGTTCGAAGGAAGTGATCCGTGCACTGATCTATCTGGATCAATCATCATCTCCATGATGATTCTATGATCAGGAGCAATTTAAATATTAACCATCAATGATACATATCTCAAATTCTCAACTCTTTGAGAATATGTATCATCATCTTGTTAATCCCTTGGATGATTCATGGACTCAAAAAATATGAATGATAATATAGCTATCCATTTAGTACAAAATCATATCCTGAAAATACGATATGCGTCAGCCAAGATTGACTTCTAGGGCATACATCTAACACGGACGGCCATAGTGATCAACTCAATTTTGAGTACTTGGCTACTAAGAATAATTCAACACTACATATCATATATGTAAAAGAAAATTTTGATTCATATCACATTCATAACATGATAATATGCAGAATTTTTATCTAATCTAAGTAGATCATTACTATAACATTAAATTTTTAGATCTGAATCTTAATTATATCATCATATGAATCATTAATTTTAAATCTAAAAAAATAAAAAAATTTATTCAAAATATATATATGATTACATAAAAAAATTCTGGTTTGAGATATGATCAAATATATGCAGATACTTTGCTCAAATTAGATCTGAAACTTCATCAAACAGATTCAAATCTAAGTCTAATTCAAATATCAATTCTCTAATTAAAATACATCTAGAAAAATCTATCAAAATAGATTTAAATCTATGTATAATCAGGCTTTAAATCAGAACAAAAATTTACATAGAAAATTCTGCTAAAATAGAATTTTAACAAATTATTTTTGAGGTAGATTTTGATTCGATAATCTAGTCAAAATCAGATCAAAAAAATATAAAGAATATCAAATCAAAATAAGATTTAATTATATCAAAAATTTTAATTCAAAATAAGATAAAAAAAGTAAAAAAAAAATAAAAATTAGATTATGCGACATGACATATAGCCTGGCTCTGATACTAGTTGAAGAAAAAAATTATTCGATCGTATTGGATGTCAGAAAAAAAAATTGAATAGATTAGCAATTAAAATTTTATAATATTTATAAAATCTTACCTTGATTTACAACAGAAGACTTAATCAAGGTTGAAGAATTTTTAAAGATTGTTTCTTCATGAGATCCGGATGTCCAGATCCTCTACTTCGCTCGCACACCAACCAACGTAGGAGAGACGGATGAAGCTCTTCTTCAGAAAGGGAGGAGAGGAGGGCTTTGAGATCTGATTTCACAGCCTAGGAAGGAGCCCACTCGCTACACCATAAGGGAAGAGAGGACACCAAGAGGAGATAGATGCCTAGGAGAAGAGAGGATGCCCAAGGGAGTAAGTCTCCACGCCTATGTCCTTGCTCATATCTAGATTGATTTTCTTCTTCTCCAAATTCTTCTTTAAATAAACAAAAGATCCTAGATCAAATCAAATACCTTCATGGATTAGGAATAAGACCCTCCAAGTTTGAATCAAATCCAAACTCTCTAAATCATAAGGTTTCCTAATGAAAGTTGGAGAGGCGCCAACTTGCACCTCCCTTCACCATGCCGCATGCCCAAGAGGAGGGGGCTATTTTCAATACCCTTTCCTCCATCTTGGTCGGCTATATGAATGAAAGAATGCATGCAAAATATGGTTAAGTGCACCAAATGTAATTTGGTTTAGATTTGGATTCAAATCGAATCCAATTCAAATCCTATTGGAACCAAATTCAAAAAGGCTACTAATCCTAATCTAATTAGGATTTAGGTCAAAATCTAACTTGGATAATTAATCTAATTTAGTCTCAATAAAATCAAATCTAATTAAATTAGATCTAATCTAAAATAATTAGGACTTGAATCCAAACTCTCATAATTTTTTGAATCATAGATTTGATCAATTCATCCTCGAAATCAAACCTGCACCTCATGTGCAGTGCTAATTGCACATAGTCAGTATTTAATTTCGTATGACCCATAATTTAATTCTCAATTAAATAAATCTATATGTTCAATCAAGTCTCATACTTTCAAATTGAATATATAGATATCGAGTCTATTCTTTTTTATATTTTTTGACTTGGTGCGTGATCCCATAGGTTCGAACACTAAGCCAGTAGTAAAGAAATCTCTTTCTATACTAATCAAAGTGATCATCTAACAATGATATTCGATATCTGAATAGATTGAATAATTGTAAAGTAACATTCAAGAACCTTGATATATGATTACCGCATAATTTATCCCTTTGATCCTAATGCTCAAGGTGACCTAAGATTTCACTATCAACCCTCAATGAGTCATCTACATTATATTTCAATCTTTTTCAAATTTTGTGATAGATTACAAAGATTATCCTGATCAAGATTTTACTAGATTGAGATACAGTGATGCATTAACTCCGATAATTTAGAGGGGTCAATCCTATCTTGACTCACACATCAACTTCATAAGTATTTGACTGTACCCAATAGCCTTCCATCACTGTATCAGAAATACAAGTAATCTGGCATCAAAATACAGTGAGTTGCTTGTAAGTCATTGTGGTAATCTTAGATCAGAGGGACATTTATGATCATATATTTTGTAAGCTGTCTTTGACAGCAGAGCGCTCCACAGGTGAGTCACTGTTCAGTGATGATGTACTCCTACATCTCATTTGTATACCATACTAATGTCTCTGCACTCTTTGATTAAGAAGATAATTAATCTATATAGCACACAACAATCTATACTCAATAAATATTGTCCTTGTTAATAATGTATTATTTGATCACGAACAAGTTTAAGAACTATTCAATAAATCATCCTTTATCGATTATATTATAGTTCTAAGGACTTCATCATAATACAAGAGTTCACAAAAAGATGCTTTTATATGATGAACTTGCCAAAAATAATTTTTATTTATTAATAATTCATATACAAAATATAAAAAGCTCAATTATCTATAGATAGACAATTAACCTTAGGATATATTTTTCAACAGGATATTCATGTCATGCCTTGAACCTAGCATCCGGGTTGGATATGTACTGATCACACATATTTTAGGACAAGCCCTAAAGAATATACAAAGCTTATAAAATTTCTTATAATACCTCAATATCCATAAATTATAATGATCTTCTTTCATAATACAGCAAGATTTGCATAATTACATGTTCATTTCCTTCAACCATCCTACTAGGTATCAATGATGCTCTATCTATCTATCCATTCATTCATGAATCTAAATCATAGCCAATCATGAGTATCTTACTACTCTGAGAAGAAAAAAAAAATAGAAGAGAGGTGAGCTTTATAATCTAGTAAGAATCTTTGCATATCACATCAATAATAATAATATAATCTAAAAATAATGTTAAGAAATAAAGCATGAAATCTGATATCCAATATGCAAAATAATATAAACTTTCATATAAATATGTATTCAATATCTATCTTATCAAAAGAGATGTGTTATCATATGTCAACAAGTGAAATCTTTTTATTCAGAATTAGTTTTATGTCCTGTCATCTATTTCTTTTATCATAATTTTAATTTTTTTATTTTTTTTTTCGACTTTGGACTAACCCAAATCATACCTCAATCTTGGTCTGGCTAAAATCCTATGCATAAGCCCATGGGGCTATCCCAAGTATAAGTTTCTGACAAGCAGTCTCAGGCATGAGCTCCTAGTTGGCTGTCCCATGAATAAAAATCTGTGAGGGCTATCCTAGGCATAAGCTCCTGGTGGACTATCCCAGGCATAAGTTCTTAACCTACTGATCTAGACATAAGCTCCTAGAGACTGTCTTAGGCATAAGCTCCTGACGGGCTATCCATATGATGAGATTAGTCCAAACCATATTTTTTCTATCTGTTTAATTTATGTTCATTTTATATTGATATCATCAAATCAATTTTAATTTATAGTATGATCAAAATAAATATATCATATCTATATAATCATATCATCAATTACTGATATACATATATAGTCAATACATAATGTGCTTGTTAGATGTATGTCCTAGAAGTCAATTATTGATCGGCACATGTAATTTTTTTAGTGACATGATTTTATAATTAATTTTTTTTAATTAATAAAATTAGATTTATTTTCATTCATATTGTGTCATGTATCCATAAATCATCCAAGAAATTAATAAGATGATGATACATATTCTCAAGAATTAAAATTTTGAGATATGTATCATTGATGATTAATTTTTAAATACTCTCGATCGATGGATCATCACGAGGATGCTGATTGATCCGATGAGATTGGCATATAAATTGCTTTTCTTAGGATAGACGAGTCTTGAATTTAAGTGTGGAGACACTGGAGTGAGAGTACATGTGATTGTTAGAAAATAATGATACCGAATGTGACCACACGAGGAGTCACTTGGATGTCTATCCACTCGTTAGTGACATACTCAATACTGTAGTGGTGTGATTAGTCCTTTGATCTAGGGTATCTCGGCTACTCACAGTGAAGTTGTTGTAGTTTGACTGTACACACACTTAGTCTCTAGCCATATGGACCCTTGTGGTGCATGTTGGCTGTAGTAAGTTTCTTATAAGAGTAGGTTGCATCTAGTTGGGATCTATCGATCTTGATAAACAAGGAGAAGTCCTATGTAATTTATAAAATTGAGTTCAAAAGTCCATGACTATGGCAGAGTGAATGATGAAAAGGAATTTTCATAAGATTTCATTCGTGAACTCAAGTCGATTGAATTTTATATATGATTGATGTGGGATTTGACGAGTTATCCATGACCTCCATCATATCGAAACTCATGATAGAAGGATCAAATTATATGGTAACTGTACCTAATGGTTCATTATTCAGTTCTACTGGATTACCACTATATATTGTTAGGTGTCACTGATAGATTGTGGGACCAATGAGAATTATTTGATGATTAATAATTCTCAATTGACTGAATTAGAAGGAGTTTCAATCTATTAAAAGGAGTTTCAATAATATTATTCATGAAGATCACAATATATCTTACTATCAGAAAAAATTGAACCTATAGGGTCACACATAAAGGGAATTGGTCTAGAATGGTTCAATTGGGCTCATAAAATCTCAATTAAGTTAGGATTTGGTGAAATTCTATTGGATTTAGGAATACTATACTAGCACATGGTTAAACCCAATTCCTCATGTGACTTGGATTTGTGTTTTTTATTGGATAAGGACTTGATCAAGTTAAAACAAGCTAGTGGGAACCTAGAGTTGGAAATCCAAACTCCAAATTGGATTTGGAATCCTTATTGGACAAGGATGTAATTAAAAGCAACCAACTAAAATTGGATCTCTTTATAGGACTTGGATTTGATCCAAGTTATGGCCAAGTTGGCACCACCCATGTGGCTAAGGATGAGAGGGGCCATGCCCCACATTGATTGGGTCAAAGAGACTCAAGTCCAAATTAGATTTGATTTAGAGTCCAATAAAGATAAGGATATGGGCAAAAAAGAAGTCTCAGTACAACTGGACTTTGATAGGATCAAAGCTCAAAAGCCCTAGGATTCATGCCTATTTAAAGACCCTCTCACCAAAGGGTCAAGGCATCTCAAGTTCCATGCCCCCTAGCTTCTTTTAAGCCCCCTCTCTCCCCTCTACCATGTCCTCCCTCTCTCCCTAGAGTTCCTATGCCCAAGGGTTGGGCATCCAACCTTCTTCCACGCCTAAGGAGTTGGGTGCTGCTCTTCAGGCTTCAAAGTTTGAATCTTGAGTTTCTACGTGAAAGAAGAAGACCAAGAGGAGATCCAAATTGAGATCAAAACTTATTGGTCTATCTTAGAGAAGAAGGATCAAGTTCGTGAGGAAGCATCCTAGAGCTTTTCTGTGGATACCTATAGAGGTTGAACACATGTGCGGCTCTTCAAACAACCTCAAATCCATAACCATCAAACTATGGTATATATCTACCCACATAAAGGTGAAAATGAGATCTTCATGCTTATGTTTCATAATTGTATTTGCTGCTTATAGGTCTTAAGAACATGATAGGGATGATCTCATGAGATGAGATCTAGAAGATACATATTAGAATAAATCATTTTTTCACTGCTTGTATAAAAATTTTTATTATTCTAGCATGCATACTGTCCTAATTTTTCCTTCAGTACTCATATTAGAAAATCATATAAAAAATAATAGTATCTCAAACATGACAAATTTATCAATACAAATCCAATGATACAAAACTAATAATAAGTATAGTATATATAATGGTGATTATATACAAGGGTTCTTATCTTTTATCAATTTCTGACTCAAGCACAGTAATCAATCAATCCCTCGATCCATGAACTCCAGATCAAGGTGTTCCACTCAGCATCTAGTATAGATAGTTACACTTCTACATGATCAGAATCAAACATAAAAAATTATATACAGAGAAATTATAGATAAACACCTAAACATCATAAGTCCAGGACCTCTACTAAGGTTGACCAAAATTTGGGTTTGTTTAAATACCTGGACCCTCCACTGGTCCAATAGATTTCTAGAGAGAAATCCAAAAAGAGAGAGAAGGAATTTAGAGAGATAAAATTCTAGAGAGCGAGTAGAGAGAGAAGTTTGTAGAGAGAGAAAGTGGAGAGAGAAGATAGAGAGAGGAGAGAGGGAGGAGAGAGAAACTCTCTTTTTTTTCTTTCCTTTCCTTTTCTTTTTCTTTTCTTTTCTCTCTTTTTTTTCCTGGTTTTATTCTTTTCCTTTTTTTTTCTCTTCTTCTCCGTTGAAACAGGGAAAGGAGGTGTTAAGAGGCTAGCCACCACCCATAGCGGCGACCCCCGACTAGCAGTGACCCCTTGGCATCGATGGTGATGGCCTCAACCTTCGACAACCATGGCAAAGCCGCATCCGACGACTGCAGTCGGTCTGACGAGCTGAAAGAAAAGGAACAAAAATAGGGGATGTCCAGTCTACCTTGTCTGCGATGAGAAATTGATAGCGATTTGTCAAGGAACACATGATGAAAATCTATAGAAATCATGCAGCCTCATCGGTGATTGGCTGCAGATTTGAGTGATGCAATGAGGTGCGAATCCTAGGATCCTTGCCAAAGTTTGATTGGTCTTGGAATCTCTCTCCTGATCAAACTTAGAGGAGAAGGAGGACTCAATCGAGAGTCCTCTTCCATCTCTAACTAGGGCTGGAAGTGGGCTCAGGCCGGCCCAACTTCGAGCCGGGCTTCAGACTAGGCCTGAAACAGTTCAAGCCAGATTTTGGTTGAATTATAGAGCCCATTTATCTTTTGGGCCAGGCTCGGGTATACCCTTGGCCCGACTTGGGCCCAGCCTGAAGTTCAGCCCATCATTGTCGGCCCGGGTCCGGCCCAAATTTCGGTCCGAACCCAGTCCAGTTCCATGCCCCTTAATTTTTATGAGTTACCCACTTACCCTCCGTGAGCGGATAGCCCTTGGCCTTTCATCTTCGGTCTTTCGACTCTTCCCAAATTTTTTATTCGATGCCCTAGCCGCTGGCCATGTATCGTGATCCTTGTCCGTCTGCCGGCCATCGCCGTCTTCATCTTCTCCCATCACCGACAAAGGTGTCTTGTCTTCACCCATTGGCCATCGGTGTTCGTCGGACTTATGGGCAACCTTCATCATCTTCTGACTTCCGTCTTTCACTAAAAAATAGAGACTGATGGCAATGATTAGGCAGAGAGATCCCTCATCATCTCTTATCTTTCAAATTTTCTCCATCACTGACTCCAAGATTCCATCTTCCCCCACATTTCAATTTTTATTTTTCATTTTTTCAAAGATAGGACAGGATTCTTGGATTCTCATGTGGTGTCTATGTTTAAAACTTATTGCTAAGTTTTAAAATTGTTAGTTGAAAATATCTAGGTTGAAAAGATCAATGTTTTTTGTTAGGATTTCTGGTAGAGTATTCCGGTTCTTTGTTTCATCTTCTAGTTTGCATTCTAGTTCTGTTGTCAAGAATATGGTTTTTATTTTTGCTTTTTCTTTCTGTTAGAGTATTAAACCTCATTTAATGGCTCTGCTATTGGAAATAAATTACTAGATTGTCTCAAAGGATCAGGATAATTGTTGTTTGGGTTTTGGATAGAATTTTTGGATGCAGGCAAGAATTGTATGTGTATTCATATCATTTCTAATTTGGCTTAATAACCTGCAGTTCCATATTTTTAATAGGCATGATATAATCAGTGAAGGCCATCTGACAAACAGATACTAGAGGATGAACTTCTATGGTATAATCATGAATATGAAAAAAGTGGAGGACCCTCACTCTTGCCTAAGGAAAGAATGCAATATTTTGTGCTTTATCGATTTCATTTTCATCTATTATGTGCCATGTGCTGTTGCATAACTCTTTATTTGTCAAGCCTTTGCATAATTGCATTGATGCATTGGGCATTGTTAAAATGAAAAATGCTCAGTATTTGTGAATTTGCATGAGTTTAGAAGTTATTTAACTCTAAGAACTATTTTACCTACAAATTTTTATTTTTTTCCTTGAAATCCTCATTATGTTTCATCTAATCTTTTAGGTTTTTGACAGATATCAGGTGGCATAAATTTTAAATCCTCTTTTAGCCATGTGCTGCTATAGTGCTATTAAGTATTGGTTGATCGATGCATAATGCTTTTGCTATTGGATTTTCTATTCTGATAGTTTTTGATTTATGCTATAATTTGATATTAAGTAGTTCTTTTGAGTAATTTATAATGTTATTTGTGCATATTGTTTTACTAATATCTGAATCTAAAATAGGTGAAAATGAGATTGTAGAATATATAAGGAATGAAGGTGATAAAAATGAAGATAATTCTAAAATTGATTGCGACAAAATTTTAAGAAAAGATCTTGGGTATGGACTCATTTTATTGAGAAAAAAAATCTGATGGATCAATAGCTATATACAAATATTGTAAAAAGATATTAAGTGGTAGTATGAAAGGAACAAGTCATCTTAAATGGCATCTTGAAAATATTTACAAGAAATATCAAAAGAATCCAATTAATCAAATGTTGATAGTAGCAAGTTCAAAGGATCCAGTGAAGTCTTTTAAATTCAATCAAGAAGAGAGCAAAAAATTGCTTGCAAAATTTATCATATGTGCTAAGCTTCCATTTCGTATTATTGAGCATCCTATTTTTTCAGATTTTATGAGATCTATTCAGCCATTGTTTAATATTATTGGTCGTAAGACAGTAAAAAATGACTGTATGGCTTTATATCGAGTAGAAAAGAAAAAAATACTTGATGCATTTAAGAAATTAAGTTCTCAGGTTAGTTTCACTACTGATATTTGGACATCAAATTAAAAAATTAGTTATATTTTTCTCACGGCACATTATATTGATTCTGACTTTATTCTGCATAAAAAGATAATTAGTTTTAAGAAACTACCATACCCTCATACAAGTTTTGCAATTGAAGATGCTATTGAAAAGTGCCTTCTTGAATGGGAACTAAATTCTAAAATATGTGCTATTACTTTAGATAATTGCTCCACAAATGATGATGTAATTAGAAGGATTTAAGATCATTTTTTTTATGAAATGTTATTTAATGAGGAGTATAGTCATATTAAATGCTGTGCACATATATTAAACATTATGGTTCAGGATGGGATGAAAATAATTCATAAAGCTATTGAATGCATAAGAGAGATTATTAGATATGTATCTGCATCTCCATCTCGAATGCAAGGATTTAATGAAATTACACAATATATGAGACTTTCTGTTAAAAAAGAGCTCAATTTGGATATTGCTACAGGATGAAATTCCACTTATAAAATATTGACTGATGCAATTACTTATAAAGATGTTTGTATTAGATATGCAATTGAGTATTCATGTGTATTCCTAGCAACGATGAATGAAAACAAGCTGATGTAATTCTTAAATTTTTAGAAGGCTTTCTAGATACCACTAAAGTATTTTCTGGTTACAAGTATCCCACATCTAATTTCTACATAAAAGAAGTTTGGGGAATTAGGGCTTTATTGATGAATGAGAGTATTGATACCAATGATAATTATGATATACTAAAGCAGTTGACAAATGAGATGCAAAAGAAGTTCAACAAATATTGATCTCAGTATAATATTTTATTGGTCATTGCTTCTATTTTGGATCCGAGATCAAAGTTGATATTTATAGAGTTTTGTTATCAAATGACATTTGATGCAGAAGAGAGCAAGGAAAAGATTGATGATATTCATGCTTGTCTTTATAAATTTTATAATAAGTATGCAGGCGCAACAAGAGTGCATCCTTCTATGGGTTCAAGTGAGCTAACGATTGATTTTGATGGATAAAGAGATATAAATTCAGTTTCTTCTTTTAATTTGAGTAAAATAATATTTGGCATGAATTTTGTTCAATTTAGAAATCAAAGTTCTTCAAAAAAGCCAAAGAGATCAGAGCTAGATAGTTATTTGAATGATGATGTACTTTTTGATCTGAGAGACAAGCAATTTGATATCTTGACATGGTAAAAGAGCAATGCATTTATACTATAGGTTTGGGGTTTCATCTCAAAATTGAACCAAAATTGGAACCTAGCATGAAAGCTTCTGACCAAGTGATTTTTGAAGTCTATCATGATAGAATGGGGCTCTCCAAGATTTGCAACCCATTCGGACCTATAGAACCTAAGAAATAACCTTTAACTCCATTGATGATTGTCCTTGGTGGCAGCAATGGATTTCAAGACTTTTGAGGAGAAAGAATGCAGCCGCCCATCCATTGCATGAAACAACTACTCCACATTTTTTTCCTATATTGGTTAGATCCCCATTAGTTAATGAGTTTATAAAGAGCAGGTCTTCCTCTTTCAGTGATATGTCCTCAATGCCCAAGGATTTAACCTTCTTGTTCCTCAATCTTGGGCTTCTCTTTGGTTTAGGAAGGGAGTGAGCACTGATCAAGGGGGAGGGATGTGGTTCCAATGGTTTGTGAGGTTGGGGAACAATCGATGTGCGGTTGGGGGGGGTAGGGGATGAGGGAGGTCCCAACGCTGCATATATCCGGGAAAAAATGGATGGGATGGGAACTATAACTCTTATGAGGATATTCAAAACCCATTATGCTTGTTGTGTTCTCTCTCTACCACATGGCTAATCAAGCACGTATCTTTCATTTGTTATTTTGATCAAGGATAATGTGTAAATAAGACTGAAAGAAATGTGAAAAATTTGTAAAGAATTATAGCATAAAAATCATGAGATAACTTATGTTATATTTGGATGCAAGGGACTTGTCTCTCACCGCTTAGGGACGAGCATGCTAAAGAATTTATATGACAAGTGTAATAGCATAAGTTGATATACGGATGGATAATAAGAGTAGTATAGGTCAACATACCTTATCTTTAAGAACTTTTGTTATCATTGCACACCGTTCAAAAGATGGATAGATGGGATTAGATAGGATATACCTAGGGTTACGAAGAAAAAGAATCTATGTTCACACTACTTCTATGATAAAACTCTACTAGTAATTTAAGTGTAGAAAAAGTAAGGATAAATCAAAGTTAATTAAGATAAAGCTGGACTGATTGATGTGTTGAAGGTCTTTCTTTTTTATTTTGGTTACAATCTGATATTATAAGTGGATCTCATTGACTGCTAAGATGGGTATTTGGATACTAGTTCTTACTATTATGTGTTATATACCCCACTATTGGTATAATGAATGATGCTACTTCACCTCTCATACCATGGATAGTGGAAAGATAGATGCTATTACTTGATTTTGATAAATATCCTTGCCATTATGTGTCATATAGCCCACTATTCCCATGCATAGTAGTATTACCACTCTTCTCACTTTTGATTAGTATGCCTATCCCTTCCATGTTATGAGTAGTGGATTATTATTCTTGGACTCTTCCATTAATAGTCTCGCCTTAAACTGATAGCTCCCACCTTCTTCAATCTATATATTAATTACTTAGTCTTGTGCCCTTTGTGTATTGGCCTTAGACACTCCTGGTATATTGGCTTTTAAATCACAGTCGATCTGGATATAGTGTAAGTATGTTGCAAACTATATTGCCCATTAAATACTTTATACAACAACTTAAAAGATAGGATTCAAATTTTAATTATATTAAAGGTGAAATCTTTCTTCTTTCCATCTTCTTCCTTCATCCAAGAGAGCTCTCATTCAAACTTCTCTCAAACTAGTTCTGCCAACTATTGTTTTCTTGCAAACCAAAAAAGAGCATTTGTTTTAAGCTATATTTCATGCATTTTATTACATATTATTTAGAGAATATTTACACCTAATTTCTTAAAAAATTATCTCTTTCATGTTTTTATAAGTGTCTTGACGTTTGCTCTCCTTCCTTTGCATCCCTTCACCTCCAACCTCACGATCAGATCCTATATAAGGCCCAATACTCTAAGATTTTATATTACTACCTCTAGAAAGAAGAAAGAAATCATGAGCGTAAAATTTCATTATATATATATAAAAAATAAGATCTAAAATAAGATAGATTTTTTCCTTAAAAAAAAAATTCTAGACAAAGAATGAGTCAAGATGGTCAATAATGGCAAGCCAAGGTTAATTTCATTTCATTCAATTGGAAGCTTTATCTTGCTAGTGTGATCGGTGTCAAATTGCTTGAAGATAACCATCCAAGACCATTTCTCTTATTTCTCCATCCCTCTTTCTATGAATGTATTAAAATGGAAGGGAGGAAGAAGGACTCTCTATGTTGGAAAATAAGATGCTAATAACCCACTAATATTTGCAAAAAATTAAAATAATCTAAAAAATATAAAATATGAAAGGAATAATAAAGATATGCCTAAAATAAGGTATGTAGCAATACTATAAAATTATATCATTAATCTAGTCTACCTCTGTATGGTGGTATCTAGATTAATCAACTTGACTTCCATAGTACTTTAAAATATAATTATTTACTTGGAAGATCTCAAAGCTATGGTAGCATCGTCAAGAAGATCCAGTGGTTGATTTATCAAAGAGCAAAGAAGAGAGGCCAAGGTTTGCTTTAAGATATCAATATGCTCTTTACAGAGCAATCCAACGTGATTGATTTAGATTATAAATATATCTACTCAATCTCCCAAAGATAGAGGTAAAATTCAGTCTTATCTTGTTTGCCACATGGGAGTGACATAATGATTTGAGAATATTGAGTTTGATCAATTGATTCACCTAAGTTCTTCTCAAGGTGTGCACTAGGATTATAAGGAGTGGAAGTTGGCTTCTAATAGGAAAAGTCAAAATTTTTGAGCTTTTTATTGATAGAACGAGATAGGAATAGAGCCATCCTTTTAGAAGATTAAATTAGCTTTATTCCTAAGATCACATTGACTGCACCTATATCTTTCATATCAAAGTTGTTTGATAAAATATGATTTTAAGAGATGTTCTAAAGATAAAAATATCACCAATGTATAGCTAAAAGCTTACACAATCATCGTTGATAACCTTGGAATACACATATTTATTATGATCATTGATAATGAAATTAAATAATAGGATTGTCTTATCAAACTCTTCATGCCATCATTCTGGTGTCTATTTCAAACTATACATGGACTTAACATGTTTGCATGCTCCACTCTCTTGTTCCTTTATAAAAATAAGAGTAAATTACCAACACTCCCTGGGCTTTACGTTTATTACACTAACACCTAATATTTTGTAAAAGCTACACTTACACCTAGTTAAATTAACATCATTAGTAAAACTGTTTATCTAATGTAAATAATCAAAATAATCCTCAAATCCCATTCTTTCTCAAATCCCCCTCTTCTCTCCTCATTTTCAATCTCCTCTACCTCTACTACCCATCCTTCCCATCTGCTACCAGTGGCGGCAAGCATCCCGACCTTCTTCTCCCCCACCTCTCTCAACGTCCACTGTACCCTCACCCCCAA
This sequence comes from Elaeis guineensis, assembly GCF_000442705.2. Taxonomy (NCBI): domain Eukaryota; kingdom Viridiplantae; phylum Streptophyta; class Magnoliopsida; order Arecales; family Arecaceae; genus Elaeis; species Elaeis guineensis. Next base: position 18,411,013 of record NC_025995.2, read on the forward strand.
CGGCCTCTCCTCCTCCCTTTCCGCCTCCCCCCTCAGAGCCAGTATAGTAGCTCATCTCTCTCTTAGCTTGCTTGAACTATTATTAAAATGAGAGGTCATAATAATTTCTCTTTTCCACCCAAAGGAAATGGGAGGTCATAGACAACCCAAAGGTTTTTATTATTAAAATTAGATGGATGAAAATTTAATTTCGAGCTGAGCTCATCTTTGAACTAGCTTGGAAGAAGAAAATCTATTGCTTGACTATATTTAAGGAGATGACTTCAAAATGAAAAACAAACAATTCAAATGCCACCTAAGAAATTCGAATTCTCACAGAAAAACCCAACGTACTTAACAGGCACCCATCTGTTACAAGTTTCTCATTCCTCTCTCTATTTAGAAAATACATGATTGCACCTACATGCACCCTCACGATATCTTCTCGGTGTAACTCTTGTCTCCTTATTATCTGATGGTGAAAGTGCCTATAAACACACAAGGAATCAAGCATCATATGGTTGTTGCATTATAGAGATCCCATATTTAACATCTGTAGCTCTTATAACACCTTGAAACTTGGAATTATAGGTTGAGCTCTGCAAACTTAGCTATACAATCACTCCAACAGAGTTATGGCATCCACCTATAGTGCCATCCCTATGCTAGTGGCTTCTAATATAATAGTATCAGAGCCATGGCCTCATCTCTCACATCAACACATCCTATGTACAAGTTCTCTAATTTTATTGCTCTACATATGGCCAGGGAATGAGTAGCTTAGCTCAACAGCCACTATTTCATTGATAATAAATAGAGGTAAGCAATAAATTATCTACCTTGGAGAAGGTAGAGCAAAATAGCTATGGAGATGCCAATGGATAGGGGAAGGACCATATCTAGTACCATCTCAAGATTGATCGCCATCATCTACAACCCCTCTTTGGTAGTGAACTCTTAGACTGCTCTATCTGCCAAAGTTTTCATAACTGGATATCAAAGCTACAATAAAGCAAGCCAAATTATACTAAAAGCTATTTGAATCACTATATTTAAATGAGTGGACTCACTCACCTCAAGCTTCTTGCAATGGTTGACATCAGTTCATGAGCTCTCCTTGTAGCCAATGATGACAAGCAAGCTTAGAAAGATGGTAGCCAATGATGACATCAAGATCGCTCACCTCATCCTACTATTGTGCATTGTGCAAAGCACATTGAGTATCCCTAGCGATGAAGGTGAAAATTATATGGTAGATGGAGCTTCTCATGCCTCTCCACTCATGACTAGCAGATGAATCCCATCACCACTCTCTTCTTATTACTTAAGGTTATTTTGGTTATTTTTAAATTTTTTGATATGACAATTGGGTCCCATTTAAAGTTAATAGTTTGACTAATGTTCTATTAACTTACGGGTTAAAGTGTTGGATAAAAATAAACCTCAAGAGGATAAGTATAGATTTTTCCAACTACTAGCTATAAATATAATTTACCCCTAATCTCAAGGAGATTTTTGTAATTTAAATCTAAAAATAACCTTTAGACTATTCCATGAATATCTCTTCTTCTATATCTCCATTTAGGAATCCTATCTTTATATCAATTTGATGAATAATTAGTTTATGGGAAGAAGTAATGGGAACATCAGTTCTAAAGATTATAACTATGAACACTGAAGAATAGGTACTCAAAGCAGTCTTGGCTCTTCTTCTAGTTATAATCCTTAGCTACTAATCCAACCTAATACTTTTTCACAAAGCCACAAGTCTAAGCTTCTTTTGAAATATCTACTTATAACCTAATGGTTTACATCTAGAAGGTTGGTTGATTAGGATCTAGGTTTGGTTTTGAAGGATTGAGTTAAAATCTTAGTTGATTGCTTCCTTCCAAAAGGAGTATTAGGTGGGTCGGAAAAGGTGAATGGTTTGCCCATGGCAAGGAAAGCAAAGAAGCCTTCATCAAAGTTGTTCTCCTTCCTTGCCTTATGCCTTTACTAGGTTTAGAATGTCCACTATCAGCTAAAGATTAGGGTTATAGGAAGTAAAAAGTTTGGATAATTTTGGATTAAGGATTTGGTTTCTAAAGGAAAAGATACTTTCAAAGTATTATTTGGGATATCACATATTTCTAAGTTTATCACCAAAAATCTATTCAATTGATGGGACACCCTACAAAAGTGGCATCTACTTTTTTAGGTCCTATTTTCTATCTTTTGAATTTAGGTACTCTTGCCTCAATTAGACATTCCTACATCTTAAGATACCTTACCTTGGAGTTCTACTTTTTTGAAGTAGAAAAGATATCTTATCTCTATCTTTAAGAAGTATGCTATTCAAAACATGACGGATTGAAAGGAAGCCATTCCTCCTATAAATTCTCAAAATTGAGTTAACCATATCCATTATGTTCGATTAAGTTGATTCTAGGTCCATTCTCCTATTTTATGCTTCAGCTTAAGTTAGTCCTCTTTTTTTATTCTAATGGAATTAGTAACTTTTGTTAGGGTTAAGTCACATTTGTAATTATGAGTTACTTCTAGTTCAACTAGGATGAAGAACATAGTTAGTTAAGGCTTGAATCTCATAGCTCTCTAAAAAGATGCATCCACTCCATTCAACTTTGCAAAGAAGATCTTGGAAGTCATGGATCTAAACATTCATAGGTCTAGAATCGACCATAACGTACTTTCAAAACTTGGATATGATGAACTGATCTAGACCAGCATCAATCATTCCATACTAGTTTCTAGGGTATTCTAAAGTTTCTTTTAGTCTTAGTGGAAAGATATGCATCATAAAAGGATTTAGATATGCATCATAAAAGGACTTGGATAAAGCATTAGAATTCGTTGGTGATAATGAAAGTTAATATTCTATGGCTTGACTTAAGAATACTTTTGAAAGGCTAGAAAGTATTTTCTAAAGGACAGAAAGCACTTTAGAAAATATGATGATTTTGGTTAAAAAAAAAAGAAGCATTTTCTTGTTTTTCGAAAGCTAATAAACATATATTCGGGAGAAGCTCTATTTTGGAGCTTTTCTCTAAAAACTCTACTTGACTGATGTTAGAAAGTTATTTTACTTTAATAAAAATTTTGTAGTGACAAAATACCCATAAACAAATCATATTATTGAATTATAATTATTAACTATTAATAAATATATTATATTATATGGAATTATTATAATAATATTATAATATATTAGTATATTCGATCATATCATATCATCTTATATTATTATACCATATAATATAATATCATATTACATTATATTATACTAATATTATACTATGTAATAACCTTTAATATGTAATAATACATTTCTATATCATATCATAGCATAGCATAGCATATTATGTTATCTACTACACAATGTAGTACCATATTACATTATGTTATAATAATAATATACAATATTGCAATATTATGTGACATTTTATTACAATAATATATTACATTATATTATAGTAATATATTACATAATATTATGTTATAATAATATTATACTATGCAATAATATTTTAATATATAGATTACATTACTATATTATTATAAAATATATTATTATGCTATACAATACTATTAAATATCCTTTATTGTCAATTTGGCATACTTAAAGTATTTTCTTAGTTTGGTCACCAAAGATAGGTATAAATTCTATGGCATTTTAATAATATAGTCACCAAGTAATAAACAATTTTTTGTTAAAACTTCTACTAATAAAAGCTTTACTTCCAAAAACTCTACTTTCAAAAGCTCGATTACCAATAGAAATTCCAAACAAGATCTTAGAGAGAGAGGAAGGATTCAATGGTAGGTGTTAAAAAGGTTCAATGTTTAGGTATCAGAGACAAGCATTTGGTCTTTCTCTATAAGTGTATTTTAGACCTTTTCGAACTTTGGTTAGCTTTAACTAGGATGGGCAAACTAGTAGCAAATCTTCTACCAAAAGATATAGAAAAATAAAAAATAAAAAAACTAAGGTAGGAAGTGGATCGGGACACACAAAGAGAAGAGATTTTGGGGAAAAATACAGGAATTAATATACAAATATAGAAGATTTCAGGGATGAATCTACTAAAAACCTAATGTTTTAGTCACCCTTATATATTGAAAATTTATTTTCTATAGCAGACATCAAAATCAAGGGAAATCAATATTCCATGAACAGTTTGATTTCATTATTGAGCAAGAAGTACACCACATAATATTGATATTCAATTAATTTTGTGAAGTAATTAAGAGATAGAGTGATGGTTCTATACATGATCTCATTAGCTAATAAAATGCTAGGACAAATGTGCATAATTGATGCCAATGATTCAAAATTAATGAGGGAATATTGGCACACTTGCTTATATTGATTACTAGAAATCATGCATATGCATTGTGCATTTGATAAAATAAAATACAATATATATAAATTATAAAATATTATTTAAATAAAAATATGCTAGAAGATCTTTTGAAATTAAGATATTCAAAATCTATCTATAGTTAGAGATATTTGCCTCGCCTAAAATCATATATAGAGATAAAAGTTGAGGGAATGAAAACACTATTAGGATGAAGCCCATGTGAGAAGCCCGACCCGGACCCAGCAGGCAAGCCAGGCCCGGCCCAGACTCACGTGCGAGTGCAGGCGCACATGCGGGCCAGCCCAGATCTCTTGTGGGTGCGGTGTACGCGGTCTACCATGTTTTCACGGTCTACAGTGGGTGCATGGACCGAGCGCCCATTTTCAAGGCATTTCTCACGGTCCATGGTGGACTGGCACCCATTTTCTCCGGCGTTTCTCGTGGTCTATGTGAGTTCTGGTGGACCGAGATGAGATCGGACGGTCTCCCTCTCTCTCGATTTTGATCCGACGGCTGAGGATTTTTCTCGATTGTTTTGGGCTATTTCAGATGATGTTTTTTGGGCCGTGCGATGCAGATCCGATGGTGGATTTTGATTTTTCAATTCCATAGCGAATCGGAGTCTATTTTTGACACGGTTTGGACCTCATTTCACCTGGTGACGAGCTTTATTTAAAGGGAGGATCTTGGGAGAGGTTTGGAGCAGTGAGAGCAGTGAAAATAACAACAAAAGAGGTTCAAGAGAAGAGGAAAAATAAGAGAGGCGTGAGATTCCTTTGAGAGAAAATAAGAGTATTTTATTTTTTCTTGTAAAAGAGAGTCTGTGTGAGCTTTTTTATTTTTTTCTTCAATTTTGTACTTTGTTGTGCTATGGATTATTAATAGAAGAACGTTGAGGAGGTCTTGACCGTGGATGTAGGCCATAATCAGGTCGAACCACGTAAATCTGGTATGTTTTTTTTTTTTTTTTATTGCTTGATTATCTTTCCTATTTTGCATTCTACGTTTGTTCTAGTTATCTTTCCTCTACAAAATGATTTTGTTTCCACTGTGTTTGTGTGCTTATGTACTGTGTGGATCGAGGTGTACTTGATTACTCCACAATCGGTCCTTTCAGTTTGATATCAGAGCACAAGAGATTCTTTTGTAACTGGTTTGATTTGAAACAATGACAGACAAGATGACGATAATAAAATACGAGATATCAAAGTTTGATAGATCAAATTTTGCACTTTGAAAGATGAAGATGCAGGCGGTATTGATCAAGGATGGTTGTAAAATTGCTTTACAAGAAAAAGAATACAAACCTCAAGAGATGATGGATGGGCAATATGAAGAAAAAGACAAGCTGGTAATGGCAAACCTCTATTTGGCGTTGGATAATTCGGTATTATTCAATATTGAGATCAAGACTACTGCAAAAGGGGTTTGAAAAAAATTGAAGAATCTCTATGAAGGAAAGTCTTTGGTAAATAAAATTTATTTAAGATGGTAATTATACAATCTAAAGATAAAAGATGGGGCATAAGTTCAAGAGCACTTAGGTGTATTCAATTTCATTGTGAGCAAGCTTGCGGCCCTAGATGTCAGAATTGATGGTGAAGAGAAGGCCAGCATTCTACTTTGTTCTATGCCGGAGTCTTGGGATAATTTTACCATGAACTTGAGTCACGTTGAAATCTTTAAGATAGATTCAGTTGTTGCATCATTGCTTATAGAAGAGATGAGGCAGAAATCTAGTCAAGGAAGCTCTTCATGGGAGGCCATAGTAGCATGGGGCAGACCTTTCGAAAGGGAACGTGGTGATCGAGAAAAAATAAGATCTAAATCCAAGGACAAGAAGAAGGTGAAATGTTGAAATTGTGAAAAAACATGACATATAAAGAAAGATTGTCGGACAAAAGGAGTTGATACAAAACCTGAATTGAGAAACTTCGAAGGCACTGTAGCAGAAAGTGAAACTGGTTCGGCTACTTCAGATGACGGAGATGCATTGACGATATTAGAAAGTTCTGAGCTCGCACGTTATTAGATTTTGGATTCGGGGGCATCTTTTCATATGACTCCTTTTAGGGAGTGGTTTCATACATACAAATCATTGGATGGAAGAGTTATCTATTTGGGTAATAATACAACTTATCCTGTGATTGGAGTGGGAGATGTTCGAATCAAGATATTTGATGGTATAGTTCAGATGATTTCTAATGTATGGCATGTTCCTGCACTACGCAAGAGTCTACTGTCACTTAGAAAATTTTGTAAGCAAAGCTTAAAGTTTATCAGAGAGAAAGATCAATTGAAGGTATCCAAAGAATATTTGGTGGTGATAAAGAAAGTACAAATAGGTGGTCTTTATAAATTGATGGACGAGACTCAGGTAGAAAAGGCGACAGTAGCAAGTTCAAAGATGGTGTCTCCGACGGTTTGGCATCGATGTTTGGGACATATCAGCGAGCATGGGCTACAATTATTATCAAATAAGGAGCTTCTTCTGGGGTTCAAATCAGCACCATTGAAATTTTATGAAGATTGCATCTATAGTAAACAAAGAAGGATCTCTTTCTTTTTATCACAGCAGCGGAGTAAGAAATTTTTTGAGCTAATCCACTCAGATACTTAGGAGTCGCTTGATAGATCATTGGGTGGGTGTTCCTACTTCGTCTTTTTCATTGATGACTATTCTTGAAAGGCTTGGATATATATTCTGAAGCGAAAATCCGATGTTTTTGAAACCTTTAAGAAATTTAAGACTTTGGTGGAAAATGAAAAAGATTTGAAAATTAAATGCCTATGTTCTAATAATGGAGGAGAATATTACTCCAAGGAGTTTGATGAGTTTTGTGGTGAGCATGGAATTCGACGATAGCTTATGATTCCCGAGACACCATAGCAAAATGGTATGTCAGAAAGGTTTAATAGAATACTTATGAAAAGGTTCCGTAGTATGATGAGCACTATAAAACTTGACAAGAGATTTTGGGCAGAGGCTGCGTACCCAACTTGTTACTTGATCAATCGAGCACCGACAAAATCCCTTGGGTTGAAAATTATTCCCATCTCTATGTCTTTGGATGTGATGCATATATGTGGATTCCAAAAGAAAAGAAGATAAAATTGGACAGAAACTCTCGGAGGTACATCTTTCTTGGCTATGCTAAAGGAGTAAAGGGGTATCAGTTATGGGACCCTACTATCCACAAGATCGTTGTTAGCCGAGTGTTGTTTTTAATGAAGAATCTTTTCAAGGCACCAAGAAAAAGCAAGATGATGAAGCCATTACTTTTATTGAGTTCTTTGATGCAGGTGATGAGGTGCAAGCAAAGCAAGTGCAGGTGAACGATGAGGTAGTTGATGATGGATCAGGTGCGGAGTCTCTACAATCTCATGAGGATGCTATCCTACTGCAAGAGCCACCAACAGAATCTGAGTGGCCTAGGAGGGTCATTAGACCTCCTGTCAGGTATGATGACTATGTCACTTCTTTCATTCCTTCTGCTAACCATGTTTGTACTTATGTTACTTTAGCGGAGGAGGATAAGCCAACTTCATACAGGGAGGCATGTGAGTCCACCAATGCTGAAAAGTGACATTGTGCTATGGAGGAAGAGATGGAGTCACTTCGGAAGAATAAGACATGGGAGCTTGTAGTTCTGCCAGAGGAGAGGAGTTCGATCGGATGTCGATGGGTCCATAAAGTGAAGAAGGATACAGATAGAAATGTGGAGAGGTTCAAAGCATATTTGGTAGTGAAAGGTTATGCTCAAAAGCCATAAATTGATTGTGATAAGATCTTCTCACCAGTGGTTCATCTTACTACTATTCGGATTGTTTTGGCAATCGCAGCAGTCATGGATTTGGAGCTTACACAGATGGATGTAAAGACGGCTTTCTTGCATGGTGACCTGGAGGAAGAGATCTATATGGCGCAATCTGAAGGTTTTGTTGAAAAAGACAAAGAGAAGTTGGTTTGTCGACTGAATAAATCGTTGTACAGTCTCCAATAGGCACCGAGATGTTGGTACAAGCGATTTGATTCCTTCATTGTGAGTTTGGGATTTGATCGACTGGAGGCAGATCATTATGCATATTTCTGCGATTATGATGACGGGAGCTTCTGTATCTTACTGTTATATGTTGACGATATGATAGTCGTAGAGAATAGCAAAAGTCAGATATCAGATCTGAAAGCTCAGTTGGCTGGGGAGTTCGAGATGAAGGACTTAGAAGCCGTAAACCAAATACTCGGGATGAAGGTGCTACAGGAGAGGAAGGATAGGAAGGTCTGACTTTCACAAAAGAGATATGTAGAGAAAGATCTGCGGTGTTTCAATATGCAGAATGCAAAACCGGTGTCTACCCCATTTTCTATTCAGTTAAAACTGTCAGTAGAGCAATCATCCAGTACAGAAGCAGAAAAGGCTGACATGGCTCGGGTACTATATTCATCAATAGTAGGGAGCCTTATATTTGCCATGGTATGCACAAGACCAGACATTGCACAAGTAGTGGAAGTTGTGAGCCAGTATATGGCGAATCCAGGTAGCGACCATTGGACAACAGTAAAGTGAATCCTTCAGTATCTGAGGGGGATAACTAATCATTCACTTTGTTATGGTTCGGCAGATTTGGAGTGCATTGGGTATGTCGATTCTGCTTTTGCAAGTAATCGGGACAAGAGGAGATCTACCATAGGCTATGTATTCTCCATGGGCGGCGGTACTATTAGCTGGGAGTCTAAGCTTCAGTCAGTGGTAGCATTATCAACGACAGAGGCAGAATATATTACAGTGGGACACACATGCAAAGAAACCATCTAGCTCAAGAGGCTTCTTGGAGACTTCAAGGTAAAGCAAGATGTGATGAGGGTGAATTATGATAGTCAAAGCGCGTTGCACTTGGCAAAAAATCTGACATTTCACTTTTGGACGAAGCATATTGACATTCGCTATCACTTTGTGAGAGATGTGGTTGATGATGGTCTAGTCTCATTACTGAAAATTCATACAGATGCAAATCCAGCGATGTGTTGACAAAGCCGGTAGCTCGAGAAAGTTCAATTGAAGCAAAGCTTCTCTCGATCTTGAAGCTACGTGAGGAGTGGGAGGTTGGCAAGGCCTCTAGGGACCACGTTCTTGTGAGTTCAGCACATATCTTCAAGTGAGAGAATTGTTAGGATGAAACCCATGTGAGAAGCCCGATCTGGACCTAGTAGGCAGGCCAGGCCCAGCCCAGCCCAGACTCATGCACGAGCACGGCCCAGTGCAGGTGCGTGTGCAGGCCGGCCCAGATCTCTCGCAAGCACAACGTACGCGATCTACCACATTTTCGAGGTCTACAGTGGGTGCGTGACCGAGCGCCCATTTCCAGGGCATTTCTCACTTCGCGGTCTACGCGAGTTCTGGTAGATCGAGGTGCGAATAGATGGTCTCCCTCTCTCTCGATTTTGATCCGATGGCTGAGGGTTTTTTTCGGTTGTTTTGGGCTGTTTTAGATGATGTTTTTTGGGCCGTGTGATGTAGATCCGATGGTGAATTTTGGTTTTTCAATTTCACAATGAATCGAAATCTATTTTTGACACGGTTTGGACCTGGTTTCACCTGATGATGAGCTCTATTTAAAGAGAGGATCTTGGGAGAGGTTTAGAGTAGTGAGAGTAGTGAAAAAACAACAAAAGGGGTTCAAGAGACGAGGAAAAATAAGAGAGGCGTGAGATTCCTTTGAGAAAAAATAAGAGTGTTTTATTTTTTCTTGTAAAAGAGTCTTTGTGAGCCTTTTTATTTTTTTCTTTAATTTTGTACTTCGTTGTGCCATGGATTATTCATAGAAAAACGTTGAGAAGGTCTTGTCCGTGGATGTAGGCCAACAATTAGGCCGAACCACGTAAATCTGGTGTGCTTTCTTTTCTCTTATTTTTATTGCTTGATTATCTCCCCTATTTTACGTTCTATGTTTGTTCTAATTATCTTTTCTCTACAAAACGATCTTGTTTCCACTGTGTTTGTGTGCTGTGTGGATCAAGATGTGCTCGATTACCCTATGACTGATCCTTTCAAATACATCTCTCGATTTCTTAAAGTTAGCTCAGATTTTTTATTTTTTTTTAGTTTCAAAAACTAATTTACAAATATCATTGATTTTGGAACCTTGAGACCAATTTGAAGACTATCAGAAGACTTCCTTTTAACAACCACAATCATTTTTCTTTCATTTTAACAAACTCAAAGTGGGAAAAAAAATTCTTTTATTTTAACAACCACAGTCATCTAGTTTGGTCTATAAATCTATTCAAACCATTTCTGAAATCTTGCATTATTAAGAGATATCTACCTGGCTTTTCTTCCCATTTTAATAGACATTTTCAAATATCACTAATTTCTAGAAATTGCAGATTGATTCCAGCAAAGAATTTCCTTCTATTCAATGCCTTGAACGATGGAGAAATCCTACTGACTTCTGAAAATTGAAGATGTATTTGGATTATCTCAAAATCTGAAATAAATATATTGAAATAGAGTGAAAAGTAAGAAGAATTGTAAAAGATATCTATTTTGCTTAAAATATGGTACGGATTTGATTTCCTCAGTGAAAATTTTCATATATTGGAATGGTAAACCCAGCTTTGCAGCATCAATCAAACGACGCATACTTTTTTTATACCAAAAAAAAAAAAAAAAAAAAAACGATGCCTACTTTTTGTCTAAAATTCCTGAAATTAAGAGGTGGATTCCAGGACAACATGGACGACTCCTTTGGATCCGTTCCAACACCCAGTCCCAAGGGATGATGGTTATAGAATCCTCTCTCTCTCTACATTTAGGAATCCCTACTCTAATACATCTCAATCTAACCATTCTCTTCCATCCCATCTCTCATGGTTCAGCATCTTGTCCTACCACTTCTTCAATTCCTTTCGGTATCTCAGATTCTCCCATTTTTCCCTCGTGCATTTACCACTTCCTTGTAACATCTTTTTTGTTGAAATGAGCTGTAGATCTCTCTGATTAGGAATGCAATCATCTAATTAGAGAAAAATATATTTTTATAATTCCTAAATTGAATCCCTCTGATTAGGAATGCAATCGTCTAATTAGAAGAAAATATATTTGTATAATTCCTAAATTGAATTCCTCTGATTAGGAATGCAATCGTCTAATTAGAGAGAAATATATTTGTATAATTCCTAAATTGAGCCCATGAAAATTAATAAAAAGGGCCCGTTTGGTCCTAGAGAAGTATCCCTTCTTCCTCTGAAATCTTCGTCTTCACCCTCTTTTCTATTCTTCTTCTGTTTATACTTCTGTTTGTCAACATGGTATCAGAGCCTATTTAGGGAACAGAGTGCTCTGTTCCGCCTCTTCAACCGCCGATCGTCCACAACTCAAATCTCTCCTCTCAAACAGAGTGGGATCTGTTCCCCCTTCAAACCATCGCCGCTGCTCTCTCTGTGGATCCCTGCAAACCTTGAAAGCCATTCTCCGTTTCCGTTAAATCTCTCACTCTCTCTCTAGCATCCCTTCATCTTCATCACCGCCTCTGCTATGATCGCCGCCTCTGCTGCCGCGGCCATCGTCGCCGCCGCCGCTGCCTGAACCTTCTCCACTATGATCGCCGCCTTCGCTGCCGCGGCCATTGTCGCCGCCGCCACTGCTGTCGCTGCTTCTGCCATCGCCACCGCTGTCGCTGCTACCGCCGCTGCCATCGATGCCACTACCGTTTCCACCCAAGAACTACGGGATTGAAAACGGTTCTCATCCCTTATTAGGTATTTTTTAAATACCAAAAAAAAAAAAAAAAAGGAGAACCTCTACTGTTGTCGTCACATGTGTCTCCAATTGTAGATGCTGTTTTTTCTAGAGCAACAATGGAGCGTCCTGTTTTGGAGTTTCTGAATATTATCAAGGCACCTTTCATGGAAGCAGAGATTCGATATTTTTTCGTCATCTGAGTTTATCTCAGATCGTTGGTGAGAAAACTTCAATTTCCTCCCTCAAGATTGTTCTTGTTTACTTGATCATTTAAGTTTTTTTTTCTTATGGGTGATAAAACTCCTTTAACCATGGAGGATTTAGAAAAGTTAATGGTTAGGATGATGGAATCTCATATCTCGGGTAGTGAGTTTTCAAATATCACCCTAGAAACTAATCCGGTCAAATTGGATGGGCCAGGTACCTACTTAAGTTGGATGCGACATGTTCGTCTAATTTTGGATTCTCACAATCTTGAGGGGTTTATAAGTGGTACTGCAAAAAGGCCAGAAGGAGATGGGATAGCTGTTAGACAGTGGAATTCTAATAACTCTCGGGTGGTAGCATGGCTCCTTGCCTCTATGGTACCAAGTGTTGCTCATACGGTTGAGGCACTAACGAATGCTTATGAGTTATGGCAGGCTGTAGCCACAACTTATTCTTATAAAGGCAATAATATGCATGCCCATAAGATCCAGCGAGAGCTTCGAGGACTTAATCAGGGTTCCCGATCTGTAACAGAGTATGTTGGAGAATTAAAAAGGTTATGGAACGATTTTGATTTTTATAGTCCCTTTACCCCTACTCATCCTAGTGATGTTGATGTGTTTCGCAAATGGATAGAGCGACAGCGACTTGTGGATTTTTTGGATGGACTAAACCCAGAATTTGAGTATCGACGCTCTTCTATTCTTAGTACACAGAAGTGGCCAACTCTTGATGAAAGTATTTCTTTGGTTCTTAGTGAAGAAACTCGATTAACCACTATGTCTTCTTCTATAAATACAGCTATACGATCTGTACTTGTGGTACAGCCTAATACTCTTGGAAGCTCTTCTCCTAATTCTGCTCAAGAAACTCAGCCTCGACCTCGTGGGGTTAAAATTTGTGACCACTGTCATAAGCCGGGCCACATCAAAGCTTACTACTATGAGCTACATGGTCGTCCAAATAGAAGCCGTGGTCGTGGAGGTGGTCGTTTTGGTAGAGGCCGAGGTCAGTATAATCAGGCTCATTTTTCTTCTATGGGAGATTTATCAGTTGAAGAAATGCAACTTTTGGAAAAATTCAGATCTGGTGTAAATATTTCTGAAAGCAGCATTTCCACAGAAGATTCTTCAAATCAACCAGCCAGTTCTCAGGGTAATTTTGCCCAAATAGGTATCAGTGATCAAATTCATGCTCTTAACTGTAGTAATTTTTCTCCATGGGTTGTTGATTCTAGAGCATCCAATCATATGACTGGATCTTTTAGAGATTTTGTGTCTTATATTCCCTATTCTGGTCGTGATAAAGTTCGTCTTGCTGATGGCTCCTTTACCCCTATTTCTGAAAAAGGATCTATCAAATGCACTTCCGAATTACCCTTATCATCTGTTCTACATGTCCCAAGATTTCCTATAAATCTCCTATCCATTAGTGCTATTACAAATGATCTTGATTGTGCCGTAACTTTTTTCAAAATACATTGTATTTTTCAAGAACCAAAGACAGGGAGGAAACTTGGGACTGGCATAATGCGTAATGGGCTCTACTATTTGGAGGGAGGAGTGTCTGAAGGCTACTCAGAAACCAGTTTGACTGTTTCATCTTCACAAAAGGAAGATCTGTTGCTCTAACACCGCAGGCTTGGTCATCTTTCATTTACTCTCTTAGCTCGTATATTTCCAACTATTTTTGAAACATATAAAGAGAAGCTTGTATGTGATGCCTGTGAACTAGCTAAACACACTAGAAGTACTTATCCAAACTCAGACCGACGTAGTAAAGCAATGTTTGAGGTAGTTCATTCTGATGTATGGGGACCCTGTGGGACCATCGCTATTTTTGGTCATCGGTGGTTTGTCACTTTTATTGATTGTTTTAGTCGTTGCACTTGGGTTTATCTATTGAAAAATAAGAATGAAGTATTTCAGTCATTTAGAGATTTTCATAAAATGATTGGTACTCAATATGGAGCAACTCTTAAGATTTTTTGCTCTGACAATGGGACAGAATATCTTAATAAAGAATTTGAAGAGTATATACATAATAATGGAATTATACATCAAACGACGTGTGTTGACACACCGGCTCAAAATGGAGTTGCTGAAAGAAAGAATAGACACCTTCTTGAAGTGACAAGATGTTTGATGTTTTTTTATGAATGTTCCTAAATTCTTATGGGGAGAAGCAGTATTAACTGCAGCATATTTGATTAACCGAATGCCACTTCGAACTTTGGACTACAAGACTCCTCTTGAATGCCTGCAAGGAACTAATTCTTTTATAATTTCCCCCAAGGTATTTGGTTGTGTTTGTTTTGTTCGGGATCATCGACCTTCGGTTGGCAAGCTTGACGCTCGTGCCCTCAAGTGCATTTTTGTAGGATATTCAGCTACTCAAAAAGGATACAAATATTGATGTCCGACTGAGCGGAAGATGTTTATCAGCATTGATGTAATATTTCGGGAGTCTGAATCATTCTATATATCTTCTGTGTCCTCTTCCTCTCCCATTATCTCTGGAACTGGTCGAGAGGGGGAGTCTTCTGGAGGGAGTCCTATTACTGTGGATGTTACTGTGGATGTTGGTACAAATGGTGCATCTGACACTCAAGGAGAAGCATTTGACACTCAAGGAGAAGCATCTGACACTCAAGGAGAAACATCTGAAACTGCATCTGAGACTCTCCCACAGCTTGTTTTATCTGATTCATCTCCTCTCTCAGAGTCTATTACGCATTCTCCAGTCTCCAGGTCTTCCTCTCCTGTCCCAACGGTTTCATCTTCTACGACTAATGGTAATTCTCCTGTACCTCCCATCCATTTTACATTAGATAATGATGATCTAAATGTTCCTATTGCTTTACGGAAACCTACTCGTCATGCTGGTATTCCTACTCGACTTAAGGATGGAGTAGGGTACAAACATGACATCACTAACTTTGTATCCTATGAGTCTCTCTCTCCATCTTATCAGAGTTTTATAGTTTCTTTGTCCTCTATCTCCATACCCGAGAACTGGAAGGTTGCTAAGAAAAATCCCAAGTGGAAAGCCGCCATGCTTGAAGAAATGCAAGCACTAGAAAAAAATAATACGTGGAAACTTGTACCTTTGCCAGCTGGTAAACAAACTGTGGGATGCAAATGGATTTTTACAGTTAAACAGACACCTGAGGGTACTGTTGAACGGTACAAAGCTCGCTTGGTAGCAAAAGGATATACACAGACTTATGGCATCGACTATGATGAAACTTTTGCATCTGTTGCAAAAATGAACTCTATTAGAATCCTTATATCATGTGCTGCTAATTTCGGATGGGATCTGTTCCAGCTCGATGTAAAGAACGCTTTTCTTCATGGAGAACTTCAGGAGGAAGTATATATGGATGTTCCTCCAGGATTTGCTACTGCTCAAACAGTGGGCAAAGTATGCCAGTTACGACGATCTCTTTATGGTTTAAAACAGTCACCTCGTGCTTGGTTCGATCGCTTCCGACAAGCAATCATTCAGATGGGGTATAAACAGAGCAATGCAGATCACACACTCTTCTTTCGGCACAACAAGGGTAAGATTGCTATTTTGATTGTCTATGTTGATGATATTGTGGTCACAGGAGATGATTCTGAGGAGATAGCTCATTTGAAGACTCAGCTGGCACAGGCATTTGAGGTGAAGGATCTTAGACATCTTCGATATTTTCTTGGGATAGAAGTTGCTCGTTCTTCAAAAAGAATTTTTCTCTCCCAAAGAAAATATATTCTAGATCTTCTTACAGAAGTCGGTATGTTGGGATGTCGACTTATTGCTACTCCTATTGAACAAAATCATCGACTAGTAGCTGATACCGGTGTCCCTATTGATCGAGAACGTTATCAACGATTGGTAGGACGTTTGATTTATCTATCTCATACACGGCCTGATATTGCATTCGCCGTTAGTGTGGTAAGTCAGTTTATGCATGATCCACGTTCAGTTCATATGGATGCTGTGACACGGATACTTCGTTATCTCAAAAGCTGTCCTGGTCGTGGTTTACTTTATTCTAATCATGGCAACCTATGGGTGGAGTGTTATACAGATGCTGATTGGGCTGGATCACTTGATGACCGTCGCTCTACCTCAGGTTACTGTACTTTTGTTGGAGGTAATCTAGTCACTTGGCGAAGCAAGAAACAGAATGTAGTTGCTCGATCTACTGCTGAAGTAGAATATCGAGCTTTGGCACATGGCGTGTGCGAAATTTTATGGTTGCGGATCTTGTTATTGGATCTAGACCTTTATCAGTCATCGCCCCTTATGCTATATTGTGACAACAAGGCAGCAATCAATATTGCTAATAATCCAGTACAGCATGATCGGACGAAGCACATCGAGATCGATCGACATTTTATCACGGAAAAGCTTGATGCCAGAATCATTTGTATGCCTTATGTGCGATCTGCTAGTCAACTAGCAGACATTTTGACCAAAGATCTTAGTGTGCCTTCTTTTTCATTTATTCGTGATAAGATGGGTCTTTATGATATCTATAACCCATCTTGAGGGGGAGTGTTGAAATGAGCTGTAGATCCCTCTGATTAGGAATGCAATCATCTAATTAAAGGAAAATATATTTGTATAATTTCTAAATTGAATCCCTCTGATTAGGAATGCAATCGTCTAATTAGAGAAAAATATATTTGTATAATTTCTAAATTGAATCCCTCTGATTAGGAATGCAATCGTCTAATTAGAGAGAAATATATTTGTATAATTCCTAAATTGAGCTCATGAAAATTAATAAAAAGGGCCCGTTTGGTCCTAGAGAAGTATCTCTTCTTCCTCTGAAATCTTCGTCTTCACCCTCTTTTCTATTCTTCTTCTATTTATACTTCTGTTTGTCAACATTTTTGCAGTCACATTGCACACAAAAGTCTCAGGTTAGTGATATATAATTATTTTATTTTACTATGTACTTCTCTTTTTAACATTACATTTCATCTAGCTGATCTCTTTACTCTTCATCATATGTATAAGCCAACTTAAAACATTAATATACTCAAAAAATATCATAGAAATACATTAACTTAAAACCCACCAGCAAGCATTAACATTTGGCACAAACAGCATATATACAACCTCAAAAAGAAAACACATTCATATATTTTAATTTTACCTTTTGACCTCTATACTTGATGTGCATTAAATTCTCCTTCTCGTCCACATATATATGTACACGTTAGTCTTTCATTTTACACAAGAAATAAATTTGTGTAATTTATATGTAGGCTTTTTTATTGAAAAAAAGAATCTAGATATATATATAACTATTGATAATGTTATACTTATTTTGTAAATTATACATGCATTTGATAAAACAATTAAGTATTTTTTTTTTCTTGATTTTCCTCCCATCTTAGACATGAATAGCATCGCAGACATGTAACATTGTGTTCAAACAGCTGTCAAGTATTTGGAAAAGTTTTAGATGGAGAGATTGCAATTTACAGTCCTGATATTAAAATATTGCACAACACTGAAGCAGTTAAGAAGCAACTACTTCCACAGCATGACGAGCTTTTCTTTTATTCTGTCTTACGGTAGCAATGAAAATATACAAACATTTTGCTAACATGTCTTTGATAAGTTAGCTGTAAAATATCTGAACTTATTTATACAACATATATATTTGCTGCTTTAACCTGCATGCTGAAATAGATTATCTGACAAGGAAAATTCATAAATTGACATGTTTATGAATGAATAATACAACAACAGTTGTGAAGTTTGCTTAGACCATGAAAACTGGAAACTGGAGTTTTTGGTCAAGAGTGCTAAACCCTGTCCCCAACTTTTGATCTCTTAATCCAACAGAAACTTGGAACTCTCATTATACAGGCAAGGAAGTGGGTATAAAAGATGGATTGGTCCAGCAATGGAAGTAGGTCATTGTAATGGATGGTAAATAAGCCCTGGCACAAGAAACCCGGTGTCAATTTTGTTGATTGTTTGGAGAAGAGGGTTGACATTTTAGCTCCTTAGTTGTGTACCTCCATAATGGTCAGGATCCAACAAGACCCTTGCGGCGAGCATAAGCAAAAATTAAGATGAAAAGAATAGCACATACTAGTCCTGAGATGATGATCACCTATTAAGCAATCCAAAACGAACATAAGCCAGATATCGCCATACATGTACACCATCAAACATGCCTTATTTTCACTGATCATTAGATGCTTAGTGCTTACCCATTTGAATAGATATCCATGGTTATGCTTCCATGAGTATGGGAGATTCATTCCAAATATCCCACAAACTAGTGCACCAATTGAGAGGCAAACAGTGCCTGAACTTAAAAACAACTCCAACTGCCACATTATACAAGAGAAGAATAAATAATATTAAAACAATTAGAATTACAGTATAGGAAAAAACCATTAGAAGAAATGAAAACCAGCCAATTAACTAAAGACTAAACAAAGAAGTCGAAAAGAGGGGTCAAAACATACGAGTAGAACAATATAAGAATTGATGACAACTGGTATAATTCAGATCCTCTATTATTTATTGCAATCTATACTAGACAAGAATAAAGAAAGACTCAGAACATCACCTGTATCAATTGATTTCGATGGTTCTCAAGCTGCAACCACGAATTTATAGTGGACTCAGAACAAGCATTTTTTATACAACAGTCCTGGTGACTATTGATATCATCTCATGCATGTTAAGAATAAGATAGTACCTGGATATTGATGTAGTCCTCTGTGTCGTCTATATATTCATGAAGCTGAAAAGAAAATTAACAGCAATTACCAGAAATTCTGAAGTAAAACAAAAAAAGCATGGAGCTTATTCCCTTTTCAAACAACAGCATATTGAGAGATAACCATGGGCTAGGCAAAGATGATTATAACCAGGTTGTGCATCAAGATGCTCTATCCTAAAATTTAAAAAGAAATGAACTTAAAAACTTGGCCTAGAAAAGGAAGAGGAAACTGGTGGATCAATATCAATAAAATTGACTCCAACTTTGTAGATAGATCTTTAGAACAATTTGATTAGATGGACCAGACTTGTCATTGCAGTAATGATCTTGTTCATTTCTTCTGCCCATATGTGAATCAACCTATTATTTTGAAAAATTGAAATAGAAGAATATAGACGGTGATGACATGCTGAAATGATGGACATGTAAACATAACAAAACGATTCTAATGTGTTGGGCATGCTTTTCCTTGTAAAAATACCTTACAGAATTTTGACAAAAGATGACATAAGACTGCTTTTGTGCCTTCACAAGTCCAGAAGATAATACATGCTGAAAAAAGATTATGTAACAGAATGAAGAAAGGGGGAACAAACAAACATGAACCCATAAAAAGAACCCCTAAAAATTTCATTGCTGCATCCCTTGTCAATCCCAGCTTCACGTCAAACAAAATGCCACTTTAAACTCAGAGAATGCAAATGTCAAGGAAATTGAAGGAATGTGGTTATTTGATTAAGCAAAGAACAAATTTCTTCAGGGTTTTAGAATTAGTTTTTTTTTTTTTTTTGGGATCTTATGCGAGATTTTTAAGGGGAAAGAGAAGAGAGCTCCATGGACTAGATTGCACCTCATAAACAGTGGATTGCAAGACCAGAGCCCGATTCTGTACGATCGAAACTCAAATCTCCTCAGACTGTCTAGTTAAAAAATTGAAGAAATACAAAGAATTTTCCTAATTCTTTTCCTCTAGATTTTGTAGACCATCTCTGGGTGCAAATCATGCTGAAATATCATGAAACAATCAAAGTGTAAAGTAAAAGACTTGCAAGTTTCAAGAAAAAGTGCATTTTTCATTTTTTTTCCCTCTTTCTAACATGATTTACAATTGCTAACTTGCATTCTCATATAATTACATAGACATTTAGACTGTCGTGTCAATGAGCACTTAAACTCATGTGAGGCACACATATCTAACATCTTTAGATTTTAATTGTCATTTGACTAATTTATAATTTCAGTCCAAACCTTCATACTAAACAAACTAATATAATACAATATAATCCAAGGGTCTAATGTGTGTGCCTGTGAGTAGATTTCCTTTTCATTTTAGCATGCTGATCCTATTTTATTTTAAAGAAAAGACGCATGAATTTTTAGCCGAAAATATGCAACTCAAATGGAGGCTGTCGGAACTGCAGAAACCAAGATGCAGAAGTCAGGGTTTAGAACTAGCATCTTTACAGAACTCACATACTTCATCATGCTAACATACTTAAGGAGCCACCTTCAAATTACCTCCAGTAATATGTGGGTACCAAGAAGAAAATATAATGCATATAAAAATTTGTGGGAGTTTCTATTATTACTTCCAAGGAATGTAATCTAGCATTTCTTGTTGAGAGCTCATCAAATGACCAGGAACTTTCTCTTTGATAGAAAAATTCTGCAGGTGCCTTTCTAATGATTTCGGTGATCAATGATATCCTCCCACTTGTCGCAGTTTTAGAATCTTAGGCTGCATTTGGAAGGTGCATAAAAAATTCCGAGAAGTTGGGTTAAATAGAGTAATTTTGAGGGGCAAAGGGAGGGTAAAATTATTCCACCATTTTGTAGAAATAAGTTAAATAGATTAGGAGGAGAAAAGAAAGAGCATTTATGTTGTACCAATTTTAGTAAAATACCTATTATGCCTTCTAAAAAATCAGTTTAAACCATATGCTCCAATGAACGTTTGGCTATAGACAGATGGAATAAATGGATTGAAAGGCTTGTTATTCTTCCTGATTCCTCAACCAAACACAGCCTTAATAGCTACTATTTGCTGTAGTTCTTTATCCTGCACCAACCCCTTCTCCACATATTCGACTTCCAAGCCTTACAACATTCCTTAGAATTTTCTTCTGTATTTCATCTTCTCCTTTTCTTCTTCATTTACAGCAACTCATAGTAAAATAATATAAGAAATGGTGATTCTGAACTTCTGACACACTCATAATTAATTACAAAGCTTAATCGCATGCTATTATATGTAAACCATCTAAGCTAAAAGTGGCGAGCATATTCAAAACAGAAACGTAATTTATTTCTTTTAAAAAATATTGATAAAATTTCAGCTAAAGATGTATCACGTCACATGATTTCTTGATGTAAATTGGCTCCTACCAAAACAACAATTGTAAAACATGTTTCTTGGAATAAAAAAAAACCTAGGTCCATGATATGCCAATGTTGCCATTAGACTTACACATCAACTGACTTTCACTGAATGCCATGGACATCCGCTCACTTCATTTCCAAGATCACAAGACTATTTAGTTCTTTTAAGAGTATCAATACTGGCGCCACTAAATGACAGAAAATTGGTTCATAGCTTAAATTATCTTAATAACTTAGCTATCATCGACTTCAATTAAACCATTTAATGGTCCGAAACAACCTGAGAAATCTTCATGTAGCTTATTGAGGAGTGCTCATATAGTCATATTAACACTACTAAAGCATGAAAAGATAATTGGTCCACAATAAAAAGCTTACAAATAATTGATATTTTTAAGGATATACATTGTAAAAACCCCTTAAATATATTGTTTGATAGTTTGGAGGGAAAAATAGACTTGGTAAAAATAAAAAAACTTAATCATGCATCTATGTTTTTAATTGTTCTCCAATATCTTCCCATGTTTGTTTTCATGAATGTACATTAGTCACCCAGTCATATTGCTGAATCCTCTTTTAGGGTCTCAGACCCATTCTAGTGTTTAGCACCAATGCAACAATAGCATTCAGGAAAGACATGATGTATATTTACACCAATTAGATCAATTATGAAGAGGTGCTACCATGCAGAGCACAAAGTATTGGTGGATATGAACCATATGGACCTTAAAGCAATAGATGACTGTTGATAGATGGTTCTCTTTTCAGACTTAATGCACACAATTATTTACAGCTCACTTGTGCATTTATTGCTAGAAAATTCCAGATTATTAACTGTTAATTACTGTGAAGCTAGAAGTCAAAAGTCACTATGTTAGTTGAGAAGCCAGATTTAATGCACTATCTAGAATGCTCTTGTATTGGCTATTTATATGCGCAATCAGTAAATCAATGAATGCAAGCAATTCACAGCAAAAAACTTTTCCTCTACTGTCTCTTTTCCTTCCCTTCTCAGCACTATAAAAGCACAAATACAGAACAAGCACATCCCAACAGCACAATTCAGCACTGAAGCTAACATATGGCATCAGAATTTCAGTTGATCTAAGAGGCTCAATATCAGCACAATTTGCACAAATCCTGCACAAGTTCTAGAAGCATAAAACCCCGCCATAACAATCAACCTTATATCCTCCAGAAAACTCATCATCATGTCTACCTACATCTCCAACCAGCAAACCATCCCCATTTTCAATGGGGAAAATTATGATTTTTGGAATGTTAAGATGAGGACTATCCTCATGTCCTGAGATTTGTGGGATATTGTGGAGAAAGGAGTCAAGAAGAATGAGTCTGAAGCTACAACCAGCACTCCAGGCACACTAGACAGCAAGGCTGAAATTGGGAGCACATCACAGGAGGAGAAGGAGAAGACTATTAAGGATCAGTGTGCCTTGCAACTCTTACAAACATCTATCACTGATGCCATCTTCCCAAGGATCATGACTGCAACAATAGCAAAGGAGGCATGGGATATCCTCCAGACTGAATTTCAAGGAAGCACCAAGGTATGTGCCATCAAACTCCAAATCTTGAGAAGGGAGTTTGAAAATCTGAAAATGAAATCTGGTGAAAGCATCAAAGATTATTTCTCTAGATTGACATAAATTGTGAATCAAATGAAAATTTATGGTGAAATAACTCCAGAAGAAAGAATTGTGTCTAAGATCTTGAATAGCCTTATAGAAAAATTTGATACTGCTGTTGATGTGACTGAAAAAACCAAAGATTTGTCTGAGTTGACTGCTGTTGAATTAATTGGTTCCTTGAAAATTCATGAAGAGAGAATTAACAGAAGGTCTGAAGGTTCCTTTGAAGAAGCATTCCAAACAAGCCACAAAAACAAATTTAACAAAAATGGGAAGAAACAAGGTGGTAAAAGTGGCTATAAATCTGGTTCCTTCAAAGAATCAGAGAAACCGAGTCCTACTTCTAAGTAGGGTGAGAAAAAGAAAAAATACCTCCATGTGGGATATGCAAAAGGACTAATCACCTAGAGAAAGACTGCTTCTTCAAGAGGAAGCCTCGGTGTCATTATTGCAAGAAGTTTGGGCATGTTGAGAGAGATTGTAGGCACAAACAAAATCAGCAAGCCCGAGCTCAAGTTTCAGAATGTCATGAGAATGAAGACCACCTATTTTATGCTTGTCAGGCTGTACACACTTTTAAAGATGATGTGCGGCTGATTGATAGTGGCTGCACTAATCACATGACCAAAAACTCTCAATGCTTCGCTAATCTAGACACTTTATAAAAATTCCAGTTAAAATGGGTAATGGTGCAGTTGTCCAGTCAGGAGGCAAGGGAACCAATTGCCATAGAAACTAAGAAGGGCACTAAGTACATAAGGGATGTTCTGTATGTGCCAGAATTAAATCAAAATCCATTAAGTGTCCCACAGATGATGCTGAATGGCTACACAGTCCACTTTGAGGACAGAATATGCAGAATTTTTGATCCATCAAAGAAGGAGATTGCTACTATTCAAATGAAAGATAAAAGCTTTCCAATGTAGTGGTCATATTCAACTCACAAGCTCATAGAGCTCAAAGTGAGGAGACCTACTGGTTATGGCACAAAAGGATGGGGCATAGCAATGAAGAAGCCCTCCAATTATTGTTCAAGAAGCAACTAGTAAAAGACCTACCAGCCTTGCATGGAAGTAAAGGCCTTTGTGGAGCTTATCAACTAGGCAAAATGCATAGGCTTCCATTTTCCAAGGATGGGACCTGGAGATCTTCTAAAAAATTATAGCTAGTACACACTGATGTATGTGGTCCTATGAAGACTCTTTCACTTGATGGTAGTAAGTTTTTCATTTTGTTTATTGATGATCTCACAAGGATGACCTGGGTGTACTTTATGAAAGAAAGATAACAGGTTTTCATCATCTTCAGCAAGTGGAAGAACCTTGTGGAGAAGCAATGCGGTTGTTTATTGAAGGCCATCAGGAGTGATAGAGGAAAAGAGTACACCTCGTCACAATTTGACAAGTTTTGTGAAGATGAAGGGATTAATTACCAGCTTACTGTTGGGTACACACCTGAACAGAATGGTATTTCAGAGAGAAAGAACAGAACCATAGTGGAAATGGCAAAATGCATGCTAGAAGAGAAAGGGCTCCCAAGGAAGTTCTGGGCAGAAGCTATATACACTGCTGTCTATCTTCACAACAGAGGCTTGATCAAGGCTGTTAGGGACAAAACTCCTATTGAAGCTTGGTCAGGTTACAAACCTTCAGTTAAACATCTAAAAATCTTTGAATGTATGTGCTATATGCATGTCCCCAAGGAGAAGAGAAGCAAGCTGGATGCAAAGGAAGCAAAAGGCATCTTTGTTGGCTACAGTTCTCAGTCAAAAGGTTACAGAATATACAACCTTATGACCGAGAAGGTTGAAGTCAGCAGAGAAGATGCAGCACGGAATTGAAAGAACCAAAAAGAAGAAAGAAAAGAAGTTGTCGTTCCTAATTTTCAGCAGCAACAATGTAGCACACAGCAAATCTCACTTCTAGAAGATGATGACAATCAGGCTGGTACATCTTACACTCCCTCACAAGACTTGAGATCACCATCTTCCTCTCAACTACAAAGTGGATCATCTCCAGATTCACCGAATGCTACAGGTCCAAGGGGGAAAAGAAACATTTCAGATTTATATGGAAGTCTTCCATAGGTTCAGCTTGATCCAAAATTATGTGAATCATGTCATTTGGTGATGGTTGAACCTACAAGCTATGAAGTTGCTGCACAATTTCTAGAATGGAGAGCTACAATGATGGAAGAAATCAGAATGATCGAGAAAAACCAGACTTCGGGAACTTGTTGACAAACCAGCCCACAAGAATGCCATTGGGGTGAAATGGATTTTCAAGTCAAAGTTCAATCCAGATGGTTCCATCCTAAAGCATAAGGCTAGACTTGTTGCCAAGGGATACTCACAACAGTTTGGAGTTGATTACAATAAAACATTTGCTCCAGTTTCAAGACATGATACAATTCGTGCCATTCTTGCCCTAGCAGCTTCTAAGGAATGGAAAGTCTATCAAATGGATGTAAAGTCTGCATTCCTTAATGGTTTTCTCCAGGAGGAGATTTATATTGAGCAACCATCCGGCTTTGTGGTGGAAGGGCAGGAGCACAAAGTTCTCAAACTCAAAAAGGCTTTGTATGGCCTCAAATAGGCTCCAAGGGCCTGGTACAATAGGATTGATGATTACTTTGCTCAAGAAGGCTTTGAAAAAAGTCTAAGTGAGCATACACTTTATGTGAAGAGGCATGAGAATGGAGATGTCCTGATTCTATCACTATATGTGGATGATTTGATCATCACAGGGAACAATCCTACTCTTATATCAACTTTCAAGAAGAATATAATGCAGAACTTTGAAATAACAGATCTTGGACTCATGAATTACTTCCTCGGGATGGAAGTGCAACAAGGACCTGATGGAATTTTCATTTGCCAGAAAAAGTATGCAGAAGGATTACTGAAAAAGTTCAAGATGGAGCATTGCAATCCTGTATCTACCCCTCTTCAAGCAAATGAGAAGCTATGCAAGGATGATGGCAGCAAGAAGGCTGATGAGAAAGTGTACAAAAGCTTGATTTGGAGCTTATTGTACCTTACAGCAAGCAGACCAAACCTGATATTTGCAGCTAGTTTCCCCTCGAGGTTCATGCAAAATCCTAGTCAACAACATTTTGCAGCAGCTAAGAGACTCCTAAGATATGTCAAGTGGACTACAAAGCACGGAATTTGGTTTCAGCCCACTAAAAATTCACAATTGGTGAGATACACAGACAGTGATTGGGCAGGTTCCCTAGATGACATTAAAAGCACTTCTGGATATGCATTTACACTTGGAAATGGAGTATTTTCATGGCTGTCACAGAAGCAAGAAACCATTGCTCAATCCAGTGCAGAAGCAGAGTATATTGCAGCATGTTCAGCAGTTAATCAAGAAATTTGGCTAAGGAAGATCATGGCTGACCTAGTTGAACCTCAAGGAGAAGCCACCACTATATTTTGTGACAACAAATCAGCAATTGCCGTAGCAAAAAATCCAGTTTCTCACAGGAAGACTAAGCACATTAAACTTATCAGAGAAGCCGAAAGTGAAGGTGAAGTCAAGCTTGTTCATTGCAAGGGAGATGATCAAATTGCTGACATTTTCACCAAGGCACTACCCAAAGGCAGATTTGAGCAGCTAAGGAAAATGCTTGGAGTGATTGAGAAGAGTCCCAAGGAGGAGTGTTGAAAGATGGTCCTCTTCTCAGTTAATGCACACAATTATTTACAGCTTACTTGCACATTTATTGCTAGAAAATTCCAGATTATTAGCTGTTAATTACTGTGAGGCTAGAAGTCAAAAAGCGACCATGTTAGTTGAGAAGCTAGATTTAATGCACTATCTAGAATGCTCTTGTATTGGCTATTTATATGCACAATCAGTAAATCCATGAAGGCAAGCAATTCACAGCAAAACACTTTTCCTCTACCATCTCTTTTCCTTCCCTTCTCAGCACTATGAAAGCACAAACACAGAAACAAGCACATCATAACAGCACAATTCAGCACTGAAGCTAACAATGACAAATCATTTCAGATTAAGAAACACTTAAATAAATCACATATTTCAATTAATCACTTACTGTGATCAATCTGTGCAGTGTGCCATCAATTTGAATGAAGTATGCCTGCATAGTACAGAGAAGCAATATTTAGAAATAGATCTTATGACAAGCAGAAATTTTTACTCATGCTTGCATTCTCTCATTCTTTTTCAGCACAGACTTAGAAAACTGCTTTTATGACCTCTAGTAACATTTCCATCTCCTCAACATCATTTTCATTTCCATGTATTGTTGCTGCACTCGTCCTGCTTGCTCTAGATATCTTTGAGCCTATTGTCGGTGAACCAGGGAACCAGCTGGGAGCACCAGAACAACTGATATGGGAGGATGCTCCAGCCAATTTTCTTGACAGGCAAAGATCTGCCATATCATCATCATCATCCAGTAATTGTTCAAGCTCATCTCTTACCTGACAAAGGCAGTAAACTTGGCGATAACGCAACAGACAGAAGCAAGGAAGATGAAATTCAGACAACTTTACTAAGGAAAACATACAAAAGCATCATAATGAGCACAGTCAGCCATTGTACATCATAATCAAAGAAATATTATGCTTGAGGACTTCTTCATAAGATTTATTTCCAAGGAAAGAAGCAAATATCAAGTTGCTAAACTCAAATAGCTCAAATTTTGAAATTCATGTATTGCACTGCTCAACAGAATACACATGTACATAAATATTTGTGCATACAGATATATGTGCATGTGTGAGTATAACTTAAACCCTTATCCAAGCCTTTTTGGGGTCAGCTAGATAGATGGGACCCTCATTATCATAGTTCTTATCAGTATCAACCTCTAAGTGAATATCCTAAACCAACAACTTACAATACAAGTTGCCACGAGCCCACCAAAGGACAGGCCAAGAAAGCCAAATCGAATAAAATTATTTTGAAATCCAAGTTCAAGAGTTTGGAGCTTTCCTTTCTGATTTTGGATTTCGAATGGCTGGCTTAATTTCTTTTCTAGTCTGAAACTCATCTTGAATTATGGACATCAATCATGCTTTGGCAGAATTTTGATTGAGAATAAAATTGCTTGTGTTAAATGCATAGATTTAGAGGTTTCCTATCCTTTGATAGAAGTTGCTGGTTTTAAATAAAATTTTTGCTGGTGGATTTTAGATGATTTTTGCACCTTCTTGCTCTGATCTCTTGGATTGATTCATTTGGTCGGGCACAGGGCGGGAGGGGGGGCAGTTTGAGGTGGTGGAAATGCATGTTGCCTTATCAACATTCCTCAGCCGACAAAAGACCTCATGAGCATTGGGATTGGTTTATTAGACAATGTTGGTAAGAAATGACAGATGGGTTGAGTCCTGCTGCATTGTTCAGGTAATAATATAGATAAGCAATGATAAGACAACCCAAATCCTCTCTTCTAGCGACATCAACAATGTTATACAATGTAGATATTTATACAACCACAAACAGATGTAGCAAAAACTGTCTTTTCATCTATAGCAGAATACCAAGAAGCGGTTACTAGTTTAAATCAGAAGGAACAAACATGCTAAAACGGAATACTGCACCTTTTGAACCCGAGCAGTCAATCTAGTCATTGCACTCTTCAGCTTCCGAACTCTGTCCAAGTTACGGCTGCTAATCTGCAAATTATGGCTGCAAATGATAATCAATTCCCCCAAGAGAAGAAATGACATTTAATTGGGAAGTAAGCAGTACATAGTGAATGAAAGAAAAACTGGATAAAACAAGGCAAAGAGAATAGCAATTGAGTCTGCAATTCTTTATTATAAAGTGTTCCACAAACAAATGGTTGACCTCACACTATACTGAGGTGTCATATATTAAATGAAGTATACAAATAGAAAATTACAGTTTAATATACAATAAGAACTTGCAGGCATGATGTTCAGTTGATAAACCATATAAATTTTCCATTTCCATGATAAAACAAACTGCTACATTTTAGCTTCCATGACACAATTTTTCAAAGCAATCAAGCAGACTGTATGAGGATGTGTGGCTGAGGAAAAGTGAACCCTCATGAGTATCTGGATAGGTAGATTACTGACATATTCATTTAAAAACAGAAAAGGATGGACCATAGAGATGCAAGTTTCTTCTCACCTTGGCAGTCAGTTCATCTAATGCCGGGTATGCAGCAGTCTCAAGTTCCGTGGTCTGTGCACCAAGAAAGCTGCAAATTGCTTCCAGAGCAACTTCAAGGGCCCGAAATTCAAATGGAGACACTATATTGCATTAAAATCAGGACGACAAGAGATTAAGCAAAAAGTAGTAGTATATCCAGAGAAAGGAATCAGAACTGGACAAGCATTTTTGACTTTCTAAGATATTCAATTCTTCAGAAAATGTACCTTAAATGTAGAGTCAAAAATATGTTAGGACTAGAAATTCATACTGCAGATTAATCAGGTTTTACAGTAGCCAGAATTAACAAGCCTCGTCCATCCTATCAGAATTTTATGAAAGACACATTGGCTCTTTGCTCACTCATAATTCTATCAAGTATCAATTACTAATTCTGAACTACAACAGCCAGATGCAGCCTCGACGTAGATGTCGGGTCGCATAAGTCGAAATCTAGAAGCACAAGTCTCAATAGGAAGTATTGTTAATACTTAATAGAATGCTTATAAGTGTTCTGCTTGATCCTTGCTAGGGATTTCAATGATGTTTAGAAAAAGAAACGGATTTTGGTGGTTGGATCTACAACAGATTTACTTTTCAGTATAGAATTGCAGATTTTATAGAAATGACAGTATTAGAATTTAGAACAGGATTGTTGGGACTACTAATGTCCTTTAATGGCATATAGATAAGTTTATGAATTATGATTACAGATTATTATGATAAAACTTACGTCTGACACTATATTCTAATTTAGATCAATAGAGAAGGAGAATAAAATGGAGCTTTGAAGCTAATGTGTAGATATGTAGGAGTTTCTTCTCTTAATATAGACATGCAGTTAATTGCCCGTTAATGTCACTATAAGAATACCGTTGTTTCATACTTCTTTCTGGCAAATGTTAAAAAACGAAACATCAAGCCCTGCCTTGTTCCCACAGGAGTCAAGAGGAAAAGCAGAAAGTTTGGCCAGATGGTGTTGATTGCATTCACTTAACCCCAGCATCTGTCAAACTGACTCTAATAGCCCATTTCAGGGCACACCCAATTGAATCGGTGTGGAACTGGGTCGGTTGGGCAGGTTCATTCAGGACATGGTTCAAACCAACCCAAACCACTTTGAATCATCAAGCAGCACTACCTAGTTTTGCTTGGTATGACTTGATTCAAGTCGGCTTAAGGCATCTCCTTACCAAAAAGAGAGGAGAATGCCATAGGATGCCAGCCTCTCTTGTTTCAAAAATTATGAAGAGAAGGGTGAGATTTCTGAAGAAAATTAGGGAAGAAGAGAGTTTTGTTAGTTTTGAGCCCAAATCCAAGCCAAATTAGGAATAATCCCCTCCCTGATCCTCATTCTCCCCTTTTTCTTTAACATTTTTATGATTAAAATAAGCCAAAAATGGAAAAATCAAGGCAAAGGCAAATCATACCAGAATTTTGTATGTTCCCAGGATTTCATGGTATGTTGTGGATCTAAGAGTGAAGAAAAACATGAGCTTTGTTCATCATATATTTTTTTAAATTAAAAATATATTTGAGTTTAAAAATAATAACGAAAAAATAATATTCAAAAATTTAAAAAATGATAGCATATTTGGCTATGTACATGTCACTTGCTATCTTATTTTAACAATAGTTTATTTAAATTTAGGCATGGTTATGACTCCCTGAACCTAAAGTCAAATTTAAATGAATTTTAAAAATAAGTGGCGATTAAGATATATCCATAAGCTAAAAAAAAAGGTATATAGTAACCTTGATAGGGTTCTCTAGTAGCTCAAATTAAAATTAATTTTTCTGTTATTTTAAATTAAATATTATCTTTATTTATAAATAACTAAAAATCTATAAAAATTAAATATTATCCTTATTTTTTGCATTAGGATGTAAATTATCTAATTTTTTTAATATTTAATAAATTAAATAATCATTAAGTTAACTATAAATCATGAAAATATGGAAACTTGTAGGGGTAATTGGGACATATTTTCTAGGACAATATGCATAGTTTGACATAATTTTATAAGATGTCATATTTGTTAAATAAAACAAATTAAAAAGGTCACTAATTTATTTAGAAGCATGTAAAATTTTATTATTTTTAAAAGTGGAAATCCACTTCATATAATTTATGCTAATGAATGAGATGGTTTATATCATGTGTTGATCAAACTCACAAAATGAATTTAGGAAAAATGATAATCTAGCAATATTGGAGATGCAAACAATATGATTCATAGTGGATGTTGTGGGGGTGAGGCAATAAGATTGAAGTTGTATCTGATTGATGGTTACCTTGATATAACTGTATGTAAAAATGTCCATGAAAGATCCTGTTGTGATGTAAGAGAGAGAGCATCATTAGTCCCATATTGATTATGAGTCAAGAGGGACTCTTGGCTCATATAAGAAGGGATCACCCTTTTCATGTGAGGTATCTTTTGGATTGAAATCTTGAGGGACAAAATCATGAGGTCCATGGGATAGAGCGGATAATATCTTACATGTTGAGCCATGAGTCCTTAATCGCAACAGTGGTGCGTCAGGTAGGGGACCATCCCCGCAACTGTGGGGCTCCCGTCCGCACACAGATTATGATAAAAATAAAAAGGGCACCTCCCATCCATATATAGACTCTTTCTTTACTGGGGGGCTGTGGTAAAAATAAGGAGGGCACCTCTCATCCATACACAATAGACTCCCCCTTTACAGAGGGGCTATAGTAAAAATAAGGAGGGCACCTCTCATCCGTACACAGACTTTCCCTTGACTGGAGGGCTATATTGTGGTGTAAGAGGGAGCGTATCATTAGTCCCATATGATTGTGAGTCAAGGAAGACTCTTGGCTTAAATAGAAAGGGATCATCCTTTCCACATTAGGTGCCTTTTGAATTGAAATCCAGAAGGACAAAACCGTGAGGCCTATGGGGCAAAGTGGATAATATCTCATATGCCGAGCCATGAGTCCTTGATCTCAACAGATCCAAAAACTGATAAAGAAATACTTTCATGACTTCAAGAAGGGCAGCAAAAGTATAGAGAAACAAGCAGAGATTGATCCTTAAATAATTGAACCACCACCATATCGCTCCAAGGATCCACAAGACTATAAAGTGTTGAAACCAGATGACATGTAGGAGGCCTAGATTCAAGTTTCCTTACAAGACAATCTAAATGATCAGTGGCAAAGGGAGGAGGTTGCAAGGCACAAGGTATAGTTTGGGCCCTCATACTAAGAGGGTTCTGATTCCTAGTCTACCAACGCAAATCTAGGCTATAGGAGACAATCAATGAGAGAGGTTGTTAGTAATAGTGGCAACCAGATAGGATCTATAATTGGGACTTTTACCAGCAAGATAAGAAACAAGCATAGGATGTACCAACAAAGACCACCATTCATGACTTAGATCCATGTCTTCTCAGGTAAAGACTCAAAATAGCAGAGATTGATTCTATGCTCATCAAGGATAAGCAAAAGGATGTGAAGAGCTATTATTTTTGGTTCCACTACATCCATAGCCCTACCAATGCTGCAGATAATACCTATTATGATTCAGCTATTAGCTCCATATAGAAAGCTGATCAAGGTATGGATCCTCTAGGGCCAAAGGATGTCTATGTGAGCTACTTGATGGTAACAAAGATGAGCTAGAGAGATGGATAGTCTCCTATTAGACCAAGTAGGACACAGTGTGAAATTGATGCATGATGGTCAGACGAGACCCAGCATGCAAAGCATTATCAATTTTTTGATATATTGAGACAAGAAGATATTCTTTTATAAGCTAGTTGATGCTTGGCACAAGGCACACAACTCCCAGTACATCTTGAGCTTGATGGAGCAGGTAACTGATCAGATACTATAGGAGCATATTATACAGGTGGTTACTGTTGAAGAACATAGTACAAGGTTGTTGGGGATATTTTGATGATCAAGAGGCCGTATATTTTATGATCCACATATTGCCTATTACATGGACCTATGTTAATGGACAATGCTAAAATCTACAAGGTGAAGTAGGTGGCAGATAGATAATATGTAGCCCCACAGTCACATTTTGATCAAGAGTCAATATGTTCTCCATTTTAGCCCCTGATTGGGCTATAACAAGATGATTAGGTCCTCCATCAAACAAGATTCCTTGAAGCAAATGTGAAGTAAAGCAAACTAGATCTTCTCTCAAGCAGAAAATACAAATAGTTTTCTCTTTCTAACCTAAAAGATCAATTCTTGATATACATCTTCATCTACATCACCATTGAGGAATACAACTCATCAACTAATGTAACTTGGAAAGGCTAGCCAGAAGGTCATTCATTGGGGTCCTTGGCCCTAGTCAAGTACCCAAGACCTCCTCCACACACCTAATGTGAGATTAAACACATGCTTGCATGTGTCCTCACATGCGGCCATTAATCCCTAGCATCCTTGCTAGAAAAGACCCAATCACAAACATCATTACTGGCTTGTAGCTACCACAGAAGGACCAATGCTGCAATGTCCCCAGCTATATATAGGTCATGGGCTAGATCATCTCTAATATCATTTCTAGCAACCTAGGGCCTCACTCAGAAATGCTAGCCAAAATGTTATTAATTGGTGTCCTTGCCTTGCATAGGTACCCAAGATGGTAAGATCTCACTAACGCACACCCTACACTGGACTAAACATACATGCACATGGGTCCTCATAGTATTGGCTATATGAGATTGATAAAAAGTCAACAAATGAATTATTAAGATCAATCCCATGACTATTGGACCTTCCCTATGAGCATAAAGAATATTAAGACAAAAGCACAAGAGTAAGCTACACAAGGAAATAAAACTTCACATTTTCCCCAAGAATAAAATTTCAAATACATTATTTACATAGACCATGTTTTACTGAGCAATCCCTAGCTATAAAAGGAGTCCAACTCAAGGCATGTTCAGCATCAATTTCATTTCTTATTTTTTTATTTTTAGAAACAAAATTACAAAAATTGAGACAAAAAACATGTTTGGTACTATTGTTTTCATTTTCTATTATTAAAAGCCTTAAAAGCCGCTCTCATTATTTTTAGAAAAATGAAAGTAAGAAATTCTTACTTTCAATATTTTCGAAAATAAAATACTCATGTTTTTACTACCACTACCAACATTGCCTCCCCAACTACTACCGCCACCACTACTATCATTATTGCCGCCATTTCAATCCTGCTACTACGACTGCCATAATCATACCACCACCACCACTGTCACCACCTTTGCAACATCGCCAATGCCTCCACCACCTCCACTATTGTGGCCGCTAGCACTACCATCGCTACCTCCACCATACTACCACCATCATTATCACCTCTATCACATCATTTGGTGCCCTTGCCACCATCATTGTCGCCACTACCATCATAATCATTGTAGCACCCACCACACTCCATCATTGCCATCGCTGCTATACCACCACCAGACTTGCCACCAACACCACCTTGACCGCAATACCAGCATTCCAAGGATATTGTCTCCACCACCATTGCCATGTCTATTTTTAAATAATTGACAATATCAAGCATGTCTATATTTTTAAAAATAAAAAAATAAAATTTTTAATTTTCTATTTATGAAAATAAAAAAATAAAATGTTGCCAAATGATATGTATACTTAAACTTTCTACAGATTGTACCATGGCAAAACTTAAACATTAACCTAGAACACCATGACATCAAAAACTTCCTCATAATTACAAATCTCCCAATAGAAATGATCTTAAAAATATGATGCATAATATGTCCCTTTAGACTTTCTAACGACTTTCTAAAATAGACCATCAAAGTTTTTTTTTTTTGGAAATTACAATCGGATCAAGCAAATCATCCTCACTTGCAATGGGTTGGCTATATATTTATAAAAAAGGAAACTTCTATGATGGAGTCTCAACCAGCACCAACCCTTCAATTCCTAGCCAAGGCAACTTCAATAGGCACTTTACTAGACCCGGA
>NC_025995.2:18446317-18515047 GCF_000442705.2 Elaeis guineensis
TATATATAATATATATATATATATGTGTGTGTGTATGCGTGGTTGTACAAATTGACGATAATAGTTTAGTTAATCAATGAAATATATTAATCAAGACTTACATAATAGAATTGTTATTTTATAATTGTTGCTACCTAATACCATTGCAAACCAAAGCATTTGCAAATTATTGGTTAGCCAAAGTGTTCATATTTGATATCTCGAGATTCGATCCATATTGAGCACACAGCGAGGTCCACGGTGAAAAACAGAGTCCAACTAGATCAAGATCACCCCAAACGGAGTCCGGATGGTCAAGATATGCATGATTGAAGACGGCACAGAATCTGGAGTGGCGGTAGACCATTGGCGGCGGCGGTGGGCCGGCGGAGTGGTGGCAACGCGGTCGTGTGGTCCAGGCACGGCAACGTGCGGTTGGGCATGGTAGCGCACAGCGCCCGGCCCAGGCGCGGGCATGTAGGGCGCGGCCCAGGCGCGGGCTGGCCCAAGCCTAAGCATGCAGGGTGCGGCCCATGCCCAGGCACGCAGTGCGGGCGTGGCCCAGGCCCACGCATTGGCCGACCTAGGCCCAGGCGCCTTGGGAGCCAGTTTGCCTGGTCCACCATGGATCGAGCGGTGCACAGAGGAGGGCATGGACCGCGTAGGCATTTCCCATGCATTTCTCGCAGTCCACGACACTGTTTCATGGACCGATGCACGATCGGAGGGCATGGTTGATCCCGATCTCGATCCAACGGCTGGAGAAGTTTTTTGGGCTTGATTAGGAGTCTTTAACCTAATCTAATTAGGTTTTAAGGCCTATGCTCAACTGAGACGGGGTGGTGGCTCGTTTTTCTGTGAGGTCACGCGGTAACCAGGGAAACAAAGAATCCCTTGAAGAGAGGGAGCACGCAATGCTGAGAGAAGAAGGAGCAGGGCTCCTGGACAGCAGACAGCGGTCATTTCAGGGGTTCAGAGGGTCTTCTTAAAGAGAGAGCTTTTGTGAGGAAGAATTTTCTGTGAGGAAGAAATTGGGTGTACGAGGATTGAGGGTGAGATCTCTTCTTGTAATATTTTTTTCTCATAGTGAAGTTTGTATGTTCCGTGGAGGCGAGTCTTTTCTGGCTGATCTACATAATTGATTATTTTCTGTTTTATTTCTTCTTTCTTCCTGCTGCATCGTGTGGTATCAAAAATGTCCTATCAGGTGGTGTCCTGGTCAGACATCCACCCAATACAAAGCATTTAAAAATCTCAAATAATCATAACATTTATATAAGAATATGAACTAATAACTATACATTAATATTTTAAGATTTTTTAAAGGAAAAAAAGAAGATTGTATAACAATTACCTAGATCCAAATTTTGGAGATGGACCATCAAAAAAGCAGACTCAAATCTGTGGTTGCTAGGCAAAGTGGTATTACCACAAGACAAGCCCTAGTTCATGAGTATATGAATTATTGATTGGCATGTATTATAGATGTATGCATAGATCTCCCTCAAATTAATAGGATAAAACATGAGATGCAAATTTTTGTAGCCTCCCCGAGCTATTCTCTAATTTAAAGTTTGGTTGATTTTGCAATAATTATTCCATCCTTATATCCTATACATCAATTCATTTCTTTTAGACAAAGAAAAAACAGAAGTACACATTCCTTAATTGGATTTGTCTTTGTTAAAATAATAAAATATTATATTATTGTGTTGGGAGGTCATGAATCATCATTATGCATATTAGCTCAAAAATGCATCAAATATGCCAACTTAGAAACCTCTGGTATCAAGAAGAAACAAGTAAGATTATGGGATGATTTCTTATTAATATTATGAGATGTCAATTTGTATTCAATCCTTTATTCATTATAGGAAAGATAAAGGTGAAAAAACTAAAACAATTTATATATTTATTAAAGTTCAATAAAAGAATGTCCTTCATTTATTTTAAAGCTGCTACTTAATGTATTATAGGTCTAAATTGTAGCCATTGTTAAGGGATCATGGGTCTCTCAATATATGTTATTATACAAATAACCAAACTTTAAGATATAGCTAATGACTCACATTTTCACTTTCCATGCGGCAAAAAAATTCTTCACTTTTATATAAAATAAAATAATATTTTACAACTAAGATATATTGTTATTTCAAGTCAGGGTTGTATCTTTCGTACGAAAGAAGAATCACCTACCTTCACATCTAATTCATTATTGGATCACCCACCACACAATTCTCAAAGCACCACAGACTTTGACATGCATCCTCCTACATGTATCTCAACATAACTAGTGGATGATCCAATAGTAGATTCATGCTAGAAAAGGTGAGTACTTCTTTTGTGTAAAAGATAGACCCCATCTTTTTTATCCGAGATCCATGATATCATTAACAATATAATTATTTATTATTATTACTGTCCAATTTTTAGTATAATAATTTGCATTTTAACACTATATATAACAAATATTTCTCTCAAAATCCTAGCATCGCTTCGACTCAAATTAGAGATTTATGTTAAATAAATATAATAGCTAACCACAATATGAAAATTGAAGCTTTGCACCACCCCAATGAGGAATCAACAAGATATTCCTAAGCTGCTTTTAGCATAGGTACTAGTTTTACTAGCATGTCTTTTGCTTGTGAAGGTTATGTTTGAGTAAGAATAAGTACATCACAATTGAAAAATATATTAAAAATATATTAATATATTTTATCCATATTTATCCACATCTTGAGCATTCATTTGTAATTATGATTTTCACTAATTGATTGCAACAAAGTAATATTATTTCAATTAATCAATGAAAAAATATCAACCAAGATTTTACATAGCATGATATTATATATATTTTTTCCTACCTAAAACTATTGCAAACCAAAGCAGTTGCAGATTACTAGTTAGGTTAAAAACATTGACAATCTTACATAATAATAACATTTATATATAGTTAATATCTAAATATTGACATTTTATTTTATTTTATTATTTTATTTTATTTTATAGTTTTTTGTCGAGAAAAAAGAGAAACCAACCTGCACTACAATTTCCTAGATCTAGATTTTTGGAGAAAAACCATATTCCCAGAATCAAACTCAAAATCTCTTG
The DNA here is from genome assembly GCF_000442705.2 of Elaeis guineensis. Lineage (NCBI taxonomy): Eukaryota > Viridiplantae > Streptophyta > Magnoliopsida > Arecales > Arecaceae > Elaeis > Elaeis guineensis. The sequence continues at coordinate 18,449,411 of NC_025995.2, forward strand.
TTGCTGAGCACATAGGTATTACCACCCAACAAACCTAATTCACAAGTAGATAATTGCGATATATTGTAAGAGTAAGCATGGATCTCCGATCAATTAATAGGATAAAACATGAGATTCAAATTTTGTTAGCCATCTTTAGCTGCTTTTGGATTTAGTTGAGTCATCCTGGGAAATAGTACTCAAACAGTTCTTGGTTTAATTCTTTTACATTGGCGAATTTAGCCGTGCTGCCTTCAATTGAAAAGACACCAATAATCTTTTGCAAACATAGCACCTAAAATGCCTAAATTCAAATCCCGCTTCACTTGTGTACCAAACATCATGGACAACTCAGCCTTTGTGTTACCAAGTGATCGACCACACTTAGGGCTCAGCTGAAAAATCGGTACAATACATTAAGGAGTCTAGACCTCCCCGTACTTGAAATGTGGCAATTTCCAGAGGCATTTTGTTTTTCCTTTCTTCTCACCGGGTGACGTTCTCCTTTATTTTTTTTTATTTTCTTTATTCCGCGACACACGGAGGGGCCTGCAAGTAACTTACTAAACAAAATACTGAACGAAAGACTAAATAACTCATACCAAGATTGAGCAAAACCGACCTTAGCTCAGGCTCGATCGGTCCCATATTATACGGCTCAAAGCTTGGCTCCGCTCAAGTTCGTCTTTTAGACATTTGGATCAGCCGCTTAAACGCCCCCCCTTTTTTTTTTTTCTTCTTTTTTCTTTTTGGGTAGGAAAAGCCTCTCTTTTTTAAAAAGGGATAAACACCAAATACTAGGGGCCATGGCATCCTCAAGAAATACCCTTAATACTGGCAAATGCCACTAAGCATTCTCATTTGAGGGTACCAATAAAAAAAATTACTCCACTAACCCAGTGGTATGTACAGCATACTAAAAAAAAAAAAAAGAACCAAAAGCTGTAGTGAAATCTTGAAGAAATCGTATGATTGATGATCAATTAAATTCTGCACCCAGTAATCTTCTTCCAACATATTCACAATCCCCTTGATAAAATGGCAGTAGGCAGAAATCAGTCAGCTCTTAGCATGATAAAAAGCCAGAAACAACCGGGTCAAGCCAACAACCGTGGCACTCGATCTGTAGAGTCCTTGTCTTCGTTGCCTGCTCACAGAATTTTTCATTGTAGTAAAAGACCAAGCAGTGATACAAAGTGAAACTTCGTCATTCAAACATGAGCAACAAATGCATGAGCCCGAGGCAGTACCTATTTGTGGGACTCTGTATTCCACGACCACTGGATATATCTGCTCAAAAGCTCTGTATAATTGATCCCTTGACTGAGCACACAAGACACCACCACCAAAACATCAAGCAATTTGATAATATCAAAGACTGAACTTGATGCTAAAGGAATAATAGGCACTTAAATACCTTGGCTCCTGTGAGAACTATCTTTCCCGACGCGAAAATGAGAAGTACAATCTTTGGGTCCTTCATTCGGTAGATCAGGCCCGGAAAGATCTCTGGTTCAAACTATTAGAAGGGCCAACACAAATCTATAATCAAAGAAAAATAGTACCAGATAATAATTGTACCAACCTATTGAAGCTGTGAATAGAGCCTAGAGTCTTGCCAAGAAACTTACAGTGCAGAATGCATCATGATGCAATGAAAGACGTTCTAGCCTTATTGGAAATTTGACATCAGACGAGGCAACAACATTCTGAACTTTAAAGTCCTAATTAAGTAGAGGCAATAGTTCAACATCACTAGAGATGTTTTGATGATATTATAGGCCAACAATATGAAAGCAGAGTATGCATGGTAACACACAAGAATGCATGTCCATGCCCTTAAAAGAGGGCATTCACCATTTTGTTCTATTATTTACCATGAACTGTGCTTGAAAGCCAATCTTCTGAACAATGCGAGCATACTGAAAAGAAGAGACATCATGTTAGATCAAAATAACATCATCCAAATGACTGAACATTAGCAAATCTAATGACAAATTGCACATGTTCACAGTCAGGCTACCAGATAATTTAAGTTAGGAATTGCTTACCTTTCTTGCAGCTAGTTTTGATTGCTCTTCACTCTTAGCTCCGGTACAAACCTGAAAGACAACCATTTGTGGTCACCTTAAGCATATGGTAAAGAGAGGAAACAGAATATTCAAACTAAAAATATTATCTTTCACTGGGCTGACATATGTATGAGTCACAAAATAGTGAAAATCAAGCAGCCCATCTTGACTAGTTATTTTGTGCAAGCATGGAATGAAGACAAAAATAAGTGTCATTTCAACCTTTTAAAATTACAAACTCCATTGACTTGATTGTGTGATACTCAGTATTTACTAGGTCAGTGCCCACTATGCCCATATGAGCAATAATAAGAGGAACACTTCAAGATTAATGGTTTATAATTTTTGGGGAAAAAATATCCTATTGAAGGCCTGTTTGGGAAGTTCCTGCTGGATCTGCAGGAAAGAGAATGTGTGGATGGACCATTGAGAGAGGAAGGAGCAAAAGTCGGATAGCGCAGGAGATTGCAAGGCCTGATACCCGCCGGATAAAAAAAGAAAGCATCAAAAGGTCTTTTTTTCAAAAAGAATTCCTTGGAAATCTTCCATGCCAACTTCCAGGCTCTCCCTTCCCTGCTTCTGCTCCCCCCTCTCTTTGCCACCACCACCCCACCCCCCCTTCCTGCTCTCTTCCCTGCTGACCCACCAGATGTGGCAGTAACTTCCCAAACAGACCCTAGCAGCAATGACATAAGTACTGGCACAATTAAGTTAAAGACCACAAAAAACATAGGTATACCAAGTCCTTGGCAAACAAGCAAGCTTATCAAGCAAATGCAAGTTTAGAATCAACAATTTAACAATAATTATTACTCTGATTAGTCAGAGTACAGTGAATCCATTTTGGTCCCCGTGAACTTCCACTAATTCACAAGCAACTCCGTATCAGCAACCATCCCAAAGCTTGATATAACCATTGACTAAAACAGTGAATAAAACAGAAAAATACTAAAAAGGCCAGAATATTGAGTGATGAAACCATTATTCACCTTATGACAACATCATTCATCTCTTCATATTATGACATACATAATTCAGAAAAAAAGGTCTATATATGTTTTTGAGGCCAAACAGAAATTGAGCAAATCTTGAAATTAATATGGAGAACAAAACATGTCACACTTTAAGATATCTTTGGACAGAATTCATGAATGTATTAATTCTGTTTCCTCACTTTAACTTGCATATTTCATTATGCAGCAGTTTATTCTCACAATATCCCTTATGGGATCTGGTGCCCTAATTCTGGTATGATTACACTGTTCTCATGATATACCTAAATAAATAATATATTACACATATAATCTTCAGTAGTTCTTCCAACCCAAATAAGTTATGCTTTTGTTATAGTTTCATGTTATTTGATAACCACGTCTTGATCCATACATTGTTTATTACCAACCACTCACCTACTATAAGAAACCAAGAATCTTTTCTTAATCAGACATTTGACTTCGTTATTAAAAACAGAAAAATGTGAATAAAGTTGGACCATAATATAAGATTTTTACCCAGTCAACTTCAAGATGTAGTATGTTTACAAGAGCTTATGCACAAAACCAAAAGTCTCAAAATAATTAAGAATTGATCAATGTCACTATTATTTCCCATTGTAATCAAGAATAAAAAAGATGAGATTTACATGATAAGAATTGTTTTAAAACTGGTAGTGAGCAACTAATAGGAGCAGCAGTCGAGGGAGTGCCACCAGAAAGAGTTTGCATATAAATGCAGTTTTACAAACTAACAAATCACAACCAATTTCTAGTTACTACAACATACAGTCCGATTACATCAAAAAGAAGTTATCTTGGGTTAAAACAACAGTGCCCAAGGATCTTGAACAGCCACAAGATAATGTACCAAAACCAACCCCAATATCGTTGGGCGAAAACAACATTATCCAATTATCTTCTAAAACATTGTGTAAAAAGGTTGTGTACAGCCTTTCTTGCTGATTATGTGAGGTCTCAAAATAGACAAAAATGATGATTTAGGAAATGACTGATTATGGCATGATAAATGTACATAACCCTTGATTTATTCATTAATGTTGAGACTGCAAGCTCGTTAAGGTGAAAAAAAAAAAAAACTATCAACGTGACTATTGTCAGTGATTAGCTCATATCACAGAGGAAAACCATATAGATTGTGAAGATGAATAGGAAAGGGCCTTTTGTATCAAAAAAAAAAGAAAGGAAAGTGCCTTTTTTCTTCAAGACTTTCAAGCCAAGTTCATAATTTCGAAATACAATTAAGCTAGATTATCCCAGAATTTTCAGTACACAAACAGGATTTCACTTGGTCCTCATGCCTTACACTTGGAGAGCCTTCTGTAAAGATATTATCTAAATGAACTAAATTACCAAACAAGAACCACCTTAAATTCTTCCATAATGACATTCTTCCAAATCTAGGGCAGACTCATCTAATAACTCCATACATTGCCTTGACATTTTATTCACTCTCTATCATAGAACAACATTATATCAGACATATATCTCCTATTATCTTCCCCACATACTACCATGACAATCAAGGTTCCCAAAACTACTACCGGGACCCATGCCAGTCATTCCACTGTACCATACTCGGGGCATTTCAGCCTCTTTATTTTTATTTTTATTTTCAGATTTTGAGCCGAAATCCACAAACTATGTGCCGGCTTCAATTCAAAATTTGAAAATAAAAAAAAGGTTCAAAACCACTCTCTGGTGGTCCAAAACGAAGAGCGGGAGAAAGAAGGGTGTGGGAGAAGAAGAAGGAAGAGAGAGAGAGGGGAGGGGAGGGTGAGGGATAGGAAGGAGGGAGAGAGGGAGAGAGAAGAAGGAGAAAGGGAGGAAGAGAGAGGAAGAAGGAGAAAGAGGGGCTCGAAAGCCCTCATCGTCGGGTGTGGGGGGCTCTTGAAGCCCCAACCCTAACCTTGCATATGTGTCAGAAAGAGGGATAGAGAGGGAGAAGAGGGAAGGACATGTACCTTTGATGCCTCCTACCATCGAGGTCCAAGCATGAGGGAAGACAAAGGTCTCGAGCACGGGGAAGAGACAAGGATGTGAGCACAGGGCAGAGGCGAGGAATCGATCGAAATAGCGGAATTTGGTAGGGGGGTCTATATCAAACTGAATGCAAGGTTTGAACCATGCCAGTAGCCGAGCTGATTCATGCCTGTCTAGCATGGTTTGGCCTTCCCTAACAATAAATTTCCACTTACCTTCTTAAGATTCTAACCTATCATAGAAGCCATCACAAGTAGTAGAAATCCTTCTTTTTGCTATCCCAAATGCCATTATGCAACTAAGTATTCTTTCTCTAATCCATCCTTACATATCTCATGATTCTTTTTGAAATCAATGCCAGAAGAGGCTCAATAGTTAAGAGCATAACCAAAAATTTTGTTCCTTCGCAGTTTTAAGTACAGTCATCAACTAAGCTCCGAAACCATATGACCATCATCGTGATAGTTGATGATGGTCGGTGATGAAGAATGATGTAGTAGTGGTGGCAATACTTCTATCCATTACCATGATAGAAATTAGTGGTAGCCGTGATGGTTGTGGAAATGTGATAAAAGAAATTTGAGAAAGATTAAAAGGTCCAAAATAGGGAGGAAAAAAAGAGATGTGGAGATTGTTTAAGTACATAGACTAAACTAACGCAACTAAGTTGGAGGTAGGAAGAAGGAAGTGCCTTTAAATTATATCCTCTGCTACCCATCATATTTGAAGTGCATTTAAATGAACCATGCCTATTGAACTTCAAGAAGAACAAAGTGGCAACATTACATAATTTGACCCTCCAATGAAAGCAAAGCAACTCCAGACAAAGAGGCAGTGTAATCAAACTAATTCAAATATTAATCAAACCCAGATCCATACTGTTGACATTGTACTAGAATAGTCTATGAATTGATTATGTAATGTAGCTTAAATGCGATAAGGACAGAAGACTGAGATCTTAAATGTTTTTCATAGTCATGTGATTGCTTATTCTTCTTACAATCTGATTCTGCTTTTCCTGTGAAAGATGATCCAGTTAATATTTACTGCATATACAAAATACTGAAAAAACATTGCATATGTAAAATATTGAAAAGGTTGAAGGAATTCAAAAGAAGTTAAAATATCACCTATTTTAACAAGTACACCAAGCTTAAGTGATATAATTACTCCCTTGTAATCTCCAATGGCTCTCCAATTCCTATGTAAAAGACAGCTCAAGCTAATGTATATACAAAAACTGCAAGTGTCCATTTGCCCATAGCTTCATCCTCTGTCAAATCTCTTTAGAACTCCGTATTCTCACTACAGCAGCCAAAATGCGCACAACTTTATACAAAATGTGTACATCATCAGCCACCAGCCACCACGCATCAGATGCCCAATCTTAATGATGAGTTGCCACCCAACTCCCCAGCCATCATCACCCCCTCCCTTTCTTAGACACCAACCTCATATTTATTACAAGGGTGAGCTAAGTACACAAACCGATTAGCTAACTGCACTTTGCTCAGATAGTTGGCATCCTTCCACACATGGGAAAAGCCCTGAATTTGAACCGATGTGATGGTGTCTCCATTGTAATTCTAAATAGCAAAAAAGCAAAGAAAAATCTAATTGGTTTCAGGTCTGAAATCTGCACTGACCGTCCAACATAAAGGCCAGACCTGATTTTTGAGCCATTTTAGGACAAGTAGTCTTTCTTCAATTTGGTCAAATTTTACTGGTCACAACTAAATTATGGTTGCGGAGGCATGCCAGGGTTTGGAACTCTATTTCAACCTATGTGTCAAAATGTGCAAAACTAGGCCAGGCCAAGGTTAAATGCCAGCGTACTTGCAACACCTGTGGAGAAGAAATGGAGGCAGGGAATGGTTGAAAGAGGGATGCAGACATTGGTAGTGATAGGAAAGACATCATATGTAAGATGGAGAACAGCGTTCATAAATTACACAAGGACATGTGCTTGAAAAAAGAAAAAAAGAAAGGAATGCAGTGATGATAAGATGTATCATTCTGATGGTTCAAATATGACAGGGATTGGCATTATGATATTCCTAATTAAAAAGAATAATTTGAATGTAAAAATAAGCTAAACTAGCTAAAAGAATAATTCTTTCATGAGATTACAGTCCTCTTGCATGTCAATATGCAAGTTGATATTTACAGCACAATGTGAGATAGAAGGACAACCACATTTATACTCACCAATTTACCAGAAGCAAATATCAGTGCTGTTGTTTTCGGCTCTCTTATTCTCATGATAACAGCAGCAAATCGCTAAAACAAAGAGATGGGTTTGATTGGTATATTAAATATACAAAGTACAAGTTGATTAAATTGGTATAAAAATTGGGGCTTGACCAATGGTCATACCCTTCTTCTTAGCAACCAGAGGTTCTAGGTCTGATTCTTAGGTGGTTCATCCAAAAGATTGAGACCTAGGTAATTATAGTGCAAAAGAGTCTCCCTCCCTTCTCTCAAAGGGAATATAAAAGATTATAGGTTGATTAAAACTATATTAATATACATAAAAAGAATATAAATGACTGCTTCTTTATACCTTAGGGTTATACTCTGCATTACGGGCTCGTAGAGCTATCATCTTCAAGTCCAGCTTACAACCCAGGTTGACTGTTGATACAATATTCCTAGCAAAACAACCCAGGATTCATATATTCCCATAAAAATGAATAAAAATAATGCAATTTCATGCTTGTCCAAAATCACAATTCCAGCTTCCAGACTGAGCATATTCTCAACATCAAATTTAAATTTCAGTCGAATTCATGCAGCACTCCAAACTGTGTAGACAAATAAATTTCAACTTGAAGCAGAATTAACATAAAAGAAGAATTTCGTCAAACCAAGTAAATATATTGAACCTAAACCTAACAAGCTTCTGCATATATTCCATACACCCACATTCTGATGGATGTTTACTAAACTATAATTTACATAGCTCATCCTTAAGAAAGGATATTCAAAGAAACAGAGCATGACGAGAAGTTGATGTTTGGGAACAAGTTGGCCCAGCAAAAGATTAAACAACAAATTCCCTAAAAGCATGGAAAATACATGGACAATTAGTTTCTTTTAAAATAACAGAGACAAGATGCAAATGATATGTATTATATTTTTATAAATAATAAGAATAATGGATGTGATGATAATAAAGAAAACAACAAAAACACAAGCACCAACAGCACCAACTAGAACCATTACTTTGTTTTATATCAGTGTTCACTGAATATGTCATGGTCACGTATGTTTTCTTTCAAGAGAGGGTGCTGCAGTCATGTATGATTTGAGAATAGATTGTCAAATTCATGAGTCTTTGAATAATTCTCAATCATTTTGACCACCTGAAAATAAGTGAAGAATCATTTAGCTAGACAATAAAAAATCAACAATAGAATCCTAGTGTCTTTGATCATTTGAGGATTTTTGTTCTCATAGAATATTGTGGCATTAACAGAAGGACTTACTGAAGGATGAGACCAATGCCTGAAGGGTGCTTTGCAAGATCCATCGATTGGCATCCTTCCAAATTATATTGTGCCATATGAAACCACACCTGTTCGCTGGCAAAAATATGAAGTCAAAGATCAAAAATCATATCATTCAACTGCAAGGATGCAAGAAGTAACTCGATACCTGCCTATCTGCAAGAGAACTGATATTATTCCTTCCGGCAAAAGCTAATTACAAAAGCTCACTCCATTAATATAAACATATACAGCCGAAACCATGTACAGACTCCGAAGTTTTATGAATTTTTTTAAAAAAATCTCGCTGATTAAACTTCTATGTATAGACGAAGAGCAAATTCCAATTCAAGATCTAAGACATAAGAAGAAAAAAGTACTAAGTAAATCCAAATCCAATCGTTCACTCTTATTTTTTCATAAAATAAGGAACAAACTTGAATCCTAACTATCAATCTATATCAAGAAAACAGAGGAAGAAGCCATCAAAACCAATTAAAGATGGGAAGAAGGGAAAGGATCCAATTAACATTCATATTTTATGAAAGATCCAATCTTTTTCCGGAACCGGTCTTTTTCTTTTTTAAACTCCGCATGCATCGAAATCCACATCAAGAAAAGAATAACACAACGGAGAAAAGCAATCCGGATACGAAAAACCCATGAAGAATTTATATATAAAGTTTCGAAGCTAATAAAAACCCATAGTTAACTCTCCCGTCAAGATCGAAATTCATATCTATCATCATCTTTTAATTGAAACATCTCCTTTTCCAAAACCAATCGCTTTTTCCGTCGGATATCCATCAAAATCCCTATAAAAACAAGAGGAAAACCGCGGAAAAAGGCAATCTGGATCCAAGAAACCAGCGAAATGTTTGCATACAAAGAGTAAAAGATGAAAGCCCATTACAATCCACTCTTCCATCTCAATCTCTTATATAGGTTCCGTGGTGCCAGGAATTTGAGGGAATCTTTTCCCTCCGAATTCCTTCTTTTATATAGAAGTAGGACAGGTTTTGCTACAGAGGTTTCTTGAACTCGTTCTCTTGTGGGGTTCACTTTTACATAGGAGTACCTGAAAGCCGCGATGAGACGGGTCCAAGGACTAGCTTTTTAATGGCTTCGATAGAGACAGAGAGAGAGAGAGAGAGATGGAAACGGATGGGAGATTTATAGGGGTTTTATACCGAGGCTCTGAAGGTATTTATAGAGTAATTGGGGTGGGATTTATAAAGAGGCATGGTATCACGGTTCACAAGGTGCGGAGGATTGCCGCCTTAACTAGAGTGCATGGATTCTTTAGTTTTTTATTAACCAGAGGAGGAGAAGGGGCGCCGTATGATAATATTTTATTATTAATTAATTAATAAAGGCAGTCTAAGTGATATATTATTAATTAATTAGTAAAGCCAGTCTAAGTGATATGGCGGGCAAGTCAATGGACGGTGATATGATACTATTCGGATAAATATGTGATGCCGGTCTCATGATGCTGGGGGCACGTGTGATGCGTACATGTAGCACGGAAGCCTGTTTGGATATCCGCGGCCTCCCACGACCTTTAGGATTATTTCTTCTGAGATGAAAAATTTATTCAAAAATTTATATTTTTCTGAATAAATATTTTTTAAATAATATTTAAATAAAAAATAATTTATTTATATTTTTTATATATTTAAAAATAATTTAAAAATTTGTTATTCATATTTAGGGATGGTAATTTTTTTTCGATCAGACGAATGTCTGATCCGATTCGATTTGAAAGGGACGGATTTTATCTGATCCAATTAAGAGGTGGGATGAGTATGAATTTTAAAAAAAATATTCGAAGTAGGTTCGGATTGGATACGTATAATGATATATCCCATTCTAAATCAGCCTCGATATAATTTTTATTTAAATTTAAAACTCTCATCCTCTCTCTCTATCTTTCTCTCTCTGTTACATCAAACCCGCCCCTATTTATCAGAAAAAACCACCCCCACCCTCCCCTCTCTCTCTCTCTCTATTACATCAAATCTGGCCCACACCCCGCCCTTGCCCCTTGCCCTCCCCTCTCTCTCTTGGTGGTCAATGGGTCCTCACAACCCCTTGGCCCCCCACCCTCTCTCTCTTTCTCTTACTCGCTCGGCCGGTGGATCCTCAGTCCCCCATCCCCCTCACCCCTTGGCCCTCCGCCCTCTTCTCTCTCTAGCTCTTGCTCGACGGCCAGTGGGTCCTCACCCCCTACCCCTAGGGTGGCTCGATGGGTCCCCCACCCTAGCAATGGCGACGGCGGCCCCATTTTAGAACCCTAGCCATCGTCTAAGCTTTCTTATTCGGCCACTCCAAGCCTCCCACCCGATCAAGACTCCTAAGGATAAAAAATCAGAGGAAAAATGGGGGAAAACATAGGAAAAATCAATGAAAAACAAAGACAAGACGGAAAAACCAACATAAATTGATCATTTTTTCTTTTCAATTTTTTTTTCTTTTGATTTCATTCTCTTTTTCTGAGATATGTGGGGAGAGAGAGCCCTGAGTGAGATCGGAGGGGTTTTTAGGCTACAGTTGGGATTTTTCTCTCAAGCATATGGGATTTTGTGCGAGTTTGGCAGTGTGAGTTGGTCCCTTGAGGTTTTAAGAGCTTAGTCTTAGTGGAAGCATTTGGGATGGCCGGATGGGGCCGTCGACAGTGGGGGAGCGATGGTGGAGATGGGGAAAGAATAAGGGAGATGGGTTCAGGTATACCTAACCCGACCCATTTTAGAGCCCGACCTGATCTGACCCGACGTAAGATGGATACGGAGTGAGTATGGATATAGTTTTTTCTATCAGGATAAATATGGGTATCGATCGATCCGATCCATACCTGATCCATTATCACCCCTACCCATATTCTTATGCATTACTAGTTTTCTAGACAAGTTGCTAAGATCTATCCATATTTTTCATTATATTTTTTATTATATAAATATTATTATATATAATAGTATATTATAATATATTATATTATTATAATATTATATTATAATAATACAGTATATAATAAAATATTATAGTATATTATATTGTTATATTATTATGTCATTATATTATTATATATTATATTATTTATTATTATATATAATATAATATCATATTATATTAATATGTTATATTAATATAATATATTATATTATTATATATTATTTTAATAATATATGATAGCATATTATAATATATTATATGTATTATGTTAATATCTTATATTAATATAATACATTATTATATATCAATATATATTATATTATTATTTATCATATTATTATATTATTATAATATGTTATAATATAGTATATTATATTATATGATAATAATTTAATATATATATTAAAATATAATAGTATATTATATTATAATATATTATATAAATATTATTATATATTATCATATATTATATTATATTATATTATATTATATTATATTATATTATATTATATTATATTATATTATATTATATTATAAGGTTAACGGCATATTAGAAATGAATTAAAAAGGTTAGTTTTTTGATTGATGAGAAAATGACTTAAACACCTCCTAGGTGGATAAGATTTTTTTTATTTCATGAGTAAATGCTATCTATAGAAAAATATCTTATCTATTTTGAAAATCATGAGAATATGAATAAATTGGTCAATAAAAAAGTTGACCAAGTTTTCCATGATATTTATCTATAAAAGAACAAACCCTTAACCTTAATCTTTCTAATTCATTCTTAATATACCCTTAGCCTTAAAATAATATAATATAATATAATATAATATAATATATTACAACATATTATAATAATATAATATATAACATATTAATATTTATAATATATTATATGATATTATTATATCATATTAATATAATATATTAATATAGTATAATATAATAATATATTATATTATAATAATGTATAATAATGAAAAATACAAATATATTAATATTTTATATAATAATATAATATATTATATTATACTAATATAATAGCATATAATAATATAATAATATTATATATTATATATTAATATATTATAATATATTATAATATAATAATATAATAATATATTATATTATATATTTATATAATACTATAATCATAATGTAATAATATAGTATAATATATTATAATATACTATAATATATTATAATAATATAATAATATATAGTAATATAATAATATAATATATTATATATTAATATTTATAATATATTATACTATATTATTATATATAATAATATAATATAATATATATTATATTATATTAATATATAATAATAAATTAATAAATTAATATATTATATTATAATATTATAATAATATAATATAATATTAAATATAATAATATTTATATAATAAAATATATTATAAAAAATATGGATAGATCATAGCAACTTATCCAGAAAAATAGTAATACAAAAGAATATGAATAAATTACTTTTCTATTTAAATATTATCTAAAAAATATTTATCTAGAAAATATAGTTTCTTGGGTAAATCTTTTACCCACAAAAGAACAGATCCTTAAGGGTATGTTCAAGCTCCAGAATCTCACTTATTTGTTTTTTTTTTTTTTATAAGAAGCTGTGGACTTTATTAACCGAAGGAGAGATGGTTATAAGGTACAGAAGAGCCTAAAATAGAAATCCAAAATAGGCCAAAAATAAAGTATAAATATAATATAGCTATAGAGAAGAAGAATATGTAAATATTGAAGATCAACCCAAAAGTATAACCCATATATTTTTGTATACCAAAAAAAGTTGTGATGAGGAAGCTGACTCCTGTTAGCAAAAAGTATGCATGGTTTTATAGTGAAAGACCAAACAATAATCCCTGTGGACTGTAGTTTTGAAGAAAACAGGAATTAACACCCTTTAGAGAACCTGTATAAGCCTGAAAAGTATAGCAAATGTGAGTGTATATACATTGGAGCACTGTATTATGTGGTTACTGGGAGTGAGAAGTATAAGTAAGAAGTTCGCAGCAGCAACAACCATAGAAGGATAAAAGTTGAAATCTCTGATGCTGAAGAAGTTCGCAGCACCAACATTATGTAATTTTTTTGATGTTGAAAGATATCATAGCAAGTTGATAAGAACATCCAGTGAATGCAGAAACCATGTGACCAAAGCAGAAATTAATATAGACACTCCAACAGCAGCAAGATCCATATTTCATCTTTTTGAACAGACCCAAGGTGCACCCCATGACCATTGTTTATGAGCCAGCGACACCACAAGACAAACATGAAGGAGCTAACAAGAGAACTCCTGTTCTAATTGGTAATCATATATATTGTCACATCCCCAATCCGAAATTATGAGTCAAAGGTCATAACAACCATTGCATGCTGATGGAGAACTCTCTCCACAAACATGCAAGACATCTCATTATGATATTACAAAGCAACAGCACAACTTTAATTCAATAACTAAATCACATGTCTTACAAAATAAAATCCATGGACTTACATCAAATCTCAATAAATCCTAATCTAAAATAAAATATCAAAGCCAGCCTCTAATTCACTCTCTTATATTGAATTTTCGAATCAAGCTAGTTCTTTGAATCTGTAAAAATAATAAAATAAAGAGTAATGAAATAGACAATTCAGTAAACAATATATACTTTAGCTAAATAAATTCAGCAATAATAATATATTAAAAATAAGCATACAAAGGGCATCAATTCAAAATATATAACACTAATCAAATAAGATCCACGTGATTCTAGTCTTTCCAAAACTCATTTTCAAATGCATTTTCATTCATAAATCAGTTTCTTTCAAAATATTTGGTTTACCTCGACAGCCATGAACTAATCAAAGTACCAATGCATAACTTCCACTGATAAAATATTGATATACTAATATAAAACCCCTATTGATAGGGTATCGATGTATTAACACATAATTTTCATTGGCATACTAGTGCACAACCCCCACTAGCAGAGTATCGATATACCAGCACATAATCCTCACTGGTAGAATGTCGATATACCAACACACAACTCTCACTTATAAGATATTGATATGCCAATATATAACCCCCATTGATAGGGTTTAGATACATGGTCAAGCTGCAAGTCAAAATTCATTTCGATTCAAATCTTTTCTTTCAATAAAATTAGTTTCATATTTCAATCAAACAATATACAAAACTATCCGAAATCAAAATCAATCGTTCATAACTTCATAATGAAATCAATACCTTTGATAATGCATCAATAGTTTTAATCAATAAATATCATACTTTATATTCATAAATCATAAATAATATAATTCAAAATTTAATGATATAAATATTATATAATTTGTTAATAAATCTAGAAAAAAAAAGTACATTACTTACTTTATACATATTCCAATAAATCCATATAATTCCATAAATCCCTTTCCAAAATCTTTAACTTATAGATCACATTGTAGTTTTCCATTGCTAGATATCTTTTTGTCAAGACAACTATACTCCAATACATAATTAAGTCCAATAATTAGAAAGAATATAAATAATCAAGGAAGACAAATGAACGGTATCGCATCCTATGCTCTAGGTCAATCAGTCAACTAACTTTGTTTGATCAAAGATTATATTAAGATATAAAAGTTCAACCAAGATCAAAGATCATTAAATTATTAATGTCTAATAAGAGTCAAGATGGAGGCCAACATGATGCTCGATAATTAAAGATCAATTCAATCAAATAACTTCATTTAATCAAGATCAGATTTAAGATATAATTGGCTTCATAGAGATTAAATAGATCAAACTAGATGGTATCTGGATCCAACTAAGGTGAGTGCTGGTATGCTGTTTGGTGACTATGGATCAGGACTTTCTTTACTAAGATATGATCAGAATCATTTTCTAGAGAATCTTTCATAGATCAATTAGAGATAGAGAAATACATAAAGAGAGAGAAATAATGTAAAAATAAAAAATCTATAGAGAGAGAAAGTAGAGAGAGAATAATAGGGATGCAAGCTCAGAGAAGGGAGAGCGGGAAGAGAAAGAAACTCTCTTTTTTTTTTCATTTTCTATTTTCTTTCTTTTCTTCTTCTCCTTTCTTCCGTGGCTTCTTAAGCAAAACAGGGGACCTTGTGGTCCCTATTTGTTCTTCAGATCAAAGGCCATGGCTGGCGTGGCAGTGGCTGGTGTCAGCTAGGGTTGCTACAGCATAGTCCAGACAATCCAAACCGACAATCAATTGTAACCACCGGTGTCGAAAAAAAAAAAAAAAAAGAGTTGGAACAAGAGAAAATAGGAGATTTAACAGAGTCCCCTTTTTGGTCAAAATCTGATGATTCATCAACCGAAAATCAGATTTTAAAGGCTAAGAAAGTTGGCAAATCAAATTATCTTGAAGGTTAGAGGATCTTACCTCTTTTTTTGATGGTGTTTGGCTGAAATCCGACGAACCAAGAAGAGCACGATGCATCTTTCTTCTGATGAAGAACAGTGGTCGGCTGTGGGATTTTCACAAGAGATTTCATCACTTTAAATAGATGTGGAGGGAGGAGTTGGACTCCTTCCTGGCCTCCAACTTCGACTCCGATCAGAAGTCTGTCGAGAGAGGAATCAATGGAAGAGAAGATTCTTGTCTTCTCTTTGTTTTTCTATATGTTTGTTTTTTTTAATTTTTCCACCACTTTAAGACTCATGTGGCTGTTTAATCAGGTTTGGGGTATCATATAAATATCGACCATAAAGTAGATCATAGTCAAATGGTCTAAATATCCCAAACCATTGACATATCCTACTTATGACTAAATCATCATTGACGACATTAAGACAAATTGATCGAGTCATCATCATGTACTAGTCCATTAAAATCTCAAGTAACAGGTTCTAAAAATTAAGGAACCAACTTGCCCAGATAATTAGAGTATAAGTTCTTGAATATGATAGTGAAAAATCTCATAGCAAGTTGATAAAATCATCCAGTGAGTGCACAAGCGATGTAGCTGTAACATGATAACAAAAATTAATGTATCTCCTTCATAACCAATAGGCTTCATATATCAACCTTTTGAATAGACCCATAATGTACCCCATGTACAATATTGATGAAACATAGGCACCATAAGATGTGCATAAAGAAATAAATATGAGAACCCCAGTTTCAGGTGGTAATCAGATAGACACCGATCTAGGAGTAGTTCATGGTCAAATGGTCCAAACATCCAAAACCATTGACATATCCTACTTTTAAGTAAGAAATCATTAACAGCATCAAAGAGAATTGATTGGGTCATCATCATGTACCATTTTCAATCCATAAACATGGAATATAAAGGAAAACCACAGTAGCATTGGGCATATATATATATATATATATATAAAGCACCAGTATGATACCAAAACCTACCAAAATCTATATGCCAATCATCATGGATAGCCTGAAAGAATAGCCATATAGTGGACTAAAGCAAAAAACAAGAATACACTCCACAATAGTTAATAAAGCAGCATAGAAATAAATAGAACTGAATTAAATTCATCATTAAGGAATAATAACTAAATGAAATCCTACTCTATTAGATTGTAAAATAGCATTGAGTTGGGGAGGTATAAAACTATTCACAAAGAGGCTATAATCCCCATCCAATGTCTTTTTTGCTACATAATCAGCTACTCCATTATCTTCCTAGTAAATGTGGAAAACCTTCCAATTTAGATTGTTTATTAGCCACTGATGAATGTTAGCTAATAAGAAGTATTGATCAGAAGCAAAAGAGCCTGGAGATTTCAACCATTGAATAACAGTAGCTGAATCTCTTTCTAACTATATCAGACACTCGGAAAACTCCACAAGAGCAACATATAGCTCTAACCAAGTAACAGCAAGTTCAGTATAAGGGACAGTGAGTTTGTGCAATAATTTTTCTTCCACACGTAAAAAGTTGCTAGAAAAGTCTCTTATTACAACACCCATTGAAGCCTTAGATTGGGTCACCACAGCATCAAAATACAACACCCACTGAAACTTTAGATTGGGTCACTGCAGCATCAAAATTAATCTTAATAGTTCCAATGGAAAGGGGTAGCCAAGATTCTAAGGAATGAGGGGGTAATGTATGTGTGGGAAGACTACCTCAGTGCCATGTCAGAACCATGGAAGCATCTGATTCAACAAATAAAGTATTGTCTATCAAAATTTTGTACACAAGTTAGTAAGAAGATGATCCAGCTTGCTGAAAGAATCGCTCATTCTGAGCTAATCAAATTTGATAAGGCTAGCAGATATCGCCTCCTTTTGAAACCTACATGGCCATTAAAAACAAAATCAACTCATGCTGACAAATCTCTTAGGAAGAACCTCTGCTTGGTACCATGCTGAAGCATCCCCCAGCATTATGCAACAAAGGAACAAAACATAATAACATGCTGAGTATCTTCCTGAACAACCTCATACAAATCACAAAAAATTTGGATAAGTGGCAAAATGCCCCTTCGATAAAGTATATGCTTACACAGTAAACAATTCCAATATAAATGCTATAAAAAAAAAAACTTGACTCTTCTATAAGCATCCATATCTGAGAAAAATTATTAGATAGGCCATCTCCTACTAAAGAATGAAGAAGTGAATAAATATCAAAAAAAGAGGCTCAAAACTATCCATATGTGCCCCAATAAAGCTAATTAGTGCAATTATCTCTTCGCAAGAGAATACCTTTAATTTCGGTCATCATTTCAGCCAAAAATAAAGAAGCCAAAACAGCTATATCCCATTGCCTATTAGGAGTAATAAGGCTCTAACCATCAACTGAGGAGTTATGTTATCAATATTAATAAAAGTAAGCCATTTGGAAATAGAAATCATAGATAACCAAAGGTCATGAAATACATCAATAGCTTCCCCAGTGCCTATTGACCACATAAAATATGGTTGAACCAAGGCTTCGACATTACATATTTTAGACCAAATCGAAGAACAAGGGTCTATGATAATCATCCCAAGTACCCTCAAAGTAGTATTTGGCAGATATTGTCTTTATTGATAAAGATTGTGAATAAGTAACAACATGAATGGCCAACTTATAAAGAAATGTAGAGCGCCGAGCCTCCAAGATAACTAATCCAAGTCCACCTTGTTCTTGTGGCATACAAACCATTTCACCAAGCAATAGGATGAAAAGCCCTCCGGTTAGAACAATATCCCCATAGAAAAGCTTGAAACTCTCTCTCTAACTTGGCAAGAATAGAGGATGGTATCGGAATTGAAGATAAATGGGAATCAAAGATAACATTGATTGTAGAAGGATTGCTCTACCAGCTAGTGATAGAGCCTTCCACTTCCAAGTTGTACACCGAGAGCAAATCTTTCTCTCTCAAGGCATTGAGATCAGAAGGGAGTAAAGTTTTCCCAAAAATAGGCTCACCTAAATATTTTCAAACACTAGCCAGCTCTTGTATATGGAATGGATTATGAATTTGGTGTTTCACTCCACAAGGGGTACTCAGATTAAACATGATTTGGGATTTTTGCACATTGATTGCTTGTCTAGAGAGCGAACAATAGGCATCTATGATTGATAAAAAAGACAAATATTATCCTTTATAGTATCCCTACTAACAAGCAAGCAATCATCAGCAAAAAATAAATAAAAAATTGACAGTTCTGTACCTCTTGGCCTATAGGGCCTAAGGAGATGATGCTGAATTACAACATGAAGAAATCGAGAGAAAACCTCTGAGCACAAAATAAACATATATGGGGACAATGGGCAACATTGATGAATCCCCCTAGTAGGTAAGAACCAAGGAGTGGTCGTACCATTTATAAGACGAGCAAAAAGAGATTGAGTAATACACTGTTGAATGTAAGAGATAAATTTAGAATAAAATCCAAATTGTCAAAGCAATAGAAATAGAAAATACCAAGACACCCAATCATAGGCCTTCTCCATATCTAATTTAAGCAACATTAGACTCCTAAAAGGTGGAGCCCTTTGGAAAGAATGCATAAGCTCCTGACTAATCAGAATTTGATCACTGATAGATCTACCCCATACAAAAGTACCTTGTTTAGAGGAGATTGGTACTGAGGCAAAATAGGTTGCAGCTGATGAACAAGGATTTTAGCAATGAGCTTATAAATGGTATTACAAAGGCTTATGGACCAAAAGTCATTAACAGATTCTAGGCTGCTTCATTTAGGAATGAGAGTAATATAAGTACGCTTACAATCTTTGGATAAAATAGCAGTGTCAAAAAAATGATGAATAGCTTAAACTACATCCCCCTTGACAATAGACCAGAAATGTCTAAAGAATAATGGCTCAAACCCATTTGGTCCTAAGGCTTTATTAGGTGCCATACTTTAGAGAGTATCTTCCACCTCTTACTTAATAACTTATCAGATAAGGCCAGCATTATGCTGATCAGTGACTATAGGTGAGATGATAGGCCAACCATAGATTGGTTAGTGGTCTGTGCCAACCATCTTTGTAGAAAAGATTCAAAGAACATTTGCCAAATTTGGTCTTGATTATTAATGAGGGTCCCATTCAAAGAGCGCAGCTGTTGAATTTTGTTTTGCCTACATCGTAAAATCATGGAGTGGTGAAAAAATTTAATATTTATATCTCCCTCAATCCAAGCAATTCTCGATTTTTGCCTCCAAAATATTTCTTGATGATGAAGGTTTTGATGATAATTCCTCAAACAAGCAAGCAATTGTTGATGTTGATTAGCATCTAGAACCCCTTATCATGCCTTAATAACATGTAACTGGTAGAGGTAATCATTCAACATGGCTCCTATTTGAAATAAATTCCCAATAGTTCTTCTCCATTTTCTCAACTCTCTCCTAGTTTTAGAGAGTAAATTTTTTAATTTAACACCTAGAGGCTGTTATCTGGAATAAACCCAAGCTCTCTTAATAACCTCTTATACATTAGGACATAAAAAGCCAAAATTTCTCAAATATAAAAGGGACCAGACTGTGAGAAACCTTATGAATAATGGATAAAGGATTAAATAGTGATTAGACCCATACCTTATTAAAGGATAGACAGTAGATTCAGAGAATAAATTCATCCACTTAACATTGACAAAAACTTTATCTAGTCTCTCCCAAATCCGTGCACAACCATGTCGGTTGTTGCACCAGATATATTTTGGTCCCCGAAATCTTAGGTCTAATAAGTTAGAATGGCGCAAAAAACCCCTAAACTCCCTAACACCTTTGTCTGGCTTAAATAGTCTACCACCAGCTTTGTCATCAGCCGCCAAGATACAATTAAAGTTCCCAAACAAACTATTGGCAACTCCAAGGACATTGTTGAATTTAATTGCTCCCACAAGCATCTATACTCATACATATAAGTACTTACATAAACAGTAGCCAACAACCAAGTTAAACCAACTGTTGAAATAAAAATTCCAAAAACAACTTGCCTATCATGGTGCATAAAAGTCACGGTGCCCTCCCTCCTCAACCAGACCACTATAGTGCCTCCAAATAAACCAATTAAAGGAACAACATAAACATCCCATTTCAGTCTCAAAATCCTTCGAACACAGGTCATGGCATTGCTAGATAACCTTGTTTCAAGAAAACATAGCATAGACAGATCATGTTGCCAAATAAGATTTTTTGTGTAATTGACAAAGGAGGATTTAGGTGCTTCTCTATAATTCCATGATGGGATCTTCATTATTTCAACATGATAATTTACCTACCTCAACCATATTGGGAGCCAAGCTACCAGTAGATGTTGCAGGTTGAACACAAACATCTGAATACTGTGTAGGACCCAAAGAAAGACTTGGACTACTACCATCAAAATCAAGTATAGATCTTAATTGTGTAACATAACTGAGATGAGAGTTAGTACTTATACCCTCCTGAGAATGATGATGCCCATGGTTCCCTTCCTGCAGTTGAATATCCAGTGAGAATCCCTATGAATGTACCATAGGTCTCCAAACACCCTTTTGTGCCTACTGAGCCACAACCACCTTCTATCTGTTTTGAGCAACAATAATTGCTGAGTCCTGAGACATCTCTGATGCTGTGTCCTACTATTCTAAAATAATCACCTTTTGTTGTGGAGGAGACTCAAAACCAGGTGAAGAAGCACTCTTCTGCACTTTGGTGGGAGACCTCTTTCATTTTTCTTAAGTTTGTGGTGTTATAGGATACAACTGTTCTCCCTTAAGTGTCATAATTATTTTCATATTTTGACACTCAAATGCTGCTTCACCCACATCATTCCCTAAGGAGCTGAATCGAGAATCTGGTCCATTCCCTATAGGGTCTATTAAGCTCTATCCATGCTAAGGAGATGTTTTCTTGACAGCTTTTCTTGGTAAGGTCCACCTCATCTATTATTGATCTTCAGCTATAGTAGACTTAGGAGGAGATTTATATTTTGATTGAGCATTCGACACCTGAACCCCTACTGCTTGGATTCATGGACCATAAATCAGTTTTTGCCTTAACCATAGTTGCTTGAGCACAATCACATAAAGGTGTTGGAGAAGCAGTTTACCATATGAGTAGCATATCTCTGGCAATTCCTCATAGGTGAATTACTACTACAGAATATTTTCATCTAGTCAAACCTTTGCACTAAGGCATTGCGGTTTAGTGATATCGACAATCACCGATACCCTTGTAAAGCCTATTCTAGCTGAAGTAGCCATTCAGTCATCAGCAAAGAGTGGAGTTCTGGCCACTGATACCAATTTTAGGATTTTCTTAGTCTCTCATAGTTCCAATGAAAGATTAGGTAGGCGAACCCAAATGCGAGCAGATCAAACAGAATCCTTATCAGGTTAGAAATTGGGTCTCTAGCACTCAAGAGTTAGGATCTATCTAGCCAGAGATGAAGGTCCCTTATCAAGCACTTTGTTCTTCATAGTTTCAGAAAGAAACTCAGACAACAGTAACCCATCAGAGAGCAGTGAAACTTGGAAATGGCCTTCCATGTTCCACCTAGCTCTCATCTCCTTAGGCACAAAATCAAGTGGGAGGCCTCTGCCCAAAAATTTACCTATTAGTGTATTCTTCCATCTTTTGGTTGATTGCTGAAGTTTCTTTACTGAGAAGACCACCACTTTGTTGAATTTAGCCTCCAAAGCTTCAATCTCTATTTTCGTAGCTTTAGAAGACTCCCATTTGAACCTACGAGCATACCGTACAACTTGAGACCAAGTGTTGGTAGAAGCAAAATCCTTCAAACCACCATTCTGTGAGGAACTTCTTGGAGGCAAGGAGGATGTTCCTTTGGACCCTAAATCTGGCTTCTAGTGGACCTCCGACGAAGAATCCCTTATCGACGATGGTCGATCTTGATCCACAACAACTCGCTTCCCCTACTGTGCCAAACCCATCGATAGTTGTGATGATGCCCCTTTTGACTCCAAAGGTAGCCTTTGGTCCCCCATCAGAAAAGGCCGATCGAGGTCCAAATCGACCATTGGTTGCCCAAGAGATGGTCTCGAAGAAACCCTCTTTTTTCCTTTCTCAGAGATTCTCTCTCTTTCGAAGAACTTCCACTTGGTCAATCCCACTTATTTGTTGGTATGCAGTTGGGTGCAATCAAACTGAATAGTCAAAAATTTCAATCCAAGATATCTGATTTTAAAACTCAATGCGAGATTGATTGATCCTGATATTCAAATATATATATATATATATAGGCATCTGCCTCCGTCTACCATATGTGCAAAAAAAAAAAATCTCAGTGTACCATGTGTTGACCTATGCGGCAGTGCCATTTTTTCTTTTTCCTTCGAATACTTCCTGAGCCCTTGTGAAAGCCGAGGTCACCAATGGGGAGCACATCGAGCGATGGGCGATGGAGAGAGAAGATGATGAAAATATAGATGGATGAGGGGCTGATGTCGTTGACCATATCAAACATGGCAAAGACAGAACAATCATCCATAGCAATGATGGAGGCATTAGAGAGGATGCTATTATGGGTTTTAAACTCTCCCTATACAATTAAAAAAATATATATTGTATAATAGCCCCCCAATCATCTCTACCATGTCTCCACCGAAAATACCACTTGCTGGCGGTCCCGCTGGGTGGCCGCCCACTTCTTTATCATCAGAATAGAGCTCCATAAATTGAAAATTTTGTAATCAAAGGAGAATCATTTTGACCAAAAATTTTCCAAACCCTACAAAATATCATGCTTCTACCAAGATTAAGCTCTCAAAACCTCAAGGGACCAACTCACGCTGCCACAACCCGCACAAAATCCCATATGAAAAAAACCCAATCAAAACCTAAGAAACCCTCTACTCTCTCTCAATTGCTCTCCTTTCCCACAAATCCCTGAAAAAGATAATGAAATGAAAAGAAAGACAATGAAATGAAAAGAAAAAGAAGCGAAAAAGAGAAAAATGATCTTCTACATGGGAAAAGGTTTATCCTTAATTATATTTTCCTTCTTTCTTTCATTTTCGTTGATTTTTCCTATATTTTCCCTGTTTTCCCTCTGTTTTCCGGCCCCTACCCTAGGAGTCCAATCAAGTGTTCCCCCCTCTGAAAGTGCAAAGAGTTTTGGGTGCCCTTTTTTTCCCAAAGTGGACCTCCTCGGAGTGCCGCTGGAGGTAGTGGTATTCCGCTACACCACCGCCGCCAGTGGCTCCCTCTGGACATTGGCTCGCCATCATCGCTGTCGCCCTTAGCATCTGGTGCATCCAAGACATCGGATTCATATCCGCTGTCCCTCCACCTCTCGAGCCTCTGGCTCCCCTGGCTACCACTTGAGTCGAAGCCGATTCGGCTCCTCCCTCGGTTCCAGCGCTGACCAAGCCTTCACTGTGCAACCAAGCTGACGAAAATGCCACACTAAAGGTCAGATTCATAAAGTTCTATGCCGATGACGGCAATGACGAATGGAAGTGGGGTGACGGTGACGCGACAGAGGAGGAGGAGGCAACATGGGGAATGACAAGCGTAAGCGGGGTGACGGTGACGTGATGGAGGAGGAGGCAACATGGGGATGGGAAAGGAGGATAGTCAAGAAGCGAAAACGCCCAGGTCTTTCACCATTATGAGGACCGAACGGTGTTTAACGGTAGTGGAGTCAAGTTGGGCGGTAGAGCTGACGGTGACGGCGTGGAGGGTGAGACGGCGGACATAGCAGAAGAATGGGAATTAAGGGGGGGGAGATTAAAATTTACCAAAAAAAAGGGAGGAAAATTAAATATTTTTTCGAGAATAAGATGAGAAATTAAATATTATGCGGCGTATATATACTGGGATTAGTTTGACCGATGTTGACATGCCAAAAATTTGGTTATGTAAAAGTTCTTTTCCTTTTCAAAATGATAATTTTGCCCTTTCCTTTAGGTCAACCGGTAGGGTTCCATGATGCAAAGCGAGCTTATAATCACTATGGACAAAATATTTTTTTCTAAAAAATTATTTTAATTATTTTAATATATATAATAGATATTAATAAATTAATAAAATAAAATATTTTTAAAAGAAAAAATTGTATTTGGTGCATGGTACGGGATTATAAGCTAATTTGAATTTGATTTATAAATAAAAAAATATTTAAAATCGACTCAACTTGACTCGAATATCAATCAAACCAAATTTCAGATCAAGATCAAACATTCATCATAATTAAAAAATATAGTTAAAACCAAATATAACATAATATTATCTTTTCAATACTAAATTAATAACATATAATATAAATAAATTATAATACAAAATATTTGACCTAAAAACTCGCGAGCATAGTTGAATATATATATATATATATATATATATTCAACTATGCTCGCGAGTTTTTAGGTCAAATATTTTGTTACTCGAGTTCGCTAATAATTAAGTTGGGTCGAGCATGAATCCAAGTTGAGCTCGAATAGTTTACGAGTTGCTCGGCTTATTTACACCCTTAGTCCACAAGAACGAAAAAGAAATCATGAGGGCCTTTTTAACTTCCACATGGTTTAGGCTAGGAGGATATTTGATTGATATGAATCAAGCTCAAACGAGCGGTCCAATCCACGACTCTAATAGAAAATTCAGATTCTACTATTATCCATTATCCAAACAAACTTGTTTGGCTAGCTTCTCCCCAGGAGTGTCATAGAACTTGTTGGCCTGCTGGCTTGCAAAGAAGTTGCAGGATAAGTCTGATGGAAAGAAGATTGAAGGGAGGATTCAAGAATATAGTGTAAGTCCAAGTATTTTGATCTTCAAAAACTTTTGCCACAATCACATTGTCATTCAAAAAAGATGGATTTAGATAAAGATACAGCATAGCTTGGGCTACGGTAAGAAAGATTTAGTTAGCACTTTTCCTAAATTAGAGTCCTACCAGTAAATCAAGTGTTGGGTAAAGTAAAGCTAATGGAAAAATAAATAAAGATAAATTAAAACTGATTGATATATTGGAAGACAAAAGGTCCTTCATGTAGTACAATTCTATTTGCTCATACTAAATGATAAACCTATATGTAACTATCCACTTCTGACGTCTGCTACCCATATTTTGCCTCCACTTTGTTTGATAGTTTCGATAACTGATCTCAGCTATTTTTTCTACGACTGATGTTCGTCAGAATGGCCAAACTCTGTACTTCCATTAGACCAACAATTGCACTCACTAAGTCTCAAATTGTTAGCCTTTACTTGACCTCCCATACTATTTGTCCCCATCATTTCTGTCTATTTGGAGGTGACTCGCTCAACTTTCATATGATTTTTTTTTTTTTTTGAAATTTATGAGGAGGAGGTGAGAAACCTTCCTACAAAATATGTATATAATCATATATAAAAAAAGTTAATTGTCTTACATAAAGGGCAAGGGGAAAGTAAAGATAGGGCCTACAGGACCCAAAAACAAAATAGCTGTGGAGATTAATTACAGAGATGTGTTATCTTTTTCTTAAGATCTCTTAAAGTTTATTGAGCAAGTAACCTGATTTTCCTGGTGTCCAAATTTCTAACAGTAGAGTCACTTGCTTTGTAATCTCAAGGTGTGAAAGAGCCTCGAAACGGAATATTCTTCGATTCCTATCATTCCTATCATTCCTGAGATTACTGACTGCTAGTAGCGCATCTAAGGTAGGCTTTAGATCATGAGAGTTAATTTGCAGTTGGCATAAATGCTAAAGGTCGAAGAGGTTGTCTGACATAGGTTGTAATGGCATATTATGAAGCAACCTATTCCAAAATGCTTTAGAGTACCAGCATTGTAACATAATATGATCAGTAGTTTCTAGCCACTTTTCACAGAGTGCATAGCTCCTTTGAATTTGCATGCCTCTTTTCTTTAAGTTTTTCACCGTGAGTATCTTGTTATTATAGCATAGCTAATTAAAAATTTTAATTTTCTCTGGAGTGGGTAGTTTCCAAATAATCTTTGCAAAGAAAGATATGGTACCTCCATGTACAGAAAAGCGATAGCAATTTTTGACAGTGAAAAAAGTTTGCTAGTTGACCACTTCCAGAGTCTTTTGTCCTTCTCCATAGTGAGAGAGATTTGTTGTAGGTCAGTTTCAGGACTCCATTATTCTATCTTTGCTTCAAAGGTTAGCGGAGTTCTAAAGTTGACAATCCAATCTTTCTTATTTAAAAAATCTGATGCACTAATGTTCTAATTTGAAGTTAATACCAATAGGTTTGGATATTGCAATTGTAGAGGATAGTTTTCTTGCCAGCGATCATTCCAAAAGGAGGCAGTTTGCTCGTTTCCAGTGTAACAACTGTGAGCAATTTGAAAAAAATCCACGATCGATATGACATCCTTCCAGAAAGGTGAGGCTAGATCGCTCAGGTTTGAGCGGAGAGGAGCCTTGTTGTAGCAGTAGGGATTTTTCCATGGCCTTTAGGGCCTCGTTAAGAACAACCACCACCATTTCAATATTAAGCAAACATGACGATCTTCAAGTTAACTATTCCAAGTCCTCCCAGTGCTTTGGCCTACATACTGATTGCCAGCTTGTGAGGTTAACCATTATGCGTCCCTTATCTAACTAATCCCACATGAATTTCCTTGAAATACGATTGATCAGCTTTCATATATTTTTTTTGGAAGGATTGCAATAGACATCCAGAAAAGAGGGATAGAGTGAAGAACATAGTTAATTAGGGTGAGTCTACTCATAATCTTCCTTTCATCCTGCAAGTCTCTTCTCAATTTTTTCCAATAAGAATTTCTAATCACTTGACCATAGTATGGCATGGTGCAGAAAAATGCCAAGATAAGTGATGGGGAATTTGGATGCGTTATCTTTGCATAATTCTGCATCTCTTCTATTGATATGTTCATGCCAATGATTTGCGTTTTTCTCACAATTATTTTGAGTCTGCTCAATAATTCAAAAGAGTAAAGAATGAAGTTCAAAACATTCACTTGATACCTCAAAGCATGATAGAAAATTAGTGTGCCATCCGCATATTGGAGTTTGCAATGTTCTGAGGCCCTACTCTATAAATTAAGCCTTCTGAGTTAGCTAATTGCATCATTCGATTTAGCATATTGGCTATGAGTTTATAAAGTAGAGGGGAGAGTGGGTTACTTAGTTTAATACACCTTTTGCCCATGAACCACTGACCTTTGGCACCATTGAGGAGAATGCTGTAGCTTATGGTTTTTAATAGATATGAGATCCAACTTATCCACTAATTGCCAAAGCCCCTTTTTGCCGGTAGCTTAAGAAGAAAGCTCCAAGAAATACTATCAAAAGCCTTTTTTGAAATCTACTTTGCACAGTGTGCCTCTAGATCTTGCTCTTTTACAAAGTACTGTAATTTCTATTGTGGTGATGTAGCTTTCTGAAATCACTCTATTTTTAATGAAGGTGGACTAAGATTGTGATATAAGACAGTCGACGACACTACACAATCTAGAGGATAGGACTTTAGATATTAGCTTCACAATACCGTACTCCAGACTGATAGGATGAAAGTCTCTGACCATGGGTTCGTTGGTTGCTTTTGGGATTAGGCCGTACTGAAGGTGTAGTTTAGTTTGTCGAGATTCAGAGACCTATTTTGAAAAGCTTGAAATATCTTGATGATGTTCGGCTTAATCATTTCCCAGTGTCTTTGATAAACAATATTGGGAAACCATCCTGGCCAAGGGATTTGTCGTTTGCAAGCTAAAACAAGGCACATTTTATTTCTTCTTCTTCAAAGTTTTTTTAAGACAAGTAAGGTCACTTGACCCTCCAAAAAAAGTTTGTTCCAGATAACTTCTATGTCCGCCTTTTCCAATTCATCCAAAAGATATTTATAGAACCGACGGAAAGAGTTTTGAATAGTCACATTGTTGGTAATCCTTTTCCCATCTTCATTGATTTCTAATATTTGATTTTTCTTGCAATGGTTACTTGCATATGCATGAAAGAATTTGGTATTACGATTGCCATTTTGTATCTATTGATTTCTTGATCTTTACTTCTAATAAATTTCTTCCTGTTTAAGGAGAGATTTAAGAACGGTTTTGAGTCTTTTTCTTTCATTTGATAACTCCGGTTCCCACTCTTATATTTCCTCCAAAGAATCTAGTTTTTTCCTTTACAAAGAAGCCTAGGTTTTGATGTGAAGTTTTCAGCTGCATCAGAGGTACCTGTGGTAGATCTAGTAGCTTTTTATCAGGCTGTCAAAGTCAGAATACGAAGGAAAAAATTATCCGATTGCATCGGATGTCAGAAAAAAAATTGAATAGATTAGTAATTAAAATTTTCATAATATTTATGAAATCTTACCTTGGTTGTAGCGAAAGACTTAATCAAGGTTGAAAAATTTCTGAAAGTTGTTGCTTCGTGAGATCCGGATGTCCAGATCCTCTACTTTGCTCACACGCCAACCAACGTAGAAGAGAGGGATGAAGCTCTTCTTTAGAAAGAGAGGAGAGGAGGGCTTTGAGATCAGATCATGAAGCCTAGGAAGAAGCCCACATACCATATCACAAGGGGAGGGAGGATGCCAAGAGAAGAGAGACACCCAAGAGAAGAGAAGATGCCCAAGGGAGGAGGTCTCCATGCTCAAGCCCTTGCTCACGCCTAGATTGATTTTCTCCTTCTTCAAACCCCTTCTTAAATAGACAAGAGATCCTAGATCAAATCAAATATCTTCATGGGTTAGAAATAAGACCCTCTAAGTTTGAATCAAATCCAAATTCTCTAAACCATAAGATTTTCTAATGGAAGTAAGAGAGGTACCAACTTGCGCCTTCTTTCACCATGCCGCACACCCAAGGGGAGGGGCCTGTTTCTAGTGCCCTCTTCTCCATCTTGGTTGGCTATATAGATGAAAGAATGCATGAAAATATGGAAAGTACATCAAATCCAATTTGATTTAGATTTGGGTTTAATTCGAATTTTATTCAAATCAAATTTGAAAAGACTACTAATCCTAATCTAATTAGGATTTGGGTCCAAGTCTAACTGAGATAATTAATCCAATTTAGTCTCAATAAAATCAAGCCCAATTAAATTAGATCTGATCTAAAATAATTAAGATTGAAATCTAAACTCTCATAATTCTTTGAATCATAGATTTAATCAAATTCATCCTCAGAATTAAATCTGTGCCTCATATATAGTGCTAGCTGCATATAGTCATTGTTTAATTCTATATGACTCATAACTTAATTCTTAATTAAGTAAATCTATATATTCAATCAAGTCTTATACTTTCAAATTAAACACATAGATATTGGATCAATTTTTTCATACAATTTTTTACTTTGTGCGTGACTCCATAGATTCAAACACTAAACCGGTAGTATAGAAATCCATTCCTATACTACTTAAAATAATCATTTAGCAATGATACCCGATGTTCGAATAGATAGAATAATTGTAAAGTAACATTCAAGAACCTTGGTATATAGTTACCGCATAATTCATCCTTTTGATCCTAATGCTCAAAGTGACTTATGGTTTCACTGTCAATCTCGGATGAGTCATCCAATTGTATTTCAATCTTTTTCAAATCCTGTGATAAATTACAAAGATTATCCTGATCAAGATTTTACTTGATTGAGATACAATGATGCATTAACTCCTGTAAACTGGAGAGGTCAATTCCATCTTGACTCACACACTGATTTCACAAGTATTTGACTGTACCCATTAGCTTTCTGTTACTGTATTCAAAATATAGGTAGTCTGGCATCAAAGCATAGTGAGTTATTTGCAAATCATCGTGGTGATCTCAGGTTGGAGAGATACTTATGCCCATATCTTTCGTGAGCTATCTTTGACAGCAGAGCACTCCACAGGTGAGTCACTGTTCCGTAATGATGTACTCCTACATCTCATTTGTATGCCATACCAGTATCTTCATACTCTTTGATTAAGAAGACAACCAATCCATATGACACACAACGACCAATACTCGATAAATGTTATTGTCCTTATTAATAACGTATCATTTGGTCTTGAACAAGTTTAAGAACTATTTGATAAATCCTCCTTTATCGATTATATCATAATTCTAAAGATTTTATCATAATACAAGAGTTCAAAAGAAGATACTCTTTTATGATAAACTTATCAAAAATAATTTTTATTTATTAATAATTTATATATAAATTACAAAGAGCTCAATCATCTATAGATAGATAATTGACTTTAGAATATATTTTCTAACAACTCCCACTTAGACTAAAGCTAATCAGGACTGTATCTAATATCTATCTTTCACTTATGGTCATTAAATACTTCAATCCCGAGAGCTTTAGTGAAGGGGTCGGCCAATTTTTTTTTTCATCAATCTTCAACAGCTCGACATCACCTCGATCGACGATCTCATGGATCAGGTGATAGTGATATAGATTATGTTTGATCCTCTACTGAGATTTGGGTTCCTTAGCTTGAGCGATAGCACCGGTGCTGTCACAATATAGTAAAATTTGACCTTCAACTGAGGGAACCACTCTAAGTTTGTAAATAAACTTTCTCAACCAAATAGCTTTCTTTGCAGCATCGGATGCTGTAATGTACTCTATTTCGCATATCGAATCAGCTACTGTATGCTACTTGAAACTCTTCTAACAGATCACTCTATCATATAAAGTGAAAATGTAGCCAAATACACTTTTGCTGTCATTATGATCAGACTAAAAATTAGAATTAATATATCTCATAAGTTTAAAGTTTATATCTCCATAGATTAACTATTGGTCTTTAGTATTTCTTAAATACTTAAGGATTATCTTCACAACCTTCTAATAGTTTTCACTTGGATCAGACTGATACCTGCTCACTACTCCTAGCAAGTAGACCACATCCGATCTCGTACATATCATAACGTACGTGATAGATCCTATTATCGAGGCATATAGGATTCTACTCATACACTCTCTCTTAAGGAGTTGTCAGATAATCCTTTTTGAAGAGAGTAATTCTTTGACCTATCGGTAGATAGTCCTTTTTAAAATTTTTTATATTGAATCGTTTCAGCATGATATCGATGTATATGGATTGAGACAGTCCAAGCATCCTTTCAGATCTATCTCTATAGATTTTTATCCCTAAGATGTAGGAAGCTTCTCTTAAATTTTTCATGGAGAATTATGATGATAGCCACAGCTTCACACTTAGTAAAGCAAGGATGTCATTTTTTATTAAGAGTATATCATTTACATACCATACAAAGAAGATGACTACAGAACCATTAGCCTATTTATAGATGCAGGGTTCTTTTTCGTTCTTAATGAAGCCATATGTTTTGATCGTCTTATCAAAATATATATTCCAACTCCAAGAAGCTTGCTTCAGTCCATTTACCTATTTGATTTGCATACTTTAGATTTATCTGTTAATGTAAACCATTTAGGTTGTATCATATACACCTCCTCTTCCAACTCTCTGATGAATATTTAATTTAAGCTGCTAAAGGCACTAAATATTATAATAATTGATGTTATTTTATTAAAATTTGATACTCTCTAGCAAGGTCTATGGAGCCGATATTAGTGGTCGGATCGATCGGTCGGTGGTACAATTCGGTACGACTCTGTTTCATTCTGAACTGAGGTGAACCGATGAACGAAAACAAAGCTGAACTAGAGAAGAAAAAGAGAGAAAGAGAGAAATAGAGAGAGAGGGGGAGGAAGAAAAAAAAAGGAGGGAGGTCTGTCGGAGGGCCTCTGATGGGCCGCCGTGGCCGTCGGGCGGTGTAAACGCCTCCCACGGCTCCGCACGTGGAACAGAGATGATCTGCCCCTGTTTTTCATTTTTTTTAAAAAATATTTTTTTAAGAAAAAAGAGAAACAGGGGCAGATCGCCCCTGTTCCACGCGCGGAGCCGTCGGAGGTGTTTATGCCGCATGACAGCCACGGCGGCCCGTCGGAGGTCCTCCAACGGACCTCCCTCCCTCTTTTTCTTCCTCTCTCTTTCTCTTCCTCTCTTTTCCTCTTTTCCTCTCCTTTCTTTTTCGGCACCGGCATATGCCGTTTTGCATGCCGGAACTATCTTGGTTCCCCATCGGGATGGTTCGACAGGCCCCATACCAGACGGTTCGACCCAATAAGGCATTCCTTGCTCTCTAGTCTATTTTGCAGTTGATGAAGAGCTTGGATTCATACGATTCAAATTTGACTTAAATCAGATCAGATTTGAATAAACCAGACAATCAGTTTCCATTCCAGTGTGAACGCGACTTAAAAATCAAAGGTCAAGAAGCAGTCTCTCCAATCAAAGATCCAGATTAGAAGATAAATGAAATCAAGTATGAACATGACTTAAATCTCAAAGGCTCTGATTAAAAAATCACTCCTCATGAAGATCCAAGGGTCCTTATTCACGCTCCAACCTCTCTTTTCATGAAACTCTAGCCTCCCTACTCTATAAATTGAACCCCAAGGCCTCCATCTTCTCCAATCAAGCTAGCCCTAAGTTTTCTTCAAGCTTCTCTCTTTCTCTCTCCCTCTTCCTCTTCTCTATAAGTCTAGGAGAGGTACTAACCCTAGCATGACACCATATTCCTTCACAGATTTTTTTTCACATCCCATCAAATCTAAAAAAGATCCTAATCCTAGTGCCATTACCATTTCTCTTCTACATACCCGCTTCCATCTATTTTTCTTTCTTAGAATTTCTAGATCAAGCTTTCCAGCCATCCTACCACTGTCTGCACAAAGAAAGACAAAGGATTCAAGGAGACACATCCACCATCGGGCGCAGCAAGAAGATCAACTTGGTTTAGTTATTTTGTATCATAATTTTATTTTATTTCTTTTTATGTATGCTTCTTTATTTGATTAATAAAAAATAATTTATTATAATTTTTATATTTCCTTCTTAGTTTCTTACAATCTATTATTTTTCTTTTATATTTTGAAATAATCAACTAAGATCTCTATGGATACGATCCCGACTCACCCTATCTACATAGTAGTGAGTAGGATTAATTTTGATGTACTACAATACGCATCAAATTTTGACATCGTTGTCGGAGATCTTGATGTGATTGTTTTGAAAAAAAATTAAAAAAATCTATAAAATAATAAAAAAAATATTTTATAATTTTTTAAATTTTTATTTCTTATTTTGGTTGCTTGACTACCTTATATGCTTTACTGCTTTATATTTCTAGTTGATTATTTTCTTCCCTTGTATTCTTGCTTTTCAAATTTTATTTTACTAATTGATAATTTACTTTTTATTATTAATTAATTTACTTTAATTGCTTAATTACCTTCTATTTACTCTTTTTTAAATTTTTATCTTATATTACTTTTCATATATGGTAGATTTACTACTCTCTAGCTAGATTACTTTATTTGCAAGTATAAAATTTTTTTTGCTTTCTATAACCTAGTAATTTACTGCTTTTCATAGCTTAGAATAATTTATTATCCTAAAAGTAGATTTGATTTGTTACTTTATTTGTAAGTTACCTACTTGCCTTTTAATTTTAGCATTATTTACTTTTCATTTAGTTAGATTTACTAGATCTTCTCATACCTAATTAACCTAATTTAAAATTTATCTCTTATTCCTTCTTGCTTAAAGATAACATAATATAAAAAGAATACAAAGACACCATATAACACTTGACTAATATAAATAAACTAATTGAATCTTAAAAGCTACTTAACATGTTTGGACACTTTTTCTTTTTGCATTGCATATTTTCATAAAAAATCTTAAGGGTAAAATCTTAATCAACATAAAGTGAGAATTTCATCATCCTTTCTTATCCTACAAATCATCATCTTGCAATAGCATTGATCTAAACCTCTAATTTAAAATCGATTAGACGTTGACCCCTAAGGATCCTTGAGCTCAGTAGGATAAGAAACCCTAAAAGTTGGATCAGATTTAGGTTAGTTAGTTTAACTGATGTCTAGAAAAGTAGTTCAGATATTAAGTCCCGAAAGAAGATGATTCATTAATTAGTTTCGTTCGCTTATCTAGCCAACGTAGTTGGTGTCTAAGAAAAGTAATGAGGGGGACCCCTACCAACCTTACACTTATCTGGCCAGTTGAGCAGCTAGTTTGCTACTTGGAGTACTTGAAAATGACCTTGACAGTTAGGAGCTGTCTAGATCTAGGATAATCCATAGTTAGGATTGATTGAACCACTTGTTTGTTAACTAAAAATATCAAATCTAATTAATTCTTCTCTCTCTTTTTAGCCTTAGAACTCTTTAGGTTCTCTTTTTTAGAACTCTTTTCTCTCTCCCTCCTTTTCTCATCTTCTTTTTCAAAAAAAAAATTACTGAAATTAAAACTCAGTGAGATCTTTTGAATGCATGCTAGGACGCCGATCATTACAACCTAATTTACACCCATTAGACCTAGAGCTAGAAAGAATGATTCGAACAAATCAAATCAAAATCATAGATCCAAAATAAGAGACTGACCCACCACGATAATTGAGGGAGTATTTTACTCCCTTATCTTACACCTACTCGCCATGTATCCAGCCTCCTCCTGTGGAGGCGGCACAATATGAAATCAAGTTTAGCATTATTCAAATACTACCATCATTCTATGGACTGATGAATGAGGATTCGTACAAATATTTGGATGAATTTCTTGAGATATGCATCATAGTAAAAATTCAAAACTTCTCCGATGATGCCCTTAGGTTGAAACTGTTCTCTTTTTCACTTAAGGACAAAGTCAAGCATTGGTTAAACTTCCTAGATTCTGTAACCATTTCAATGTGGGACCATCTTCAGAGAAAGTTCTTTAAAAAATACTTTTCAATTGAATAAACAAATCAAATTAGAAAAGCCATCACTAGTTTTTCTCAATTGGATGGTGAACTTTTTCATAAGATATGGAAAAGGCTATAAGGGACCTTATTCGTAAATGCCCCCACCACGCTGTCCTTAAATGACAACTTGTTCAGTATTTCTACGATGGTCTATTGAAAAAATATCGATAAATGATCGATGCATCGTGTGGTGGGACATTCATGTTAAAGAGTAAGGATGAGGCTTGGCAGCTCTTGAAATACTTAGCGAAAATTTTCTGCATCATATGTCTACCACCTCTAGAGAACAACCCATGCCTCAATAGAAAAGAGGTAAAATCTATCAGATTGGAAACATTATGGATATCCACAGTAAGGTAGATGAGTTGTCCTAAAAATTAGACCGTCTTCTGAATACTGGACAATCTCTGATTCTACCTAACTCAATCCAAGATGTTTATGCATTGTGTGCAAGCCCGATCCATTTATTAGTGAATACCCAACTGCATCTCAATATCCTGAGTTTGTGCACGAGTAGGTTCAGCAAACTCAAACCCAACAAGCTCGTAGATTGATCCATATTCAAATACTTATAACCCCGACTAGAGAAATCACCTAAATTTTTTTTGGAGACCACAACCAGTGGTTGACCCTACTGTACCTAGACCCAACTATCAGGACTCGACATATAGGCATGGACCATACCATTAGTTTCAAAATACTTTTCAATCGTCTATCACTGGTCACAGCTCAGCTTTTGAGGAGAAGGTTCTCAAAGTGTTAGAATGATTAGAAGTCAACACCTAGATCCTTAACTCCCACATGCAATCTATTGCTAAGATAGAGACCCAAATAGGTCAACTAGCAACCGCAGTCAGTAGGAAAGAAGGAGAAAAATTACTTAGCCAATCTGAGAGCAATCTGAGAGGACAATTCATGGTTGAGAGCTCCAATGCTCCAAAATTTTTTTTTGAACATGTTAAATCAATCATGACTCTCAAAAGTGGGAAAGTCATTGAACACACGAGTAAAACCAATGAGACCAACTCTAGACCTCTGACCAAGCTCGAATCATCGAAGAATAAGGAGGACCCAAAAGTAAAGAATAGACCAACTGCACTGGAATCACCTTACTTGCCTAAAGCCCCATTTTCGAGTACCCTAAAGGCCCTTACTCCTGTAGATAAGAAGGGAGAAAGACTCGACAAGATGTTAGAATTATTTAAGCAAGTCCAAATTAATCTCCCCCTTCTAGATGCAATCAAACAGGTCCCAACTTATGCAAAATTTTTAAAAAAATTATGCACCCAAAAACATAAATTCCGATCACAACTCCTAAAGAAAATATGCCTCATTGAACAAGCTAACTTTATATTCCAGCATGCTACCCCTCCAAAGCTTAAAGATCCAAGTACCCCTATCATTTCTTGTATTATAGGAGACTTTCACATCAAACAATCTCTTCTGGATCTAGGGGCCAGTGTGAACTTTTTACCTAGGTCGGTTTATGAATTTTTTGGATTCGAAGAACTGAAACCCACGTTGGTCACTTTATAGTTAGCTGATAGATCAATTAAGACACCACATGGGATGATCGAAGATATTTTGATCA
Organism: Elaeis guineensis; assembly: GCF_000442705.2. Lineage (NCBI taxonomy): Eukaryota > Viridiplantae > Streptophyta > Magnoliopsida > Arecales > Arecaceae > Elaeis > Elaeis guineensis. The sequence continues at coordinate 18,486,727 of NC_025995.2, forward strand.
AGATAGATGAGTTCTATTTTTTAGTTGATTTTTTAGTCCTTGATATGAAACTGAGTGATAATCCAAGGTAAATTCTCATTATCTTATGTAGACTCTTCTTAGCTACGACAAATACGTGCATTAATTATAGGACAGGAGTCATGGACGTATCATTTGGGAATAAGAAACTGAGACTGAATGTGTTCAGTGCATCTCAAGGAGTATCAACTGATAGTTGCTTTGAGATAGATACATTCGAGGATATCATAGAGGAAGCAACATCAATGATTTTTTCACATGATTCCCGAGACACCCACTTGACATACTTTGGAGTGGATGACTGTGATATGAAGGGAAGTAGCAAAGATATAAATATTCTAGTTGATACATCAAATGCTGAAACTACTCCTCCTTGGATAATCACGTATGAGCCATTGTCCGTATTAGCCAATACACCCACAGCCCCATCATTAGAATCACCACCTGCACTAAAATTAAAGTCACTTCTGATCGCACTCAAGTATGCATTCCTAGGATCTAATGACATCCTTCTAGTGATCATTGCATCAGACTTGACCCCAGATCAGGAAGCACAATTGATTGGTGTTTTGGAGAAAAACAAAGAGGCTATCGGCTGGTCCATTGTCGATATAAAAAGAATTGACCCCTCCATTCACATTGATTGCGAGGTAGATGCCAAATCCCATCGAGACATGCAGAGGAGACTGAATCCAAATATATAGAAAGTAGTGAAGAAAGAGGTGGTAAAATGGTTAGATGTTGGAATCATCTACCCCATATCCGATAGTAAATAGATCAGTCCTACTCAAGTAGTACCTAAGAAATCATGTATTATAGTATTGGAGAATGAAGAAGGTGAATTGTTCCCCACTCGCACACCATCTAGCTGGCGAGTATGCATTGACTATAGAAAACTTAATGCTGTTACTAGGAAGGATCATTTTCCATTACCCTTCGTCGACCAAATCCTAGAACGACTAGCGGGTCAATACTTTTTCTGTTTCCTAGATGGTTATTTGGGGTACAATCAGATACCTATATTTTCAGATGACTAAGAGAAAACCACCTTCACTTGCCCCTATGGTACTTTCATTTTTCGGCATATACCGTTCGGGCTCTGCAATGCATCCGCTACATTTCAACGATGCATCTTGACCATTTTTTCAGATATAGTGGACAAATATCTCGAAATTTTTATGGATGATTTTTTCATATTTGGAACCACTTTTGAAGATTGTCTCCATAACCTCTCCAAAGTCTTTAAGCACTGTACGGAGATAAATTTGGTTTTAAGTTAGGAAAAAAGTCATTTCATGATTTGAAAAGAAATCGTATTGGGACATATTATTTCTGAAAGAAGGATTGAGGTAAACAAAGTCAAAATTGAGATCATTTCAAAACTACCACCTCCCACTTTGGTTCGACAAATACGATCCTTTCTAGATCACGTTGAATTTTACAGATGCTTCATCAAAGATTTTAGCAAGATATCGAGATCTTTGTGCAATCTACTGGTCAAGAATATGCCATTTGTCTTTAATGAAGAATATCTATAAGGCTTCTACACATTACGAATAGCTCTGACGACAACACCCATAATAAAACTCCCTGATTGGTACTTCCCATTTGAAATCATGTGTGACGCTTCTGATTTCATAATAGGGGCCGTCTTAGGTCAAAGAATCAACAAGGAGCCACATGTGATCTATTATGCTAGCAAAACTCTATCCGATGCCCAATTGAACTACACCACGATAGAAAAAGAGCTACTAGTGATGGTATTCACCCTTGATAAATTTCGTTTATATCTATTAGGGTCTAAGATTCTAGTGTATTCTGATCATGCAGCTCTGAAACATCTACTTTCAAAGAAAGATACTAAATCACATTTGATCAGATGGATCTTTTTGCTATAAGAATTTGACCTAAAAATTTTAGACAAGAAGGGTTTCAAAAATATGATCGCTGATCACATTTCTAGAATCTTAGTTGATCATATGATGGGTATAGATGAGGTTAAGGAAAAATTTCCTAACAAATAACTTTTTGCAACCACCTCTGATCAAATCCCATGGTTTGCCCACATCATTAACTATTTGACAACAGGACAAGTTTCTCTCCATTGGACAAAATAGAAGAAGGATCGATTCTTCTCACAGATCAAACATTATTATTGGGAGAAACCTAAATTGTATCATAATTTTATATTTTTTTATATATACTTTTTATTTGATTAATAAAAAATAATTTTATTATAATTTTTATGTTTCTTTCTTAGTTTCTTACAATCTATTATTCTTTTCTTTTATATTTTTGAAACAATCAACTAAGATCCCTGCAGATACGATCCTGACTCATCCTATCTACATAGTAGTGAGTAGGATTAATTTTGATGTACTATGACATGCATCAAATTTTGACATCGTTGTCGGAGATCTTGATGCGATTATTTTGAAAAAAAATTAAAAAAAAATCTATAAAATAATAAAAAAATATTTTACTACTTTTTAAGTTTTTATTTCTTACTTTTGATTGCTTGACTGCTTTATATGCTTTACTACTTTATATTTCTAGTTGATTATTTCCTTCCCTTGTATTCTTACTTTTCATATTTTATTTTACTAATTGATAATTTACTTTTTATTATTAATTAATTAATTTTAATTGCTTAATTATTTTTTATTTATTTTTTTTAAAATTTTTATCTTATATTACTTTTCATATATGGTAGATTTACTGCTCTCTAGCTAGATTACTTTATTTATATGCATAAAATTTTTTTTTACTTTCTATAACCTAGTAATTTACTGCTTTCCATAGCTTAGAATAATTTATTATCCTAAAAGTAGATTTAATTTGTTACTTTATTTGTAAGTTACCTACTTGCCTTTTAATTTTAGCATTATTTACTTTTCATTTAGTTAGATTTACTAGATCTTCTCATACCTAATTAACCTAATTTAAAACTTATCTCTTATTTCTTCTTGCTTAAAGATAATATAATATAAAAAGAATACAAAGACATCACATAACACTTGACTAATATAAATAAATTAATTGAATCTTAAAAGCTACTTAACATATTTAGACACTTTTTCTTTTTGCATTGCGTATTTTCATAAAAAATCTTAAGGGCAAAATCTTAATCAACATAAAGTGAGGATTTTATCACCCTTTCTTATCCTACAAATCACCATCTTGCAATTGCATTGATCTAAATCTCTAATTTAAAATCGATTAGACGTTAACCCCAAAGGATCCTCGAGCTCAGTAGGACAAGAAACCCTAAAAGTTGGATCAGATTCAGGTTAGTCAGTTTAACTGATGTCTAGAAAAGTAGTTCGGAGATTACGTCTCAAAGGAAGGTGATTCATTAATTAGTTCCTTTCGTTTATCTGGCCAACGTAGTTGGTATCTAAGAAAAGTAATGGGCGGGACCCCCACCAACTTTACACTTACCTGGTCAGTTGAGCGGTTAATTTGCTACTTGGAATACTTGAAGATGACCTTGACAGTTAGGAGCTATCTAGATCTAGGATAACCCATAGTTAGGATTGATTGAACCACTTGTTTATTAACTAAAAACATCAAATCTAATTAATTTTTCTCTCTCTTTTTAGCCTTAGAACTCCTTAAGTTCTTTTTTTTAGAACTCTTTTCTCTCCCCCTCCTTCTTTTCTCATTTTCTTTTTTAAAAAATAAATTACTAAAATTAAAACTCAGTGAGATCTTTTGGGTGCATGCTAGGATGCCGATCATTACAACCTAATTTACACCCATTAGACCTAGAGCTAGAAAGAATGATTTGAACAAATCAAATCAAAATCATGGATCCAAAATAAGAGACTGACCCACCACGACAATTGAGGGAGTATTTTACTCCCTTATCTTACACCTACTCGTCATGTATCCAGCCTCCTCCTGTGGAGGCAGTACAATATGAAATCAAGTTTAGCATTATTCAAATACTACCATTATTCTATGGACTGATGAATGAGGATTCGTACAAATATTTGAATGAATTTCTTGAGATATGCATCACAGTAAAAATTCAAAACTTCTCCGATGATGCCCTTAGGTTGAAACTATTCTCTTTTTCACTTAAGGACAAAGTCAAGCATTAGTTAAACTCCCTAGATTCTATAACTATTTCAACTTGGGACCATCTTCAGAGAAAATTTCTTAAGAAATATTTTTTAATTAAAAAAATAAATCAAATTAGAAAAGCCATCACTAGTTTTTCTCAATTGGATGGTGAACATTTTCATAAGATATGGGAAAGGCTATAAGAGACCTTATTCATAAATGCCCCTACCATGCTGTCCCTAAATGACAATTTGTTCAGTATTTCTACGATGGTCTATCGAAGAAATACCGACAAATGATCGATGCATCGTATGGTGGGATATTCATGCTAAAGAGTGAAGATGAGGCTTGACAGCTGTTGGGTATAAAATACCCCCAGCCGAAGTTTGCAAAAGGCTGACCCTTCCAGGGCTTTACTGGTTTCCGACCTTGTATGATGTCTTTCTGAACTCCCTCGACCATCTGGACTTCTCTGACAATGAGCTTCTCCATTCATCTACCGGGTTACTCCAAAGGCTCTCTGGGCTTCGCTATCAGCCGATCTTCTACAGTGATCAACTATTCTCCGAATCCCTTCTAGATTTCTTCCGATCGCGGACGACCTTACTCCGAACTTCTTTCAGACTTCATCAATATCCGAGCTTCTCTGACAATGAGATTTCTACAGTAACCAGACTCCATCCAAATTTTTATGATGGTTGACCGCCTTTCGGATTCCATTCGAGCTCCTGCGAGAGCCGAACTTCTATAACAAGCAGTCTACTCCGAACTCTTACTGCAGGCGGTCTACTTCGGATATCTACACCGGATCCCAGACGAGCTTCCACAACGGGACAGGCTGCACCGATCAGGTCACTACTCTGAGCTTCCACGACAACCGATCTTCGACTGAGCTTCTACAATAAGCGGCCTCCTTTCAGCCTTCTGCAAGAATCGGACTCCATCCGAACTTCCATAGCGGATGGATTTCGGACGAGCTTCTACAATAGACGGGCTCTAGCAGCTGAATTTCTACAACGGTCGATCACCTCCGGTGTCTGCCGAACTCCCCAGCCATCAACCTTCAATAGCATCAGCCAGACTTCAACAACGCCATCTAGACTTCCACAGGATCCCCAGACTCCTCTAGCGGACGAACCTCGCCAACACCATCTGAAGTCCACCGCCGGCTGACTCTCTGTCAGATTCTTTATGAAACCAAACTTCTCCAACAGAAAGTCCCCATCCGAGCTTCTACAGCAGATGGTTTCCGCCTGCAGCATCAGTGCTCTAGGCACCCAACAACAGTAGACCCGTCACAACCTCGAAAATATTCAAGCTTCTCCTAGATCGATGAGATAGAGAGCCATTCTGCTCCATCAGACATCCCAGCCGAGCTTCAGCCGACAGATCCGAACTCTCTGGCAAGTCATAACAATGGCCACTACCCTACTCCACTCTCTGCAATGGATTCCATGTGGCTCCACCACTCTCTGGCAAGTCGTGACAACGAACACCACTCTACTCTCTGTAACAAACTCCATGTGGCCCTGAACGGCCCCTGATGCCACTACTCTCTGTAACAAACTCTGTGTGGCTCTGAATGGCTCACCACCAAGCAGTTACAGACGTCGCTGTCAATCAGTTACGCTCTCCGTCTATAAAAAGGGACCCCCAGATATGTTCTTATCTAAGTTCTAAACTCCATCTCGAAACTCTGCTAAAATTCCTCCTTGAGCACTCCATTTCTGTTGAAGCAGAGTACTGACTTGAGCGTCGGAGGATTTTGTCGGAGCACTCCCAACTCCTATTTAGACTTTCCTTGCAGGTTTCGATGGTGGCCGCGGTCATCTCAACTCTAGCTTCTCTGGCTTCGGCAAAATTCTGCACCAACAACAGCTCTTTGAAATACTTAGTGAAAACTTCCTGCGTCACATGTCTGCCACCTCTAGAGAACAACCCATGTCTTAACAAAAAGAGATAAAATCTATCAGATTGGAAACGTTATGGATATCCACAGTAAGGTAGATGAATTGTTCTAAAAATTAGACCGTCTTCTGAATACTGGATACTCTTCGATTCTACCTAACCCAATCCAAGATGTTTATGCATTGTGTGCAAGTCCAACCCATTTTATTAGTGAATGCCCAACTGCACCTCAATATCCTGAGTTTGTGCACGAGCAGGTCCAGCAAACTTGAACCCAATAAGCTCGTAGATCAGAAAATGATCCATATTCGAATACTTATAACCTCGACTAGAGAAATCACCTAAATTTTTTTTGGAGATTACAATCAGTGGTTGGCTCTGCTGTACCTAGACCCAACTATCAGGACCCGACATATAGGCATGGACCATACCATCAGTTTCAAAATACTCTTCAACCGTCTACCATTGGTCACAGCTCAACTTTTGAGGAGAAGATTCTCAAAGTGCTAGAACGTTTAGAAGTCAACATCTAGATCCTTAACTCCCACACACAATCTATTGCTAAGCTAGAGATCCAAACAGGTCAACTAGCAACCGCAGTCAGTAGGAGGGAAGAAAAAAATTACTTAGCCAACCTGAGAGCAATCTGAGAGGATAATTCATGGTTGAGAGCTCCAATGCTCCAAAAAAATTTTCTGAACACGTTAAATCAATCATGACTTTCAAAAGTGGGAAGGTCATTGAACACACTAGTAAAACCAATAAGACCAACCCTAGACCTCTGACCAAGTCCGAATCATCGAAGAACAAGGAGGACCCAAAAGTAGAGAATGGACCAACTGCACTGGAATCACCTTACTTGCCTAAAGCCCCATTTTCGAGTACCCTAAAGGCCCTTACTCCTGCGGATAAGGAGGAAGACTCGATGAGATGTTAGAATTATTTAAGCAAGTCCAAATTAATCTCCCTCTTCTAGACGCAATCAAACAGGTCCCAACTTATGCAAAATTTTTGAAAGAATTGTGCACCCAAAAATGTAAATCCCGATCACAACTCCTGAAAAAAGTATGCCTCATTGAACAAGTTTGCTTTATATTCCAGCATGCTACCCCTCTAAAGCTTAAAGATCTAGGTGCCCCTATCATTTCTTGCATTATAGGAGACTTTCACATCAAACAATCTCTTCTGGATCTAGGGGCCAGTGTAAACTTTTTACCTGGATCGATTTATGAACTTTTTGGGTTCGAAAAATTGAAACCCACATCGATCACTTTACAGGTAGCTGATAGATCAATTAAGAAACCACATGGGATGATCGAAGATATTTTGGTCAAGATAGATGAGTTCTATTTTTTAGTTAGTTTTTTAGTCCTTGATATGAAACTGAGTGGCAATCCAAGGCAAATTCTCATTATCATAGGCAGACCCTTCTTAGCTACAGTAAATACGTGCATCAATTATAAGACAGGAGTCATGGATGTATCGTTTGAGAATAAAAAACTGAGACTGAATGTGTTCAGTGCATCTCAGGGAGCATCAATTGATAGTTGCTTCGAGATAGATACATTCGAGGATATCATAGAGGAAGCAACATCAACGATTTTTTCACATGATTCCCGAGACACCCACTTGACGCACTTTGGAGTGGAAGACTGTGATATGGAGGGAAGTAGCGAAGATGTAAATATTCTAGTTGATACATCAAATGCTGAAACTACTCCTCCTTGGATAATCAAGTATGGCCATTGTCCATATTAGCCAATACACCCACAGCCCCATCATTAGAATCACCACCTGCACTAAAATTAAAGCCACTTTCGATCGCACTCAAGTATGCATTCCTAGAATCTAATGACACCCTTCTAGTGATCATTGCATCAGACTTGACCCCGGATCAGGAAGCACAATTGGTTGGTGTTCTGAAGAAAAATAAAGAGGCTATCAGCTGGTCCATTATCGATATAAAAAGAATTGACCCCTCCATCTGTATGCACTACATTCATTACGAGGTAGATGCCAAATCCCATTGAGACATGCAGAGGAGACTGAACCCAAACATGCGGAAAGTAGTGAAGAAAGAGGTGGTAAAATAGTTAGATGCTGGAATCATCTATCCCATATCTGATAGTAAATAGGTCTGCCCTACCCAAGTAGTACCTAAGAAATCATGTATTATAGTGTTGGAGAATGAAGAAGGTGAATTGTTCCCCACTCGCACACCATCTAACTGGCGAGTATGCATTGATTATAGGAAACTAAACGCTGTTACTAGGAAGGATCATTTTCCATTACCCTTCGTTGACCAAATCCTAGAACGACTAGTGGGTCAATATTTTTTCTGTTTCCTAGAAGATTATTCGGGGTACAATCAGATACCTGTGTTTTTAGATGACTAAGAGAAAACCACCTTCACTTGCTCCTATGGCACTTTCGCTTTTCGACATATACAGTTCGGGCTCTGCAATGCATCTGCTACATTTCAATGGTGCATCTTGACTATTTTTTTGGATATGGTGGACAAATATCTCAAAATTTTTATGGATGATTTTTTCATGTTTGGAACCACCTTTGAAGATTGTCTCCATAACCACTTCAAAGTCCTTAAGTGCTGTATGGAGATAAATTTGGTTTTAAGTTAGGAAAAGAGCCATTTCATGGTTTGAAAAGGAATCATATTGGGATATATTATTTCTGAAAGAGGGATTGAGGTAGACAAAGTCAAAATTGAGATCATTTCAAAACTACCACCCCCCACTTCGGTTCGACAAATACGATCCTTCCTAGGTCACGCTGGATTTTACAAACACTTCATCAAAGATTTTAGTAAGATATCGAGATCCTTGTGCAATCTACTAGTCAAGGACATGCCATTTGTCTTTAATGAAGAATATCTACAAGGCTTCTACACATTATGAATAGCTCTGACGACAACACACATAATAAAACCCCTTGATTGGTACTTCCCATTTCAAATCATGTGTGACGCTTCTGATTTCGCAATAGGGGCCGTCTTAGGTCAAATAATCAATAAGGAACCATATGTGATCTATTATGCTAGCAAAACTCTATCCGATGCCCAATTGAACTACACCACGATAGAAAAGAGCTACTAGTGGTGGTATTCACCCTTGATAAATTTTATTTATATCTATTAGGGTCTAAGATTCTAGTGTATTCTGATCATGCGGCTCTGAAACATCTGCTCTCAAAGAAAGATACTAAATCACATTTGATCAGATGGATCTTTTTGCTTCAAGAATTTGACCTAAAAATTTGAGACAAGAAGGGTTTCGAAAATATGGTCGCTGATCATATTTCTAGAATCTTAGTTGATCATACGATGGGTATAGATGAGGTTAAGGAGAAATTTTCTAACGAATAATTTTTTGCAATCTTCTCTGATCAAATCCCATGGTTTGCCCACATCATTAACTATTTGGCAATAGGACAAGTTTCTCTCCATTGGACAAAATAGAAGAAGGATCGATTCTTCTTACAGATTAAACATTATTATTTGGAGGAACCCGAATTGTTCAAACATTACCCTGACCAAGTGATTTGATGCTGTGTCCCTAAGAGTGAGTATCAAAGTATACTTACCTTTTGTCACTCTCATGCATGCAGGGGACATTTTAGTGGAAAGAGAACGGCCATGAAAGTGTTACAAAGTAGATTTTACTGGCCGACATTATTTAAGGATGCACATAAATTTTGTCTTGAGTGCTTGTGCTATCAGCAGACGGAGAATATTTCTAAAAAAACATGTTGCCCCTATCCCCCCTCTTGGTCGTGAAAGTTTTTGATACCTGGAGAATCAATTTTATGAGCCCCTTTCCTCCATCCTACGGACACGAATACATTTTGGTTGCAGTAGATTACATATCTAAATGGGTTAAGGCTATGGCAACCAGAATGAATGATCCAAGGTGGTAATCATATTCATCCAACAGAACATCTTAAGTCGATTTGGTTGCCCAAGAGTCATTTTTAGTGATGGAGGTGCATACTTTACAAATAGGCACTTTGAAAGTTTAATGAAGAAATACGGAATCACTCACAAAGTTGCCACACCATATTACCCCCAAACTAGTAGCCAAGTGGAAGTCTCTAATAGAGAGATCAAATGAATTCTCGAGAAGACGGTTAGGCCTGATCGAAAAGATTGGTTTGGATGATTAGACGATGCATTATGGGCCTACCGAACTGCATACAGAATTCTGATAGAAATATCTCCTTACTGGCTTATTTTTAGAAAAGCCTGTCATCTACCGATAGAACTAGAACATCATGCATTTTGAGCCATAAAGCAATTCAATTTTGACATAAAAAATACAGGTAGTAATAGGAGACTACAATTGAATGAATTAGAAGAGCTACACAATGAAGCATATGAGAATTTATGAATTTATAAGGCTCAAACTAAGGCTTATCATGATAAATACATTTCACAAAAAATGTTCGAACCTAATCAAAAAGTGTGGCTTTATAATTCGAGGTTGCGACTATTCCCTGAAAAACTCTATTCATATTAGGATAGACCATATGTCGTAACTCAGGTGTTCTCTCATGGAGTAACTGAAATCGAAGATCCTAAATAAGAAAATACCTTTAAAGTAAATGGCCAACGATTAAAATATTATGTGGATGAAATCAGAGATGGTGAATAAGTTGACTTAATTGAATTACAGGATCCAGTCTATAATTAAACTTTAGCTTGGTCTGACTGAAGATCTTAAACTTAGCGCTTGTTGGAAGGCAACCCAATATTTTATTTTTTTTAGTTATCTAGATTTTTTTTATTTTGTAAGAATCTAATAAGGATGACTAGCTAAGTTGAGGAGAGAGCATCATTAACATCTGACGAGGGCTCTTGAAAAACATGAAAGAACCTGCAAACAATAGTGAATCAGGTGGTATCCCTCCTTTTGTATTTTTTTTCTTTTTGCTCCATTAGGGACAATGAAAATTAAGTTGGAGGGGAGAATAACTAATTTAATTAAGTCTTCGAGTATGGTCAGAAATAATTAGTTTTGTGTATCTAGATTTTATCTCGATTTAAAATTAACTAGATCCCTAATCAATGAGTGATTAATGGTCTAGATAATTTTAGAGATATCAAGGAAGAAATTATTAAGGACATCCAATTAATGGTAGAATTTAGATCAAACTAAATTTTAGAGTGATTCTAGAATCCTCTTTTCACCTACACCAATGAAGAATCTGCTTCATGCGGGTTTGTGTGAAAATGTCAAAGTATGTTAAAAATTTACCTTAATCATTGATGAAGAAAAAAAAAAGAATTTTTAGCATTTCTCACTAAGTAATCGGGTCCTTTCACCTAAGTAAGCGTTGTTGTTCGCATCAAAAAGTGAGAATGTGAAGAAACCTCTTGTATAGTCAGTTTTAACTCGTAATCTTTTTGACTCGAGTCAGTAAGTCTGAGGGATATTTTACACTTAATGTCCTAAAGTCAATTGATTTGAGAGTCATTGGTCTAAAGCTCGCTATAAGAGTCAATTAAAAAACTTAAAGGGTTAGGATATTGCACCGACTGTACATATAAATATTTTTTTTAAAAAAAAAGAGAATAAGAAGAATAAACTATAAAAAGATACTACACCAAATCCACATTAAGTTAGAGGATTTAAAGAGAAGAGTGAAGAGTCGATGAAAGAAGATCTCTAAAAATTTCTATGGCTAATACTCAACCACTAATTGGATCAAATTGATAATCCAATAAAGTACCTCTTTAATGGTCTAGTAGGATATCCACTATAGTTAGAAATATCTAGGATAACTTTTGATTCAAAGATAATTTGATACACAATGCTAATGTATCTATTTTACTCGAGGATGAGTAAAAATTCAAGTTGGCGGGTGTGATGAATATTTAATTTAAGTCGCTAGAGGTACTAAATATTATAATAATTGATATTATTTTATTTAAATTTGATGCTCTCTGATCTATTTTATATGTGATGGAGAGTTTGGTTTCATACGATTTAAATTAAACTTAAATCGGATCAGATTTGAGTGAACCAGATAATCAGTTCTCATTTCAGTGTGAACGCAACTTAAAGATCAAAGGTCAAGAAGTAGTCTCTCCAATCAAGGGCCCAGATTAGAAGATAAATAAAATCAAGTGTGAACATGACTTAAATCTCAAAGGCTTAGATTAAAAGATCACTCTTTATGAAGATCCAAGGGTCCTTATTCATGCTCCCACCTCTCTTTTCATGAAATCCTAGCCTTCTCACTCTATAAATAGAACCCTAAGGCCTCCATCTTCTCCAATCAAGCCAATCCTAAGTTCTCTTCAAGCTTCTCTCTTTCTCTCTTTCTCTCTCCCTCTTCCTCTTCTTCATAAGTCTAGGAGAGGTACTAATCCTAGCACGACACCATATTCTTCTACAGATCTTTTTTTCACATCACATCAAATCTAAGAGAGATCCTAATCCTAGTGCCATCACTCTTTCTCTTCTACATATCCTGTTGCTGTCTGCACGGAGGAAGATGAAAGATTCAAGGAGACACATCCACCATCGGGCGCAGCAAGAAGATCAACTTGGTTTAGTTATCTTATATCATAATTTTATTTCTTTTTCTTTATGTATGCTTCTTTATTTGATTAATGAAAAGTAATTTTATTATAATTTTCATGTTTCTTTCTTAATTTATTACAATCTATTATTTTTTTCTTTTGTATTTTTGAAACAATCAACTAAGATTCCTACAAAAATGATTCTGACTCATCCTATCTACATAGTAGTAAGTATGATTAATTTTGATGTACTATGACATGTATCACTCTCTATTAAGAAAAATAGTTTTGACATCTATTTGTTAGATCTCATAATCTAGGTATGCCGCTATAGCGAGCATAATTCAAATAGACTTGAGTATTATCATTGAAGAAAATATTTCATCATAGTCAATACCATAACGTTGACGATATTCTTTAGCAACTAGATGGGCTTTATAGGTCTCTACCTTTCCATCCGCTTATCTTTTTCTTTTGAAGACTCATTTACACCCTGTGGGTTTAATCCCTTCGATTGGATGGATCAACAAGTATTCATACACCATTGATGTCCATGGACTCCATTTCAGATTTTATAATTTTTAGCTATTTCTCAGAATTGGACCTCTGCATGGCATCCATATAGGTGATCAAATCTTCATCTTTCTTATCTAGTTAGACAGGATCACCATCTCGAAACAAGAAACTATAGTATCTATTCGGTTGACATGGTACTCTATCGGATCTTCTTAATGGCACCTATATAACAGGCTCCAGATTTGATTTTTCAATCAAATTTGGTACTGCATTCCTACTCAGAGGTGTTTGATTTTCTACCTCACGAACTTTATTAAGTTCGATCTTAGCAGCATCAGTTCCTTCTCTAAAAAACTCTCTTTCCAAAAAGACTGTCTTATTGCTGATGAACACCTTTTGTTCTTCAGTGAGGTAAAAAAAGTATCCTTTTATTTTCTTTGGATACCTTATAAATAAATATTTGTCAGATCTGAGTCCAAGCTTATCTGTCTTTAAACATTTGACATAAGCTAGACATTCTCAAATCTTAAGGTGTGAGAGTACTGACTTACGTCCTATCCATATCTCATATAGAATTTTATTTACAGACTTGTTTTGAATCCTGTTTAGTACATAGAATATAATTTCTAGAGCATATTCCCAAAAGGAGATTGGCAGAGTCTTAAAGCCCATCATGGATTGAACCATGTCTAACAGTATTTAATATCTCCTTTCTGACACCTCATTATATTATGGTATCCCCAGAAGAGTCTATTATGAGAGAATCTCATTCTCTTGTAGATATGTCAGAAATTCATTGGAAAGGTATTCACCTCCTCAGTTTGACCGAAGAGTTTTAATATTCTTCCTAGTTTATTTTTCTACTTCATTACGAAATCATTTGAACACTTCAAATGATTCAGATTTATGCTTCATAAGATAGATGTACCCTTACCTATATAGATCGTCAGTGAAAGTAATGAAGTAATTATACCCACCTCTAGTACTTGTGCTCATGGGTCTATATACATCACCATGTACTAGACTTAGAACATCAGTGGCTTGCTCATCTATTTCTTTAAAAAGTGACTTTGTCATCTTACCAAGAAGATAAGATTTATAGGTCGGTAACAATTCATAATCGCCAATGTCGAGGATTTCCTCTTTAATTAACCTATCCATCCTGTTCTTGTTCACATGATCTAGCCAACAATGCTAAAGATAAGCATCATTGACATTATCTATTTTAGAATATTTATTAGATGTGTACATTACACTAATAGACTATGATAGCAGGTATATACCATGTTTTAATTGTTCACACAAAATTATCGTACCATTCAAAATGATATCACAAAATTTATTCTTTATTAAAAAGTTGAAACCAACTTTGGCCAAAAGGTCTACAGAGATGACATTCATAAAAAAAGAAGGACAATAATAACGATCATCTAGCATGACAATCTTAGACCTAAAAACAAGCTGAATAGTTCCTAGAGCTAGAACTAAAATAAGGCTTCCATTTCCAATGTTCAAGAATTGTTCATCGTCTCTAAATTTTTTACTGATCTGAAGTTTCTGCAATGAATTACAAATATTAATTGGACTCCTGATATTTAATACCCAAATTGTAGTATCATACGTAGAAAAATTATAAGGAGTTATCATATAAGTATATTGTCCAGCAACAGATTGCTGTTTTCTCTTGTTCGGCCTGTTGGGGTCAAGAGAGGCTATATACTGAGAATAATTTCTCTTATAGTGTCTCAGCTTTTTGCAGAAGTACTCTATCTAGCTCTTGTCAACCTTTGACTTCTTGCTCTAACTAGACTTTGGAGCTCCAGCATGCTGCACCTTCTTCTTGTTCTTTTTCTTTTTTTTCTTAAAGGGATGATGCCCAGAAGAGGAACCACCCACTATATTCATCGGTTTCTTTTGAAGCTGTTTATTCTTCTTAAAAATCTGCAATAATCCTAGCAAACCATGATAGTTTACTTCAAGCCTAGTCATTCTATAATAACTAAGAAATGACAGATAGGACTTGGACAAAGAATTCAGGATTGCATCTTTTTCTAGCTGCTCATGCAAGAAAATTTTGAGTTTGCTCAGGTGCTCGATCTACTCGATCATATACAGTACATGATCAATGACCGATGGCCTTTCCCTCATCCGTGTATTGAAGACAGCACAAGATATTTTATGCCTCTCAACATTATCAAAAGTGCCAAAGAACTCGTTCAATATTTAAAAAAATTTTTTGACTGAGCATCCTCAAATTTTCAGCTGAACTCATCGTTCATAGCCACCCTTATAATGCAACATACAGTAACTTGGCTATTGAGCCACTTCTGGAAAGTATCTCTAACTGCACCATGAGCATTTGGAGCAAGCTCCTCAGATGCCGGATCTGTAAGTACATACAAGATTCTTTCATACTCCAAGACAATCTTGAGCTTTCGATACCAACTATCGAAATTAGGTTCGATAAACTTGTCGCTGTCTAACAGCGAGTGAAACGATAAAGTGTTAGCCATTTTTGAAAAAAGAAAGTACAAGATTTATTAGTATATAAATTATTTAATTCTAAAGACTTGAACTTTAGTTTAAAGATTCTTTCACTATTTTATATGAATTGATAGACTCTACCTCCAATTCAAGAAATTATATTAATTCTTTGGTAGATACTAGAATCCACATAGACTGCATACGGGCTCGAGTTTGCTTGGCCAATCTATATTTATCTATGGGTAGGTTCTTAGCCAATTGCTTCTCCAAACAATGTCTAGTAATATATTTTGCCCCAGGCATCTCTTAAACAGGCATTTGCGCTTTCACTGAAAATCCTGATTAGATCCAACCATTAACATGACCATATCTAGTATATCTGACAAATGAATGCTCAGGCTCGAGTTTACTCGGCCAACCTGACCATTGATCTGACAATTGCAACAAGATTGTCATATGATGAATAATAATTCCAATACCTAATAAACACTAGACATTTGCACCTACAATATTTATTTAGAATACTGAACCCATTATCATGCACCTTAATGGGAGGCTATGAACTAGTTATTTCCATAATTGTGTCATTTTAAGGACTTAATAATTTAAAATTTAATTAATTGATTTAAAAATAAAGAGAAGAGGTTAAGCAGCATTTCAATGATCCTCCCACTAATTCATCAAGTCATCAAAGAGAACTAGCAACAAGCTGGCTCAAGAATACCTGAATCAGTGACACTGATTAACCTTAATGGCATGAATCATCTCGAATCATTCAGTGACATAATCTTAACATAATCTACCAAATTGATCAGATAAGTGAGATCAATAGAAGGGTAGCCAATGCTTGTCTTAGACACCATATAGGTCAGGTAAGCATACTTCTAATTAAAAACCATTGGTTGTACTGTTGAACTTACCTTAGATATTAATTGATCGATTAGTTTCGATTTGATTAGCCAAAAGACTCATGCTCGACCACTGAGCCACAATCAAGTCCATTTGATATGGTCGAAAATATGAACTTGATCAAGCTATAACTATTGAGGTTGATCTTAGATATGACCTAATCTAATTCAACTATTGATTAGATTTAATTAATTTCTCTATTTGGTCTATATCTATTACTAACCCTAGGTCTAACCCAGTTAGATGACCTGATTCAAGCTAACCCAGAGCCTCTTGATTTATAAGGTATCTTAAAATCTTCAATTCTCAAATCTAGATCTTTTGATAATCATATCTTAATTCATAATTAAGTATATAAAATTTTATATTAAAATTATTTCAATTTGTAAAATTATTTTACAAAAATTTTCATGCAAGCCCTTACATCATATGTTATTAAATTTGGATTATGAAACTAATTTTTAGGTTTGAATATTTTGCATAAAATAGGAAAAATAAATCATAAATTTTTTAGATCTAATCTAAACTTATTTATGATTTGAACAATTTTAGGATTTCTTTTTGTCTTTCTTCTACATGAGATATAATTACATCGATACCCCTACATGTCATAAGAGAACTCATTGATTGGGCAAGAAAAAAAATTTAATCTCTACTTCTTCTTATGATTGGACTGTAGGAGTTTTATGGTTTCATGCATGCAAAAATTTTTCAAAATGAGTATACAGTAGAATTTTAAAATTTTTAGATTAAATTTAATGTAATTTAAGAATGCATAAGTTCAAATCTTAAAACCATAAACAGGATCTATATATGTGAGATAGGATTCAGATATAAAAATCAAATAAAAAAAAATAAATAAACTTCATACCTTGATGTGGGTCGATCTACACTGTGAACTAATGATCGTGGATATCTTCCAAAGGTCTCTTGAAGTTACACAAGCATCTGATCTCTATGGATATCCACACGAGACTTCGATTTGATCAAAAGCTTCTTAATCTCACCGGAGTGCTAGCTTCTTTGCAGAGATCGCATCTTGATGGTTGAAAAATCTTCTTTTCTCTCAAGATATTCTTAGAGAAGAAGAAGATAATAGGAGGATGTTGATCTCTATACTAAAAATCATGAGAAGAATCTTTTCTTCTCTTTTCTTCCTAAAACTCATGCATCAAATCTCTATACTAGAGATGTAAGAATTTTTTATCCAACTCTTGGACAAAGAAGAAAGAAAAACTCATGTCCAAACTAGGACAAAAGAGAGAGAAGATGGTCCAAACAACCAACCTTTGGTTGTTGGGGGTTGGTTGTTGGTAAGAAAGAAAGGATTGAAGCAAACATACTCACGCCTTCACCCATCATGCCATGCCTTTCTCTTTTTGATTTTTCATGCACACCTCTCATCTGATTTTTGGTGTCCAAATCTGATCTCTTCTCAGCCCCTTAACGCCTCAAAAGATGCATGGTTTAAATAAGAAGGGATAGAGTTTAGGTGAGAGTCCAAACTCCTTTGGACTCTAGAATTGTGGCCGCCCAACACCTTCTCATTTTGCACCCCATATCACACGAAAAAAATCAGATATCCCATGGATTCTTACATGCAAAAGACCTCATGAAAAAAGGGAGGAGCGTGGAATATATTGGCATCCAAAATTGGTTGGCGTAGGGCTTAGTTTTATGGCGCATGGTGGGAGAGTTTTAACATCATGGGACTCTTCTTTAGGTGGCTGATTTAAACCAATTTAAACTCTAACCAATTCTAATCATATTAGAAATTGATTAGATCCAAATAGATTGAAATTTAAATCTAATTTGGAGCTCAAACTATTTAGATTAAATGTCACCTAATTAGAGGAGGAGTCTTAGTTTTTTTGGACTCTCTCTTGGTGCTTGAGTCAAACTCAATTTAATCCTAATTCAATTAGAATTTAGTACACTCATGAAGAAGAGAATTCTTAGTCCAAATAGAAACTCAAACACTCTTATTTAGATCCTAGTCTAATTAGAAATTAAGTCAAATCCAAATCCTAATTCAACAAGAAATTATTCTCTTATGTGATTTGGTTATCTCATAATCCAATTAGGTTCGATCAAATCAAACTTATATCAAGTCAAATTAAATCCAATTTAATTAGACTTGATGCAAGCCCCATAGCTCAATCAAATTAAGCCAATTAGCAATTCAATTGCTAATTAATTCTCCTATAACTCACTAACTCTTTAGCGAGTTACTTAATTACAACTTTTGCATTGGATTAATCATCAATCAAATTGATAATTAAATCCTATCATAATTCATAATCATAATTCAACCATCTGATCAGTCAAAAGTATCTTTGTATGTGATCTGATAAGTTCTATTCTATCTGATAGTGAGATATATTGTGATCTCTTTCATAATATCATCAAAACTCTTTTCAATGGGTTGGAACCATTCCAACTCTGCCCATCAAGGATCATCGATCATCGAGATGATGCTCGTGAGTCTCACAATCCATCAGTAACACCTAGCAGTATGTAGGGATAACCCAACAGAATAAAAGATGATAAACCTATAGGTGTAGTTAACGTATGATACAGTCTCTCTATCGTGAATCCCGACCAGATGGCAAGTCATAGATAAATCATCAAACCTCATCATCGATCATATGATAGATTTAATTAGCTCGAGTCCATGTATGATTCTCATGAAAATACTTTTCTATTAATCACACTACTATGGCCATAGACTTAAAAATTCAGCTTCTTAAATCCTATAGGACAACTCCTTTCTACTAGGATCGATAGATTTTATTTAGATGTACATCCTACTCCTACAATAGATCAACTATCGCCAACATCTACTATAAGGACGCATTGAGTCAATATTTATGTATAGTCAAACTCCAGCAGTCTCACTGCGAGTAGCTGTAGCACCGCATATTAAAGAATCAGTCATACAACTACAGCATTGAGAAAGTCACTAACGAGTGAGCAGATATCCATGTGACTTCTCGTATTGGTCATACTCCGTGCTAGTTATTCTCTAACAACCATCTACACTCTTGCTCCAGTATCACTACACCATAGACTCGAGACTCATCTACCCAAAGAAAGTGATCCGTGCAATGATCTATTTGGATCAATCAACATCTTCATGATGATCCTATGATCAGGAGTAATTTAAGAATTAACCACACATGTCTCAAATTCTCAACTCTTTGAAAATATGTGTCATCATCTTGTTAATCCCTTAGATGATTCATAGACATATAAAATATGAATGAAAATATAACTACCTATTAAGTATAAAATCATATCCTAGAAATATGATATACGTCAGCAAAGATTGGTTTCTAAGACATACATCCAATAATCTCTCACTTGCACTAAAGCCAATCTGCCATGTACCAAGCTTTATCTTCGTAAGATAGGCTTTAGTCTTTAGCTAGCTAAGTGACTTACTAGTGGGTTATTTACATCTCATGTAGAGTTTGCTCTCTGCACCTCTATGTATTTCTACTTAAGGTAGTCACGTGTTCTGCTGCTCTATGTGCTTGGATATCTAGTGAGACCTAAGCTCCTTAGAAAGGGCTATGATACCATTGTCTTTGCAATATAGTGTCATGACATCTAATAGCATGACATCTAGTTCTGCAACTAATATTAGAACCAAAATGCATTCTACACATCTACAGTGTACTCAGCTTCCATCGTCGATTGCTTGGAATCATTCTAAGATATTGATATGATTACATAAGAACACACTCATGATGTAGACATTCTACCATCAACGACAAACATAAAATCTGAATTGGTGTATCCTCCCACTCCTAGCTTTGATCCTTCTTCAAAATTAAGAATATATCTTTAGTTCTTTTCAAATACTTAAGAATATTTTCACAGCAATCCAGTGCTCTCAGTTTGGATACAATTGATATCTACTCGTGATATTCATAGTATTAACTATATCAGTTCAAGTACATTATATGACATACATCTATGCCCAAGAGGGTAACAGACCCTTCTCTGAGATTTCTATGCTGAACCCTTTCAGCATCTAGTCTATATACTTTATTTGTGAAAACACAAGCATCCAATTCATCTATCTCTATAAATCTTTATATTCTTAGAATATAGGATGCTTGCTTTATGCCTTTCATGAAAAATTTTATATTCAATAATATTTTAATCAATGTCAGTATTGGACACTCCCACTAACCCTTTTGGAAACACATAATTCTTCATTTTTGATCAAATAATTTGATCATATCATCGAAATGAATGTTCCAACTTCAAGATTATTACAAACTTTATGATCTCTTATCACAAAAAGTGAAATCTACAAGCTACTCCATATAGAAATCTTCAAAAACTATCTAATCAAAAAAGCTATTTCATATCTCTTTCTTGGAGTCGATGTCTAGCATCGTCTCATTGTAGATTTTTGGGATTATCTCTATATTTCCTATCTCTCATGAGAAATGATTTTTCTCTATATCCTCTGTTAAGCATACCCAAGTACCTTTTGAGAGGATGGGAGATCCTACTATATGTACGGGATGGAAGAGAAATATATATATACTGGCTCATCAAAAATAGATTCTTTAGATCCTATAGCTCACTGCTTTTCAGAGACACTCTCTTCAAGCTTAACTTTTCTTCCACTACTTCATCTTGGTTAAATAATTTTTTAAGTAGATAGGATATCGGGTTACAATCACATTGTAATCCTTTTAGAAGAAAATTAGTATCCCAAATTCTTTTAAGATGAGCTTTAAAAACTTATCCTCTAACATATCTACCTACTGTCTTTGACACAGGCTGGACATCCTTGAACCTTGAAATAATCAAGATTCAATTCTCACCATGTCATATCTCATACGATGTGGTAGAAAGATCTTTAGAAAGAACCCAATTTCATAGAAATAAAGCATGTCCCTAAAGAAACAATATAAATCAGTGTATTCCATCATGGATCGAACCATATCTTATATAGTCCTATGACTCTTCTTAATTATCTCATTGAGCTGAGATGTACTAAGAGGGGTCCAATATGAAACTATGCCACTTTATGAGATAATCGAGAAATTTTTTTTTTTGGTATTACATCTTCGATCCGATCGAAGTGTCTTTAAAATTTTTTTGATTTATTTCTCTACTTTACATCTGAATTATTTAAATCTTTTAAAAATTTTAGATTTGTATCTCATATACATACCCATATCATGACTAATCATCGATAAAGGTAATGAAATAGAGATAACTCTTTTGTTAGTACATCAAATGGGCTACACACATCAAATGTGTACTAGGATAAGTATCTTAGTGGTCCTTTTCTTCTTGTCCCACAAGAGTAGCTTGGTCATATTTTCTCAAAGAGATGATGCAAAAATTAGATATGACTCAACAGTCAATGAGTCCAAAAGTTTATATTTCTTCAGTTTATTAATCATTTCTTCTCCTATACGACCTAGCCTAAGATTCTATATATATTTAAGGTTTATCTCAATTTTGGATCTCTCAGATCCAATGACATTTACTGCTTGCTAAATTAAGTTCATAAATGTATCACCATGCAAATTATAGAGACCGTCTCTAAGAACTAAATCCAAATGACAATCACAAAGGATAGATATCCATGGCCACAGCAGTAACTCTTGCCCTATTACCAATTTTAAGGATTACTTTCTCAGCTCTCTACCTTCTCATAGACTCTATATAAAAATACTAGAGTCTATAACTCAACTGAAAGAAGAAAAAATCGTAAGGATAGTATTGAACAACTTTGAACAAGCCTACTCTAGGCATGTCCTTATTCTTTAGGCTCTCTAGATATTTATCTCTAAACTCTTTTAAGGTTCCTTTATTAGTAACAGTTTGACCAATTCAGATAAGATGCCAATATGATCATTCATATAGTAGTTTACCATAAACTATCCATATAAACTAAACAGAGATCGCAGGATCAAATCCATAAGCAATTCTTTGTGTATGGTCATGTTGAGCCTTTTAAGCTCCTTAATATCCTTGATCATTATCAAATAATGATCATAGACTAACTATCCATCGCGCATCTCATACGCTGTGCGACTCTGATCACCTCACAACACTTGTAGATGAATCAATGTGTCCTTGACAGTGAACATGTGCTCAAGCATATGTTGGAGTTCATCTAATATGGATTTCAACATATAGCACCTATCTTTATTGTCATTGTCCATCCACTCATCAAGTATAGCTCGTTGACTTTGGGTTGGATAGGTTGTTAATATCAGAATAGCCTAGTAGAGAATATTGCTTAATTTTTTAAAATTAAGAATGATTCTTAGGTTTGTGAGCTAGTCTATATAATTGATTTCGGTTACTCGATTGATATCTAGGATTTGAGCTAGAGGGTTGGAAGCTGACATAATAAATATCAAAGAGCAAAGATTCTAGTTGGATG
Organism: Elaeis guineensis; assembly: GCF_000442705.2. NCBI lineage: Eukaryota > Viridiplantae > Streptophyta > Magnoliopsida > Arecales > Arecaceae > Elaeis > Elaeis guineensis. The sequence continues at coordinate 18,509,598 of NC_025995.2, forward strand.
TTTGTACTTTTATAATTTATTCTAGAATTTTTTAGATGCCAAAAAATTTTCACTATTTTATTAGATCTCCCACACTCTCCGAGTGGAGAAACAAAAATCCTAATACGACAACTGAGTTTCTAATGGATGCTGCGGTCCCACTGATGCCATACACCTCACCTAATAGTTATTGATAATACGAATATCGATGCATGGGTAACTCTTTGTCCAGATACTTTTCTAAGTATGTTACAGCTATTTGGTCTCTAAGTCATGTGGGCTCACCTAACAGTTATTATCCACACTTTTTAGTTAAGTCAGACCCATCATTCACAAGTAGGTGCAAAGCCGTCATTGGGTTCCTCACCTAACAGTTATTGGGTTCAACCCCATCTTTACCCTGAAGCAATTCTTTGCTAATAGAGTGGTTGCGTGTTCCTGATATAATTGAACTACTGTGATCAACTGAAAACAATCAACGTCGGTAGCACACCCGCACATCTACAACAATAGAAGACCATAGGACTTAATATTTATGAAAAAATTTGAGTTTAGATCTCATCTAATCAATCATTACATGACTGATCTAATTGGCATGGGTTAAATCAAACTATCAAGTAACCATATTTGAGACTCAATTTTTCAAATTGACCCAATAAATAGAGATTGGTGGGGGTGCCCCCATTATTTTTCTTAGTCACCAATAAATTGGCTAGATCTGCAAACGAAATTAATTAAATAACTACCTTTCAATTATTTACTTTAGACACCAATTGGTTAATTGGTCCGAATAGATGGGCTTAGGTGAATCAGATTTGAGCCATAGAGTCGAATTAGATCCTTAAGTTAATTGATTCTACATATAGGTGTCAATCGATTCGATCAATAATAATTGTATGATCTTAAGCTCTATTGATCCAATCCTAATCAACACGTAACTCGATTTGATCAACTGCTAAATCGATTTAGACCCATTATGATCAAATCAGAAATTCTAGATGTAATCCAATTACATGACCTAATTTGATCTACCCATGACCAATCCCTCATGCACAAATACTAATTTCATATCTTAAATCTAAATTTATAGATTTAAATTCTTTACATAAAAAGTAAATTTGATTTCAAAATAATTTTGAGATCATGCATACAAATATATATCATATATATAAATAAGTTCAGGCCATGAAAATAAATTTCAGTCCTAAACATGTTTTCACATATCATATATACAAATCAAAATAGATCTTGAAACTCTTTTTCGATCTAAACAAGAAAATATATATCACATATATGCTGAAAAATTAAATCTAAAATTTTATTTAATTAAAAATTTTAACATCATTTTAAGACAACCATTCAGGATAATAAGTTATGTCAAAAAAATCTTATGTTAGAACGACATCAAAAACTTTTAGATCTAAAATTTTTCTCTACATATTTCAGATCTAAATCTTAATCTCATGTATATGACGTGATTCTGATACCACTGTTGGAGTTTTATGGTTTCATGCATGTAAAAATTTTTCAAAATGAATATACAGTAAAATTTTAAAATTTTTATATTATATCTAATTTAATCTAAGCATGCATAAGTTCAAATCTTAAAATCATAAACAGGATCTATATATGTGAGATAAGATTCAAATATAAAAATTAAATAAAAAAAATAAATAAACTTCATACCTTGATGTGGATCGATTTACACCGTGAACTGATGATCGTGGATATCTTTCAAAGGTCTCTTAAAGCCGTACAAGCATCCGATCTCTATAGATATTCACATGAGGCTTTGATCTGATCAGAAGCTTCTTGATCTCATCAGAATGCTAGCTTCCTTGCAGAGATCATATTTTGATAGTTGAAAAAAAAAATTTTTCTCTCAAGACATTCTTAGAGAAGAAGAAGATAATAGGAGGATGTTGATCTCTACACTAGAGATTATGAGAAGAACCATTTCTTCTCTTTTCTTTCTAAAACTCATGCACCAAATCTCTATACTAGAGATGTAAAAATTTTTTGTCTAACTCTAGAATAAAGAAGTGAGGAAAACTCAAGTCCATACTAAGACAAAAGAGAGAGAAGATAGTCAAACAAACCAACCTTTGGTTGTTGGTAAGAAAGAAGGGATTGAAGCAAACATATCTCATGCCTTCACCCATCACGCCATGCCTCTCTCTTTTTTGGTTTTTTCATGCATGCCTCTCATCTAATTTTTGGCATCCAAACTTGATCTCTTCTCAGCCCCTTAACACCCCAAAAGATGCATGGTTTAAATAGGAAGAGATAGAGTTTAAGTGAGAGTCCAAACTCCTTTGGACTCTAGAATTGTGGCTGCCCAATACCTTCTCCTTTTGCACCCCATATCACACGAAAAAAATCAGATATCCCATGGATTCTTACATGCAAAAGACCTCACAAAAAAGGGAGGAGCATGGAATATATTGGCGTCCAAAATTGGTTGGCATGGGGCTTAGTTTTATGGCGCATGGAGGGAGAGTTTTAACATCATGGGGACTCTTCTTTAGGTAGCTGATTTAAATCAATTTAAACTCTAACCAATTTTAATCATATAAAAATTAATTAGACTAAAATAGATTAAAATTTAAATTTAATTTGAAGTCCAAACTATTTAGATTAGTGTCACCTAATTAGAAGAGAAGTCCTAGTCTTTTTGGACTCTCTCTTGGTGCTTGAGTCAAACTCAATTTAATCCTAATCTAATTAGGATTTAGTACACCCATGAAGAAAAAAATTTTTAATCCAAATAAAAACTCAAACACTCTTGTTTAGATCTTAGTCTAATTAGAAATTAAGTCAAATCCAAATTTTAATTCAACAAGAAATTATTTTTTCATATGATTTGGTTATCTCATAACCCAATTAGGTTTGATCAAATCAAATCCATATCAAGTCAAATTAAATTCAATTTAACTAGATTTGATGCAAGCCCATAGCTCAATCAAATTGAGCCAATTAGTAATCCAATTGCTAATTAATCCTCCTATAACTCACTAACTCTTTAGTGAGTTACTTAATTACAACTTTTACATTGGATTAATCATCAATCAAATTGATAATTAAATTCTATCATGATTCATAATCATAATTCAACCATCTAATCAATCAAAAATTTCTTTGTGTGTGATCCATAGGTTCTATTCTATCTGGTAGTGAGATATATTGTAATCTCTATCACAATATCATCAAAACTCTTTTCAATAGATTGGAACATTCTAACTCTGTCCATCAAGGATCATCGATCATCGAGATGATGCTCGTAGGTCTCATAATCTATCAATAATATCTAGCAGTATGTAGTGGCAACCCACTAGAATAAAAAGTGATGAACCTCTAAGTGCAGTTAATGTATGATACAGTCTTCTATCGTGAGTCCTGACAGATGATAGATCATGAATGAATCGTCAAACCTCATCATCGGTCATATGATAGATTCAATTAGCTCGAGTCCATGTATGATTCTCATGAAAACTCTTTTTCATTAATCATACTACTATAGCTATAGACTTAAAGACTCAGCTTCTTAAATTTCATAGGACTATCCCCTTCTGCTAGGATCGATAAATTTTATCTAGATGTATACCCTACTGCTACAGTGGATCAACTATTATCAACATCTATTATAAGAACTCATTGAGTCAATATTTATGTGTAGTCAATTCTAGCAGCCTCTCTGCAAGCAGCTGTAGTATGCAGGTCAAAGGACTAGTCACACAACTATAGCATCGAGAAAAGTCACTAACGAGTAAGCAAACTCCATGTGACTTCTCATATTGATCACACTTAGTGCTAGTTTTTCTCTAACAACCACCTGTACTTTTATTTAGTGTCACTACACTGCAGACTCGAGACTCATATGTTCGAAGGAAGTGATCCGTGCACTGATCTATCTGGATCAATCACCATCCCCATGATGATTCTATGATCAGGAGCAATTTAGAATTAACCATCAATGATACATGTCTCAAATTCTCAACTCTTGAGAATATGTTCATCATCTTGTTAATCCCTTGGATGATCATGGACTCAAAAAATATGAATGAAAATATAGCTGCCCATTGAGTACAAAATCATATCCTGAAAATACGATATGCGTCAGCCAAGATTGACTTCTAGGGCATACATCTAACACGGACGGCCATAGTGATCAACTCAATTTTGAGTACTTGGCTACTAAGAATAATTCAACACTACATATCATATATGTAAAAGAAAATTTTGATTCATATCACATTCATAACATGATAATATGCAGAATTTTTATCTAATCTAAGTAGATCATTACTATAACATTAAATTTTTAGATCTGAATCTTAATTATATCATCATATGAATCATTAATTTTAAATCTAAAAAAATAAAAAATTTATTCAAAATATATATATGATTACATAAAAAAATTTGGTTTGAGATATGATCAAATATATGCAGATACTTTGCTCAAATTAGATCTGAAACTTCATCAAACAGATTCAAATCTAAGTCTAATTCAAATATCAATTCTCTAATTAAAATACATCTAGAAAAATCTATCAAAATAGATTTAAATCTATGTATAATCAGGCTTTAAATCAGAACAAAAATTTACATAGAAAATTCTGCTAAAATAGAATTTTAACAAATTATTTTTGGGTAGATTTTGATTCGATAATCTAGTCAAAATCAGATCAAAAAAATATAAAGAATATCAAATCAAAATAAGATTTAATTATATCAAAAATTTTAATTCAAAATAAGATAAAAAAAGTAAAAAAAATAAAAATTAGATTATGCGACATGACATATAGCCTGGCTCTGATACTAGTTGAAGAAAAAAATTATCGATCGTATCGGATGTCAGAAAAAAAAATTGAATAGATTAGCAATTAAAATTTTATAATATTTATAAAATCTTACCTTAATTTACAACAGAAGACTTAATCAAGGTTGAAGAATTTTTAAAGATTGTTTCTTCATGAGATCCGGATGTCCAGATCCTCTACTTCGCTCGCACACCAACCAACGTAGGAGAGACGGATGAAGCTCTTTCTTCAGAAAGGGAGGAGAGGAGGGCTTTGAGATCTGATTTCACAGCCTAGGAAGGAGCCCACTCGCTACACCATAAGGGAAGAGAGGACACCAAGAGGAGATAGATGCCTAGGAGAAGGAGGATGCCCAAGGGAGTAAGTCTCCACGCCTATGTCCTTGCTCATATCTAGATTGATTTTCTTCTTCTCCAAATTCTTCTTTTAAATAAACAAAAGATCCTAATCAAATCAAATACCTTCATGGATTAGGAATAAGACCCTCCAAGTTTGAATCAAATCCAAACTCTCTAAATCATAAGGTTCTAATGAAAGTTGGAGAGGCGCCAACTTGCACCTCCCTTCACCATGCCGCATGCCCAAGAGGAGGGGGCTATTTTCAATACCCTTTCCTCCATCTTGGTCGGCTATATGAATGAAAGAATG
>NC_025995.2:18515147-18641911 GCF_000442705.2 Elaeis guineensis
CATCTAATTTTTGGCATCCAAACTTGATCTCTTCTCAGCCCCTTAACACCCCAAAAGATGCATGGTTTAAATAGGAAGAGATAGAGTTTAAGTGAGAGTCCAAACTCCTTTGGACTCTAGAATTGTGGCTGCCCAATACCTTCTCCTTTTGCACCCCATATCACACGAAAAAAATCAGATATCCCATGGATTCTTACATGCAAAAGACCTCACAAAAAAGGGAGGAGCATGGAATATATTGGCGTCCAAAATTGGTTGGCATGGGGCTTAGTTTTATGGCGCATGGAGGGAGAGTTTTAACATCATGGGGACTCTTCTTTAGGTAGCTGATTTAAATCAATTTAAACTCTAACCAATTTTAATCATATTAAAAATTAATTAGACTAAAATAGATTAAAATTTAAATTTAATTTGAAGTCCAAACTATTTAGATTAGTGTCACCTAATTAGAAGAGAAGTCCTAGTCTTTTTGGACTCTCTCTTGGTGCTTGAGTCAAACTCAATTTAATCCTAATCTAATTAGGATTTAGTACACCCATGAAGAAAAAAATTTTTAATCCAAATAAAAACTCAAACACTCTTGTTTAGATCTTAGTCTAATTAGAAATTAAGTCAAATCCAAATTTTAATTCAACAAGAAATTATTTTTTCATATGATTTGGTTATCTCATAACCCAATTAGGTTTGATCAAATCAAATCCATATCAAGTCAAATTAAATTCAATTTAACTAGATTTGATGCAAGCCCCATAGCTCAATCAAATTGAGCCAATTAGTAATCCAATTGCTAATTAATCCTCCTATAACTCACTAACTCTTTAGTGAGTTACTTAATTACAACTTTTACATTGGATTAATCATCAATCAAATTGATAATTAAATTCTATCATGATTCATAATCATAATTCAACCATCTAATCAATCAAAAATTTCTTTGTGTGTGATCCCATAGGTTCTATTCTATCTGGTAGTGAGATATATTGTAATCTCTATCACAATATCATCAAAACTCTTTTCAATAGATTGGAACCATTCTAACTCTGTCCATCAAGGATCATCGATCATCGAGATGATGCTCGTAGGTCTCATAATCTATCAATAATATCTAGCAGTATGTAGTGGCAACCCACTAGAATAAAAAGTGATGAACCTCTAAGTGCAGTTAATGTATGATACAGTCCTTCTATCGTGAGTCCTGACCAGATGATAGATCATGAATGAATCGTCAAACCTCATCATCGGTCATATGATAGATTCAATTAGCTCGAGTCCATGTATGATTCTCATGAAAACTCTTTTTCATTAATCATACTACTATAGCTATAGACTTAAAGACTCAGCTTCTTAAATTTCATAGGACTATCCCCTTCTGCTAGGATCGATAAATTTTATCTAGATGTATACCCTACTGCTACAGTGGATCAACTATTATCAACATCTATTATAAGAACTCATTGAGTCAATATTTATGTGTAGTCAAATTCTAGCAGCCTCTCTGCAAGCAGCTGTAGTATCGCAGGTCAAAGGACTAGTCACACAACTATAGCATCGAGAAAGTCACTAACGAGTAAGCAAACTCCATGTGACTTCTCATATTGATCACACTTAGTGCTAGTTTTTCTCTAACAACCACCTGTACTTTTATTCTAGTGTCACTACACTGCAGACTCGAGACTCATATGTTCGAAGGAAGTGATCCGTGCACTGATCTATCTGGATCAATCACCATCCCCATGATGATTCTATGATCAGGAGCAATTTAGAAATTAACCATCAATGATACATGTCTCAAATTCTCAACTCTTTGAGAATATGTGTCATCATCTTGTTAATCCCTTGGATGATTCATGGACTCAAAAAATATGAATGAAAATATAGCTGCCCATTGAGTACAAAATCATATCCTGAAAATATGATATGCGTCAGTCAAGATTGACTTCTAGGACATACATCTAACACGGATGGCCATAGTGATCAACTCAATTTCGAGTACTTGGCTACTAAGAATAATTCAACACTACATATCATATATGTAAAAGAAAATTTTGATTCATATCACATTCATAACATGATAATATGCAGAATTTTTATCTAATCTAAGTAGATCATTACTATAACATTAAATTTTTAGATCTGAATCTTAATTATATCATCACATGAATCATTAATTTTAAATTTAAAAAAATAAAAAAAATTATTCAAAATATATATATGATTGCATAAAAAAATTTTGGTTTGAGATATGATCAAATATATGCAGATACTTTGCTCAAATTAGATCTGAAACTTCATCAAACAGATTCAAATCTAAGTCTAATTCAAATATCAATTCTCTAATTAAAATACATCTAGAAAAATCTATCAAAATAGATTTAAATCTATGTATAATCAAGCTTTAAATCAGAACAAAAATTTACATAGAAAATTCTGCTAAAACAGAATTTTAACAAATTATTTTTGGGGTAGATTTTGATTCGATAATCTAGTCAAAATCAGATCAAAAAAATATAAAGAATATCAAATCAAAATAAGATTTAATTATATCAAAAATTTTAATTCAAAATAAGATAAAAAAAGTAAAAAAAATTTAAAAATTAGATTATGCGATCATGACATATAGCCTGGCTCTGATACTAGTTGAAGAAAAAAATTATCCGATCGTATCGGATGTCAGAAAAAAAAATTGAATAGATTAGCAATTAAAATTTTATAATATTTATAAAATCTTATCTTAATTTACAACAGAAGACTTAATCAAGGTTGAAGAATTTCTAAAGATTGTTTCTTCATGAGATCCGGATGTCCAGATCCTCTACTTCGCTCGCACGCCAACCAACGTAGGAGAGAGGGATGAAGCTCTTTTTCAGAAAGGGAGGAGAGGAGGGCTTTGAGATCTGATTTCAAAGCCTAGGAAGGAGCCCACTCGCTACACCATAAGGGAAGAGAGGACACCAAGAGGAGAGAGATGCCTAGGAGAAGAGGGGATGCCCAAGGGAGTAAGTCTCCACGCCTATGTCCTTGCTCATATCTAGATTGATTTTCTTCTTCTCCAAATTCTTCTTTAAATAGACAAAAGATCCTACATCAAATCAAATACCTTCATGGATTAGGAATAAGACCCTCCAAATTTGAATCAAATCCAAACTCTCTAAATCATAAGGTTTCTTAATGAAAGTTGGAGAGGCGCCAACTTGCACCTCCCTTCACCATGCCGCATGCCCAAGAGGAGGGGGCTATTTTCAATACCCTCTCCTCCATCTTGGTCGGCTATATGAATGAAAGAATGCATGCAAAATATGGTTAAGTGCACCAAATGTAATTTGGTTTAGATTTGAATTCAAATCGAATCCAATTCAAATCCTATTGGAACCAAATTCAAAAAGGCTACTAATCCTAATCTAATTAGAATTTAGGTCAAAATCTAACTTGGATAATTAATCTAATTTAGTCTCAATAAAATCAAATCTAATTAAATTAGATCTGATCTAAAATAATTAGGACTTGAATCCAAACTCTCATAATTTTTTGAATTATAGATTTGATCAATTCATCCTCGGAATCAAACCTGCACCTCATGTGCAGTGCTAACTGCACATAGTCAGTATTTAATTTCGTATGATCTATAATTTAATTCTTAATTAAGTAAATCTATATGTTCAATCAAGTCTCATACTTTCAAATTGAATATATAGATATCGAGTCTATTTTTTTTTATGTTTTTTGACTTGGTGCGTGATTCCATAGGTTCCAACACTAAGCCGATAGTAAAGGAATCCCTTCCTATACTAATCAAAGTGATCATCTAATAATGATATTCGATATCTGAATAGATTGAATAATTGTAAAGTAATATTCAAGAACCTCGATATATGGTTACCGCATAATTTATCCCTTTGATCCTAATGCTCAAGGTGACCTAAGATTTCACTATCAATCCTCAATGAGTCATCTACATTATATTTCAGTCTTTTTTAAATTTTGTGATAGATTACAAGGATTATCTTGATCAAAATTTTACTAGATTGAGATACAGTGATGCATTAACTCCTATAAATTAGAGGGGTCAATCCTATCTTGACTCACACATCAACTTTATAAGTATTTGACTGTATCCAATAGCCTTCCATCACTGTATCAGAAATACAAGTAATCTGGCATCAAAATACAGTGAGTTGCTTGTAAGTCATTGTGATAATCTCAGATCAGAGGGACATTTATGATCATATCTTTCGTGAGCTGTCTTTGACAGCAGAGTGCTCCACAGGTGAGTCATTGTTCAGTGACGATGTACTCCTACATCTCATTTGTATGCCATACTAATATCTTTGCACTCTTTGATTAAGAAGATAATTAATCCATATAGCACACAACAATCTATACTCAATAAATATTATTGTCCTTGTTAATAATGTATTATTTGATCGCGAACAAGTTTAAGAACTATTCAATAAATCATCCTTTATCGATTATATTATAGTTCTAAGGACTTTATCATAATACAAGAGTTCACAGAAAGATGTTTTTATATGATGAACTTGCCAAAAATAATTTTTATTTATTAATAATTTATATATAAAATATAAAAAGCTCAATTATCTATAGATAGACAATTAACTTTAGGATATATTTTTCAACAGGATATTCATGTCATGCCTTGAACCTAGCATTCGGGTTGGATATGTACTGATCACACACATTTTAGGACAAGCCCTAAAGAATATACAAAGTTTATAAAATTTCTTATAATACCTCAATATCCATAAATTATAATGATCTTCTTTCATAATACAGCAAGATTTGCATAATTACATGTTCATTTCCTTCAACCATCCTACTAGGTATCAATGATGCTCTATCTATCTATCCATTCATTCATGAATCTAAATCATAGCCAATCATGAGTATCTTACTACTCTGAGAAGAAAAAAAAATAGAAGAGAGGTGAGCTTTACAGTCTAGTAAGAATCTCTGCATATCACATCAATAATAATAATATAATCTAAAAATAATGTTAAGCAATAAAGCATGAAATCTGATATCCAATATGCAAAATAATATAAACTTTCATATAAATATGTATTCAATATCTATCTTATCAAAAGAGATGTGTTATCATATGTCAACAAGTGAAATCTTTTTATTCAGTATTAGTTTTATGTCCTGTCATCTATTTCTCTTATCATAATTTTAGTTTTCTTAATGTTTTTTTTGACTTTGGACTAACCCAAATCATACCTCAATCTTGGTCTGGCTAAAATCCTATGCATAAGCCCATGGGGGCTATCCCAAGTATAAGTTTCTGACAAGCAGTCTCAGGCATGAGCTCCTAGTTGGCTGTCCCATGAATAAAAATCTATGGGGGCTATCCCAGACATAAGCTCCTGGTGGACTATCCCAGGCATAAGTTCCTCACCTACTGATCTAGACATAAGCTCCTAGAGACTGTCTTAGGCATAAGCTCCTGATGGGCTATCCATATGATGAGATTAGTCCAAACCATATTTTTTCTATCTGTTTAATTTATGTTCATTTTATATTGATATCATCAAATCAATTTTAATTTATAGTATGATCAAAATAAGTATATCATATCTATATAATCATATCATCAATTACTGATATACATATATAGTCAACACATAATGTGCTTGTTAGATGTATGTCCTAGAAGTCAATTATTGATCGGCACATGTAATTTTTTTAGTGACATGATTTTATAATTAAATTTTTTTAATTAATAAAATTAGATTTATTTTTATTTATATTGTGTCATGTATCCATAAATCATCCAAAAAATTAATAAGATGATGATACATATTCTCAAGAATTAAAAATTTGAGATATGTATCATTGATGATTAATTTCTAAATACTCTCGATCGATGGATCATCACGAGGATGCTGATTGATCCGATGAGATTGGCATATAAATTGCTTTTCTTAAGATAGGCGAGTCTTGAATTTAAGTGTGGAGATACTGGAGCGAGAGTGCAGGTGATTGTTAGAAAATAATGGTACCAAATGTGACCACACGAGGAGTCACTTGGATGTCTATCCACTCGTTAGTGACATACTCAATACTGTAGTGGTGTGATTAGTCCTTTGATCTAGGGTATCTCGACTACTCACAGTGAAGTTGTTGTAGTTTGACTGTACACACACTTGGTCTCTAGCCATATGGACCCTTGTGGTGCATGTTGGCTGTAGTAAGTTTCTTATAAGAGTAGGTTGCATCTAGTTGGGATCTATCGATCTTGATAGACAAGGAGAAATCCTATGTAATTTATAAAATTGAGTTCAGAAGTCCATGACTATAGCAGAGTGAATGATGAAAAAGAATTTTCATAAGATTTCATTCGTGAACTCGAGTCGATTGAATTTTATATATGATTGATGTGGGATTTGACGAGTTATCCATGACCTCCATCATATCGAAACTCATGATAGAAGGATCAAATTATATGGTAACTGTACCTAATGGTTCATTATTCAGTTCTACTGGATTGCCACTATATACTGTTAGGTGTCATTGATAGATTGTGGGACCAATGAGAATTATTTGATGATTAATAATTCTCAATTGACTGAATTAGAAGGAGTTTCAATCTATTGAAAGGAGTTTCAATAATATTATTCATGAAGATCATAATATATCTTACTATCAGAAAAAATTAAACCTATAGGGTCACACATAAAGGGAATTGGTCTAGAATGGTTCAATTGGGTTCAGAAAATCTCAATTTAGGATTTGGTAAAATTCTATTGGGTTTAGGAATACTATACTAGCACATGGTTAAACCCAATTCCTCATATGACTTGGATTTGTGTTTCTTATTGGATACGGACTTGATCAAGTTAAAACAAGCTAGTGGGAACCCAGAGTTGGAAATCCAAACTCCAAATTGGATTTGGAATCCTTATTGGATAAGGATGTAATTAAAAGCAACCAACTAAAATTGGATCTCTTTATAGGACTTGGATTTGATCCAAGTTATGGCCAAGTTGGCACCACCCATGTGGCTAAGGATGAGAGGGGCCATGCCCCACATTGATTGGGTCAAAGAGACTCAAGTCCAAATTAGATTTGATTTAGAGTCCAATAAAGATAAGGATATGGTCAAAAAAGAAGTCTCAGTACAACTGGACTTTGATAGGATCAAAGCTCAAAAGCCCTAGGATTCATGCCTATTTAAAGACCCCCTCACCAAAGGGTCAAGGCATCTCAAGTTCCATGCCCCCTAGCTTCTTTTAAGCCCCCTCTCTCCCCTCTACCATGTCCTCCCTCTCTCCCTAGAGTTCCTATGCCCAAGGGTTGGGCGTCCAACCTTCTTCCACGCCTAAGGAGTTGGGTGCTGCTCTTCAGGCTTCAAAGTTTGAATCTTGAGTTTCTACGTCAAAGAAGAAGACCAAGAGGAGATCCAAATTGAGATCAAAACTTATTGGTCTATCTTAGAGAAGAAGGGTCAAGTTTGTGAGGAAGCATCCTAGAGCTTTTCTGTGGATACCTAAAGAGGTTGAACACGTGTGCGGCTCTTCAAACAACCTCAAATCCATAACCATCAAACTACGGTATATATCTACCCACATAAAGGTGAAAATGAGATCTTCATGCTTATGTTTCATAATTGTATTTGCTGCTTATAGGTCTTAAGAACATGATAGGGATGATCTCATGAGATGAGATCTAGAAGATACATATTAGAATAAATCGTTTTCACTGCTTGTATAAAAATTTTTATTGTTCTAGCATGCATACTGTCCTAAATTTTCCTTCAGTACTCATATTAGAAAATCATATAAAAAATAATAGTATCTCAAACATGATAAATTTATCAATACAAATCCAATGATACAAAACTAATAATAAATATAGTATATATAATGGTGATCATATACAAGGGTTCTTATCTTTTATCAATTTCTGACTCAAGCACAGTAATCAATCAATCCCTCGATCCATGAACTCCAGATCAAGGTGTTCTACTCAGCATCTAGTATAGATAGTTACACTTCTACATGATCAGAATCAAACATAAAAAATTATATACAGAGAAATTATAGATAAACACCTAAACATCATAAGTCCAGGACCTCTACTAAGGTTGACCAAAATTTGGGTTGTTTAAATACTTGGACCCTCCACTGGTCCAATACATTTCTAGAGAGAAATCCAAAAAGTGAGAGAAGGAATTTAGAGAGATAAAATTCTAGAGAGTGAGTAGAGAGAGAAGTTTTAGAGAGAGAAAGTGGAGAGAGAAGATAGAGAGAGGAGAGAGGGAGGAGAGAGAAACTCTCTTTTTTTTCTTTCCTTTCCTTTTCTTTTTTTTTTCTTTTTTTTTTCTCTCTCTTTTTTTTCTTAATTTTATTCTTTTCCTTTTTTTTTCTCTTCTTCTCCGTTGAAACAGGGAAAGGAGGTGTTAAGAGGCTAGCCACCACCCATAGCGGCAACCCCCGACCAGCAGTGACCCCTTGGCATTGATGGTGATGGCCTCAACCTTCGACAACCATGGCAAAGCCGCATCCGACGACTGTAGTCGGTCTGACGAGCTGAAAGAAAAGGAAGAAAAATAGGGGATGTCCAGTCTACCTTGTCTGCGATGAGAAATTGATAGCGATTTGTCAAGGAACACATGATGAAAATCTATAGAAATCATGCAGCCTCATCGGTGATTGGCTGCAGATTTGAGTGATGCAATGAGGAGCATGGGAGGGGGATTTATAAGTGCGGATCCTAGGATCCTTGCCAAAGTTTGATTGGTCTTGGAATCTCTCTCCTGATCAAACTTAGAGGAGAAGGAGGACTCAATCGGGAGTCCTCTTCCATCTCTAACTAGGGCTGGAAGTGGGCTCAGGCCGGCCCAACTTCGAGCCAGGCTTCGGACTAGGCCCGAAACAGTTCAGACCAGATTTTGGTTGAATTATAGAGCCCATTTATCTTTTGGGCCGGGCTCGGGGATACCCTTGGCCCGACCTGGGCCCAGCCCGAAGTTCAGCCCATCATTGTCGGCCCGGGTCCGGCCCAAATTTTGGTCCGAACCCAGTCCAGTTCCATGCCCCTTAATTTTTATGAGTTACCCACTTACCCTCCGTGAGTGGATAGCCCTTGGCCTTTCATCTTCGGTCTTTCGACTCTTCCCAAATTTTTTATTCGATGCCCTAGCCGCTGGCCATGGATCGTGATCCTTGTCCGTCTGCCAGCCATCGCTGTCTTCATCTTCTCCCATCACCGACAAGGGTGTCTTGTCTTCACCCATTGGCCATCGGTGTTCGTTGGACTTACGGGCAACCTTCATCATCTTCTGACTTTCGTCTTTCACTAAAATATAGAGACTGACGGCGATGATTAGGCAGAGAGATTTCTCATCATCTTCTATCTTTCAATTTTTCTCCATCACCGACTCCAAGATTCCATCTTCCCCCACATTTTGATTTTTATTTTTCATTGTTTCAAAGATAGGACTGGATTCTTGGATTCTCGTGTGGTGTCTATGTTTAGAACTTATTGCTAAGTTTTAAAATTGTTGGTTGAAAATATCTAGGTTGAAAAGATCAATATTTTTTGTTAGGATTTCTGGTAGAGTATTCCGGTTCTCTGTTTCATCTTCTAGTTTGCATTCTAGTTCTGTTGTCAAGAATATGGTTTTTATTTTTGCTTTTTCTTTCTGTTAGAGTATTAAACCTCATTTAATGGCTCTGCTATTGGAAATAAATTACTAGATTGTCTCAAAGGATCAGGATTATTGTTGTTTGGGTTTTGGATAGAATTTTTGGATGCAGGCAAGAATTGTATGTGCATTCATATCATTTCTAATTTGGCTTAATAACCTGCAGTTCCATATTTTTAATAGGCATGATATAATCAGTGAAGGCCATCTGACAAACAGATACTAGAGGATGAACTTCTATGGTATAATCATGAATATGAAAAAAATGGAGGACCCTCACTCTTGCCTAAGGAAAGAATGCAATATTTTGTGCTTTATCGATTTCATTTTCATCTATTATGTGCGATGTGCTGTTGCATAACTCTTTATTTGTCAAGACCTTTGCATAATTGCATTGATGCATTGGGCATTGTTAAAATAAAAAATGCTCAGTATTTGTGAATTTGCATGATTTTAGAAGTTATTTAACTCTAAGAACTATTTTACCTACAAATTTTTATTTTTTCCTTGAAATCCTCATTATGTTTCATCTAATCTTTTAGGTTTTTGATAGATATCAGGTGGCATAAATTTTAAATCCTCTTTTAGCCATGTGCTGCTATAGTGCTATTAAGTATTGGTTGATCGATGCATAATGCTTTTGCTATTGGATTTTCTATTCTGATAGTTTTTGATTTATGCTATAATTTGATATTAAGTAGTTCTTTTGAGTAATTTATAATGTTATTTGTGCAGATTGTTTTACTAATATCTGAATCTAAAATAGGTGAAAATGAGACTGTAGAACATATAAGGAATGAAGGTGATAAAAATGAAGATAATTTTGAAATTGATTGCGACAAAAGTTTGAAGAAAAGATCTTGGGTATGGACTCATTTTATTGAGAAAAAAAATATGATGGATCAATAGCTATATACAAATATTGTAAAAAGATATTAAGTGGTAGTATGAAAAAAACAAGTCATCTTAAATGGCATCTTGAAAATATTTACAAGAAATATCAAAAGAATCCAATTAATCAAATGTTGATGGTAGCAAGTTCAAAGGATCCAGTGAAGTCTTTTAAATTCAATCAAGAAGAGAGCAAAAAATTGCTTGCAAAATTTATCATATGTGCTAAGCTTTCATTTCGTATTATTGAGCATCCTATTTTTTCAGATTTTATGAGATCTATTCAGCCATTGTTTAATATTATTGGTCGTAAGACAATAAAAAATGACTGTATGGCTTTATATCGAGTAGAAAAGAAAAAAATACTTGATGCATTTAAGAAATTAAGTTCTCAGGTTAGTTTCACTACTGATATTTGGACATCAAATTAAAAAATTAGTTATATTTTTCTCACGGCACATTATATTGATTCTGACTTTATTCTGCATAAAAAGATAATTAGTTTTAAGAAACTACCATACCCTCATACAAGTTTTGCAATTGAAGATGCTATTGAAAAGTACCTTCTTGAATGGGAACTAAATTCTAAAATATGTGCTATTACTTTAGATAATTGCTCCACAAATGATGATGTAATTAGAAGGATTTAAGATCATTTTTTTTATGAAATGTTATTTAATGAGAAGTATAGTCATATTAAATGCTGTGCACATATATTAAACATTATGGTTCAGGATGGGATGAAAATAATTCATAAAGCTATTGAATGCATAAGAGAGATTATTAGATATGTATCTGCATCTCCATCTCGAATGCAAGGATTTAATGAAATTACACAATATATGAGACTTTCTGTTAAAAAAGAGCTCAATTTGGATATTGCTACAGGATGAAATTCCACTTATAAAATATTGACTGATGCAATTACTTATAAAGATGTTTGTATTAGATATGCAATTGAGTATTCATGTGTATTCCTAGCAACGATGAATGGAAACAAGCTGATGTAATTCTTAAATTTTTAGAAGGCTTTCTAGATGCCACTAAAATATTTTCTGGTTACAAGTATCCCACATCTAATTTCTACATAAAAGAAGTTAGGAAAATTAGGGCTTTATTGATGAATGGGAGTATTGATACCAATGATAATTATGATATACTAAAGCAGTTGACAAATGAGATGCAAAAGAAGTTCAACAAATATTGATCTCAGTATAATATTTTATTGGTCATTGCTTCTATTTTGGATCCAAGATCAAAGTTGATATTTATAGAGTTTTGTTATCAAATGACATTTGATGTAGAAGAGAGCAAGAAAAAGATTGATGATATTCGTGCTTGTCTTTATAAATTTTATAATGAGTATGCAAACGCAACAAGAGTGCAGCCTTCTATGGGTTCAAGTGAGCTAACGGTTGATTTTGATGGATAAAGAGATATAAATTTAGTTTCTTCTTTTAATTTGAGTAAAATAAAATTTGGCATGAATTTTGTTCAATTTAGAAATCAAAGTTCTTCAAAAAAACCAAAGAGATCAGAGCTAGATAGTTATTTGAATGATGATGTACTTTTTGATCTGAGAGACAAGCAATTTGATATCTTGATATGGTAAAAGAGCAATGCAACAGTCTATCCTATATTATCGAGAATGGCAAGAGACATTCTCGCTATTTCAGTCTCTACTGTTTCATCAAAATCGGCATTTAGCACTGACGGTAGAGTTATAGATCAGTATCGGAGTTCATTGAGCCTATCTACTGTTGAGGCCTTAGTTTATACCCAAGATTGGCTTCATGAAAAATATGATGAAGATATATAAATATTTTAAATTTATATTATATTTTTTATTTGCTTATAGTATTTATATTTTGAAGATTTATGATTGATATGTGTGTTAACAATTACAATTAGCTTAATTGCGGATGATGGCACCCCGGAGCGAGCCAAACAGTAAAGTTAGGACATGGATATAATATTATGTAAGCATCTTTAAAATTTATTTTAATCTATATGAAGTTATAAATTTTCATATTTAAATTTTTTCATCTTCTAATTATTTAATTTATTCTACATGCAAATTTTTATGATAATAGATGAATGAAAATGGAGGTTGCTTCTTGTATTTTGGTATGGGCTTATCAATCTCTTTCTTTAAGTAAATTAAAAAATGACCATATTGGATTCTGATTGATTAAGTTGTTTTGAAGACAGTTGAGTATATCACAACTTGAATGCAGAAGTATATAGCTGCTTCTTTCTTTTTTTCTTTTTTTTCTCAAATAATTGGTGTGTGATAAGTGTCAGACGAGATGGGCACTAATGATCTCATTGCCAAATTAGCTCAGGAATAGATTTTTCTTTGGGCACGAATGAGGCTATTCTATATGAATTGGCTATTATTTTGTAGGAAGACCGTAGTAAGAAAACTAGGGAAAGAGGACTGGAGTAACAAGGAGATCTACATGCATATTTTGTTTAAACTGCCACTTACTTGGGATTCTCCATTTTGGATGATTTCTGAAGTCTTAAGGTAGAAACTGTTGGGATATTTATGTACACAGGTTCTGCTGGTATTAGTATTCTGTTTGAATATGGTTTTTTGCTGATTCGCTTATGTATTCATGTAGGGTACATGGGTTAATGTCCTGGGTAATGTTCTTAACCATTGTAATCACATCTTTGAACTCTGTTTCTGAACCTTTATCTTTGAATGGGGAGCTTTTGGTTCCAGGTTCTACCAAAAAAAAAAAACATGCAAAAGCATAAAATTGCTAAGTTCTTTTTCTTTTTGTTACATGGACATGTATCATTTGGAGTCTTATTTTGAGGGGAAATATCTTCACAGATGTCATAAGGGTCATAACTTTGAGATCTAAATAAGAAATAAAGTAATGTTTTTCCTCAACTTACTTTTTTTTTCGATCAAAATCAATTCCTATCAAGCTTTTATTATCCCATTCTACATCCATAACAATGTACAGGGTTGGTCTTTCTTATCAACAGATAATGTACAGGGTTTTTGTAGGTGTCGATCTTACTTCCTCTACCAGCTTGGTGGAATCGAAGCTTATTCCTTTATCCATTACAATTTCTGCATCCCCTTTTATTCACTGTTTTACAGCTTCTTTATTATCCACACATCTGCATATATGGTTTTATTTAGAACAGATCAACTCTTGTGTAACATCTATTATACATTTCAAACTCTTGTATACTTTACTGTTTGATATTTAAGTGAAAACTTCACTTTTTTTTCAAAAAAAAAAAAAAAAAAACTCTTGTACTTTGCTGTTTAATATTCAAGTGAAAGCTCCATTTTGCTGTTTAATATTCAATGCCTACAAGATTACTATTTTCAAATAACAACCTAAGTTCAGACCGGTTCGATTAGGTTCGGACCGGGCCGATTAGGTTCGGCCGGCCCGGCTTGGGCTCGGACCTCATTTTTTGAAAAATTTTTGGCCGGAGCGCGGCTAGAAGCCCATTAAAAAAATTGTGGGCCGGGCTCGGGTAGGGGTGTGGCCCGGCCCAGCCTAGCCCAGTTCCAGCCCTATCTCTAACTATTTTTTTCTTTTTTTTATTTGCTTTAGGATTCGTGTGGGGATTTTAAAAAAAATCTGGATCTCTATGATTCATACCAAAAATTTTCAAATCTCAAAGGCTTTTCACAAGGGTTGTGTGAGTCAAGACTAGGATAAGGAAGAGTGATTAGAGGAATGTGATCAAACGTTAATCTGGCTACTCATATCAAAGTGGTTAGAGAGAAGATGTTAAGCCATTTAGTTGTGACAAAACATCTATCCAACCTAGCCCTACTTGTCTGGTCTTTGAAGTTGGATCAGATGAATTTTCTTGATGAAAATGAGATCTCAATCAGACCCAAGGAGCTCAAAAAATCGATTGAAGTCTCTTGATGATTTGTGATTGTTAGAGGACCCCTTCCTTTCCAAAGAGAACCTGATGATATTGAAGTCCCCAACAATTGCCCAAGGTCCACAAATGCTTTGTCTGAGGTTTTTGAGCTCTTTGAAGAAGTCGGCTTTTAGAGAATTATCGCATGGGCCATGTACATTCATTGTTGTCCACTTAGTAGATGAACTAGTCTGAGAAAACACAATAGTTATGGAGAAGTCCCCATAGTGGATAGGATTTCCAGTGACAATAGTTTGGTTCTAAGATGTTAAAGACCTCCGGAAGATCCTATTGCATCGTTGGCATGCCATTCATTAAAGGAGTCCCATCCAATTGGTTGTCCTGGTCTTTTGTTAATGGAATTCAGCTTAGTTTCTTGCAGGCAAAATATTCCACATCTGGATTCTTTGTTAGCAAATTTCACTGTCTTCCTTTTATCAACCAAGCCTAATCCCCTAACATTCCAAAATAGAATCATTTGAAGATTTCAAATAAATCTCTTGTTGTCCTTCTCTCAAAGATAGTGTGCTCTTGATCATGAGATTTGTGGGGTGATCAATCAAGCAGCATCTACTTGGATGTTGTCTAATAGGAATCCTAAAGATTTGATTATGGAGAACATCAAAAGCAAGTACTAAGCCAGTGAGAGTAGTAATTCTAAAACTTCTTTCATGCGTAGTAACACTTGAACAGACGTCTTAATGTTAGACTGCAAACATTTGCTTTCAAACATGATCCAAAAAGGAAAAACTCATGCTGCATTTATACTATAGGTTTGGGGTTTCATCTCAAAATTGAACCAAAATTGGAACCTAGCATGAAAGCTTCTGACCAAGTGATTTTTGAAGTCTATCATGATAGAATGGGGCTCTCCAAGATTTGCGACCCATTCGGACCTATAGAACCTAAGAAATAACCTTTAACTCCATTGATGATTGTCCTTGGTGGCAGCAATGGATTTCAAGACTTTTGAGGAGAAAGAATGCGGCCGCCCATCCATTGCATGAAACAACTACTCCACATTTTTTTCCTATGTTGGTTAGATCCCCCTTAGTTAATGAGTTTATAAAGAGCAGGTCTTCCTCTTTCAGTGATATTTCCTCAATGCCCAAGGATTTAACCTTCTTGTTCCTCAATCTTGGGCTTCTCTTTAGTTTAGGAAGGGAGTGAGCACTGATCAAGGGGGAGGGATGTGGTTCCAATGGTTTGTGAGGTTGGGGAACAATCGATGTGCGGCGGGGGGGGGGGGGGCGGGGGGGGTAGGGGTTGAGGGAGGTCCCAACGCTGCATATATCCGGTGGGATGGGAACTATAACTCTTATGAGGATATTCAAAACCCATTATGCTTGTTGTGTTCTCTCTCTACCACATGGCTAATCAAGCACGTATCTTTCATTTGTTATTTTGATCAAGGATAATGTGTAAATAAGACTGAAAGAAATGTGAAAAATTTGTAAAGAATTATAGCATAAAAATCATGAGATAACTTATGTTATATTTGGATGCAAGGGACTTGTCTCTCACCGCTTAGGGACGAGCATGCTAAAGAATTTATATAACAAGTATAATAGCATAAGTTGATATACGGATGGATAATAAGAGTAGTATAGGTCAACATACCTTATCTTTAAGAACTTTTGTTATCATTGCACACCGTTCAAAAGATGGATAGATGGGATTAGATAGGATATACCTAGGGTTACGAAGAAAAAGAATCTATGTTCACACTACTTCTATGATAAAACTCTACTAGTAATTTAAATGTAGAAAAAGTAAGGATAAATCAAAGTTAATTAAGATAAAGCTGGATTGATTGATGTGTTGAAGGTCTTTCTTTTTTATTTTGATTACAATCTGATATTATAAGTGGATCTCATTGACTGCTAAGATGGGTATTTGGATACTAGTTCTTACTATTATGTATTATATACCCCACTATTGGTATAATGAATGATACTACTTCACCTCTCATACTATGGATAATGAAAAGATAGATGCTACTACTTGATTTTGATAAATATCCTTGCCATTATGTGTCATATAGCCCACTATTCCCATGCATGGTAGTATTACCACTCTTCTCACTTTTAATTAGTATGCCTATCCCTTCCATGTTATGAGTAGTGGACTATCATTCTTGGACTCTTCCATTAATAGTCTCGCCTTAGACTGATAGCTCTCACCTTCTTCAATCTATATATTAATTACTTAGTCTTGTGCCCTTTGTGTATTGGCCTTAGACACTCCTAGTATATTAGCTTTTAAATCGCAGTCGATCTGGATATAGTGTAAGTATGTTGCAAACTATATTGCCCATTAAATGCTTTATGCAGTAACTTAAAAGATAGGATTCAAATTTTAATTATATTAAAGGTAAAATCTTTCTTCTTTCCATCTTCTTCTTTCGTCCAAGAGAGCTCTCATTCAAATTTTTCTCAAACTAGTTCTGCCAACTGTTGTTTTCTTGCAAACCAAAAAAGAGCATTTGTTTTAAGCTATATTTCATGCATGTTATTACATATTATTTGGAGAATATTTACACCTAATTTCTTAAAAAATTATCTCTTTCATGTTTTTATAAGTGTCTTGACGTTTGCTCTCCTTCCTTTGCATCCCTTCACCTCCAACCTCACGATCAAATCCTATATAAGGCCCAATACTCTAAGGTTTCATGTTACTACCTCTAGAAAGAAGAAAGAAATCATATGAGTGTAAAATTTCATTATATATATAAAAAAAAATAAGATCTAAAATAAGATAGATTTTTTCCTTAAAAAAAAAATTCTAGACAAAGAATGAGTCAAGATGGTCAATAATGGCAAGCCAAGGTTAATTTCATTTCATTCCATTTCAAGCTTTATCTTGCTAGTGTGATTGGTGTCAAATTGCTTGAAGATAACCATCCAAGACCATTTCTCTTATTTCTCCATCCCTCTTTCTATGAATGTATTAAAATGGAAGGGAGGAAGAAGGACTCTCTACGTTGGAAAATAGGATGCTAATAACCCACTAATATTTGCAAAAAATTAAAATAATCTAAAAAATATAAAATATGAAAGGAATAATAAAGATATGCCTAAAATAAGGTATGTAGCAATACTATAAAATTATATCATTAATCTAGTCTACCTCTGTATAGGTGGTATCTAGATTAACCAACTTGACTTCTATAGTACTTCAAAATATAATTATTTACTTGGAAGATCTCAAAGCTATGGTAGCATCGTCAAGAAGATCCGGTGGTTGATTTATCAAAGAGCAAAGAAGAGAGGCCAAGGTTTGCTTTAAGATATCAATATGCTCTTTACAGAGCAATCCAACATGATTGATTTAGATTATAAATATATCTACTCAATCTCCCGAAGATAGAGGTAAAATTCAGTCTTATCTTGTTTGCTACATGGGAGTGACATAATGATTTGAGAATACTGAGTTTGATCAATTGATTCACCTAAGTTCTTCTCAAGGTGTGCACTAGGATTATAAGGAGTGGAAGTTGGCTTCTAATAGAAAAAGTCAAAATTTTTGAGCTTTTTATTGATAGAACGAGATAGGAATAGAGCCATCCTTTTAGAAGATTAAATTAGCTTTATTCCTAAGATCACATTGACTTCATCCATATCTTTCATATCAAAGTTGTTTGATAAAATATGATTTTAAGAGATGTTCTAAAGATAAAAATGTCACCAATGTATAGCTAAAAGCTTACACAATCATCGTTGATAACCTTGGAATACACATATTTATTATGATCATCGATAATGAAATTAAATAATAGGATTGTCTTATCAAACTCTTCATACCATCATTCTGGGGTCTATTTCAAACTATACATGGACTTAACATGTTTGCATGCTCCACTCTCTTGTTCCTTTATAAAAATAAGAGTAAATTACCAACACTCCCTGAGCTTTACGTTTATTACACTTACACCTAATATTTTGTAAAAGCTACACTTACACCCAGTTAAATTAACATCATTAGTAAAACTGTTTATCTAATGTAAATAATCAAAATAATTCTCAAATCCCATTCTTTCTCAAATCCCCCTCTTCTCTCCTCATTTTCAATCTCCTCTGCCTTTACTACCCATCCTTCCCATCTGCCACCAGTGGCGGCAAGCATCCCGACCTTCTTCTCCCCCACCTCTCTCAACGTCCACTGTCCCCTCACCCCCAACGGCTTCTCCTCCTCCCTTTCCGCCTCCCCCCTCGGAGCCAGTATAGTAGCTCGTCTCTCTCCTAGCTTGCTTGAACTATTATTAAAATGGGAGATCATAATAATTTCTCTTTTCCACCCAAAGGAAATGGGAGGTCATAGACAACCCAAAGGTTTTTATTATTAAAATTAGATGGATGAAAATTTAGTTACGGAGCTGAGCTCATCTTTGAACTAGCTTGGAAGAAGAAAATCTGTTACTTGACTATATTTAAGAAGATGACTTCAAAATGAAAAACAAACAATTCAAATGCCACCTAAGAAATTCGAATTCTCACAGGAAAACCCCACGTACTTAACAGGCACCCATCTGTTACAAGCTTCTCATTCCTCTCTCTATTTAGAAAATACATGATTGCACCTACATGCACCCTCATGATATCTTCTCGGTGTAACTCTTGTCTCCTTATTATCTGATGGTGAAAGTGCTTATAAACACACAAGGAATCAAGCATCATATGGTTGTTGCATTATAGAGATCCCATATTTAACATCTGTAGCTCTTATAACACCTTGAAACTTGGAATTATAGGTTGAGCTCTGCAAACTTAGCTATACAATCACTCCAACAGAGTTATGGCATCCACATATAGTGCCATCCCTATGCTAGTGGCTTCTCATATAATAGTATCAGAGCCATGGCCTCATCTCTCACATCAACACATCCTATGTACAAGTTCTCTAATTTTATTGCTCTACATATGGCCAGGGAATGAGTAGCTTAGCTCAACAACAACTATTTCATTGATAATAAATAGAGGTAAGCAATAAATTATCTACCTTGGAGAAGGTAGAGCAAAATAGCTATGGAGATGCCAATGGATAGGGGAAGGACCATATCTAGTACCATCTCAAGATTGATCGCCATCATCTACAACCCCTCTTTGGCAATGAACTCTTAGACTGCTCTATCTGCCAAAGTTTTCATAACTGGATATCAAAGCTACAATAAAGCAAGCCAAATTATACGAAAAGCTATTTGAATCACTATATATAAATGAGTGGACTCACTCACCTCAAGCCTCTTGCAATGGTTGACATCAGTTCATGAGCTCTCCTTATAGCCAATGATGACAAGCAAGCTTAGAAAGATGGTAGCCAATGATGACATCAAGATCGCTCGCCTCATCCTACTATTGTGCATTGTGCAAAGCACATTGAGTATCCCTAGCGATGAAGGTGAAAATTATATGGTAGATGGAGCTTCTCATGCCTCTCCACTCATGACTAGCAGATGAATCCCATCACCACTCTCTTCTTATTACTTAAGGTTATTTTGGTTATTTTTAAATTTTCTGATATGACAATTGGGTCCCATTTAAAGTTAATAGTTTGACTAATGTTCTATTAACTTACAGGTTAAAGTGTTGGATAAAAATAAACCTCAAGAGGATAAGAATAGATTTTTCAAACTACTAGCTATAAATATAATTTACCCCTAATCTCAAGCAGATTTTTGTAATTTAAATCTAAAAATAACCTGTAGACTATTTCATGAATATCTCTTCTTCTGTATCTCCATTTAGGAATCCTATCTTTATATCAATTTGATGAATAATTAGTTTATGGGAAGAAGTAATGGGAACATCAGTTCTAAAGATTATAACTATGAACACTAAAGAATAGGTACTCAAAGTAGTCTTGGCTCTTCTTCTAGTTATAATCCTTAGCTACTAATCCAACCTAATACTTTTTCACAAAACCACAAGTCTAAGCTTCTTTTGAAATATCTACTTATAACCTAATGGTTTACTTCTAGAAGGTTGGTTGATTAGGATCTAGGTTTGGTTTTGAAGGATTGAGTTAAAATCTTAGTTGATTGCTTCCTTCCAAAAGGAGTATTAGGTGGGTCGGAAAAGGTGAATGGTTTGCCCATGGCAAGGAAAGCAAAGAAGCCTTCATCAAAGTTGTTCTCCTTCCTTGCCTTATGCCTTTACTAGGTTTAGAATGTCCACTATCAGCTAAAGATTAGGGTTATAGGAAGTAAAAAGTTTGGATAATTTTGGATTAAGGATTTGGTTTCTAAAGGAAAAGATACTTTCAAAGTATTATTTGGGATATCACATATTTCTAAGTTTATCACCAAAAATCTATTCAATTGATGGGACACCCTACAAAAGTGGCATCTACTTTTTTAGGTCCTATTTTCTATCTTTTGAATTTAGATACTCTTGCCTCAATTAGACATTCCTACATCTTAAGATACCTTACCTTGGAGTTCTACTTTTTTGAAGTAGAAAAGATATCTTATCTCTATCTTTAAGAAGTATGCTATTCAAAACATGACGGATTGAAAGGAAGGCGTTCCTCCTATAAATTCTCAAAATTTAGTTAACTATATCCATTATGTTCGATTAAGTTTATTCTAGGTCCATTCTCCTATTTTATGCTTCAGCTTAAGTTAGTCCTCTTTTTTTATTCTAATGGAATTAATAACTTCTGTTAGGGTTAAGTCACATTTGTAATTATGAGTTACTTCTAGTTCAACTAGGATGAAGAACATAGTTAGTTAAGGCTTGAATCTTATAGCTCTCTAAAAAGATGCATCCACTCAATTCAACTTTGCAAAGAAGATCTTGAAAGTCATGGATCTAAACATTCATAGGTTTAGAATCGACCATAACATACTTTCAAAACTTGGATATGATGAACTGATCTAGACCGGCATCAATCATTCCATACTAGTTTCTAGGGTATTCTAAAGTTTCTTTTAGTCTTAGTGGAAAGATATGCATCATAAAAGGATTTAGATATGCATCATAAAAGGACTTGGATAAAGCATTAGAATTCGTTGGTGATAATGAAAGTTAATATTCTATGGCTTGACTTAAGAATACTTTTGGAAGGCTAGAAAGTATTTTATAAAGGACAAAAAGCACTTTCAAAAAATATGATGATTTTGGTTAAAAAAAAAAAAGAAGCATTTTCTTGTTTTTCGAAAGCTAATAAACATATATTCTGGAGAAGCTCTATTTTGGAGCTTTTCTCCAAAAGCTCTACTTGACTGATGTTAGAAAGTTATTTTACTTTAATAAAAATTTTGTAGTGACAAAATACCCATAAACAAATCATATTATTGAATTATAATTATTAACTATTAATAAATATATTATATTATATGGTATTATTATAATAATATTATAATATATTAGTATATTCGATCATATCATATCATCTTATATTATTATACTATATAATATAATATCATATTACATTATATTATACTAATATTAAACTATGTAATAACCTTTAATATGTAATAATATATTTCTATATCATATCATAGCATAGCATAGCATATTATGTTATCTATTACACAAAGTAATACCATATTACATTATGTTATAATAATAATATACAATATTGCAATATTATGTGACATTTTATTACAATAATATATTACATTATATTATAGTAATATATTACATAATATTATATTATAATAATATTATACTATGCAATAATATTTTAATGTATAGATTATATTATTATATTATTATAAAATATATTATTATGCTATACAATACTATTAAATATCCTTTATTGTCATTTTGGCATACTTAACGTATTTTCTTAGTTTGGTCATCAAAGATAGGTATAAATTCTATGGCATTTTAATAATCTAGTCACCAAGTAATAAACAATTTTTTGTTAAAACTTCTACTAATAAAAGTTTTACTTTCAAAAGCTCGATTACCAATAGAAATTCCAAACAAGATCTTAGAGAGAGAGGAAGGATTCAATGGTAGGTGTTAAAAAGGTTCAATGTTTAGGTATCAGAGACAAGCATTTGGTCTTTCTCTGTAAGTGTATTTTAGACCTTTTCTAACTTTGGTTAGCTTTAACTAGGATGGGCAAACTAGTAGCAAATCTTCTACCAAAAGATATAGAAAAATAAAAAATAAAAAAACTAAGGTAGGAAGTGGATCGGGACACACAAAGAGAAGAGATTTTGGGGAAAAATACAGGAATTAATATACAAATATAGAAGATTTCAGGGATGAATCTACTAAAAACCTAATGTTTTAGTCACCCTTATATATTGAAAATTTATTTTCTATAGCAGACATCAAAATCAAGGGAAATCAATATTCCATGAACAGTTTGATTTCATTATTGAGCAAGAAGTACACCACATAATATTGATATTCAATTAATTTTGTGAAGTAATTAAGAGATAGAGTGACGGTTCTATACATGATCTCATTGGCTAATAAAATGCTAGGACAAATGTGCATAATTGATGCCAATGATTCAAAATTAATGAGGGAATATTGGCACACTTGCTTATATTGATTACTAGAAATCATGCATATGCATTGTGCATTTGATAAAATAAAATATAATATATATAAATTATAAAATATTATTTAAATAAAAATATGCTAGAAGATCTTTTGAAATTAAGATATTCAAAATCTATCTATAGTTAGAGATATTTGCCTCACCTAAAATCATATATAGAGATAAAACTTGAAGGAATGAAAATACTATTAGGATGAAGCCCATGTGAGAAGCCCGACCCGGACCCAGCAGGCAAGCCAGGCCCAGCCCAGACTCACGCGCGAGTGCGGGTGCACACGCGGGCCAGCCCAGATCTCTTGTGGGTGAGGTGTATGCAATCTACCATGTTTTTGCGATCTACAGTGGGTGCATGGATCGAGCACCCATTTCTAGGGCATTTCTCACGGTCCATGGTGGACTGGCACCCGTTTCTCCGGTGTTTCTCGTAGTCTATGTGAGTTCTGGTGGATCGAGGTGAGATCGGACGGTCTCCCTCTCTCTCGATTTTGATCTGACGGCTGAGGATTTTTCTCGATTGTTTTGGACTATTTTAGATGATGTTTTTTGGGCCGTGCGATGTAGATCCGACGATGGATTTTGATTTTTCAATTTCATAGCGAATCGAAGTCCATTTTTGACATGGTTTGACCTCATTTCACCTGGTGACAAGCTTTATTTAAAGGGAGGATCTTGGGAGAGGTTTGGAGCAGTGAGAGCAGTGAAAATAACAACAAAAGGGGTTCAAGAGAAGAGGAAAAATAAGAGAGGTGTGAGATTCCTTTGAGAGAAAATAAGAGTGTTTTATTTTTTCTTGTAAAAGAGAGTCTGTGTGAGCTTTTTTATTTTCTTCTTCAATTTTGTACTTTGTTGTGCTATGGATTATTAATAGAAGAACATTGAGGAGGTCTTGCCCGTGGACGTAGGCCAATAATCAGGCCGAACCACGTAAATCTGGTGTGCTTTTTTTCTTCTTCTTTTTATTGCTTGATTATCTTTCCTATTTTGTATTTTACGTTTGTTCTAGTTATCTTTCCTCTACAAAATGATTTTGTTTTCACTGTGTTTGTGTGCTTATGTACTGTATGGATCAAGGTGTACTTGATTACCTCACGATCGGTCCTTTCAGTTTGATATCAGAGCACGGGAGATTCTTTTGTAACTGGTTTGATTTGAAACAATGACAGACAAGGTGACGACAATAAAATACAAGATATCAAAGTTTGATGGATCAAATTTTGTACTTTGAAAAATGAAGATGCAGGCGGTATTGATCAAGGATGGTTGTGAAATTGCTTTGCAAGAAAAAGAATGCAAACCTCAAGAGATGACGGATAGGCAATATGAAGAGAAAGACAAGCTGGTAATGGCGAACCTCTATTTGACGTTGGATGATTCGGTATTATTCAATATCGAGATCAAGACTACTGCAAAAGGGGTTTGAAAAAAATTGAAGAATCTCTATGAAGGGAAGTCTTTGGTAAATAAAATTTATTTAAGATGACAATTATACAATCTAAAGATAAAAGATGGGGCATCAGTTCAAGAGCACTTGGGTGTATTCAATTTCATTGTGAGCAAGCTTACGGCCCTAGATATTAGAATTGATGATGAAGAGAAGGCCAGCATTCTACTTTGTTCTATGCCGGAGTCTTGGGATAATTTTATCATGAACTTGAGTCACATTGAAATCTTTAAGATAGATTCAGTTGTTGCATCATTGCTTATAGAAGAGATGAGGCAGAAATCTAGCCAAGGAAGCTCTTCAGGGGAGGCCATGGTAGCATGGGGCAGACCTTTCGAAAGAGAACATGGTGATCGAGAAAAAATAAGATCTAAATCCAAGGACAAGAAGAAGGTGAAATGTTGGAATTGTGAAAAAACATGACATGTAAAGAAAGATTGTCGGACAAAAGGAGTTGATACAAAACCTAAATCGAGAAACTTCGAAGGTAATGTAGCAGAAAGTGAAACTGGTTCAGCTACTTTAGATGACGGAGATGCATTGACGGCATTAGAAAGTTCTAAGCTCGCACATTATTGGATTTTGGATTCGGGGGCATCTTTTCATATGACTCCTTTTAGGGAGCGATTTCATACATACAAATTATTGGATGGAGGAGTTATCTATTTGGATAATAATACAACTTATCCTGTGATTGAAGTGGGAGATGTTCGAATCAAGATATTTGATGGTATAGTTCAGACAATTTCTAATATATGGCATGTTCCTGCACTACGCAAGAGTCTACTGTCACTTAGAAAGTTTTGTAAGTAAAGCTTAAAGTTTATCAGAGAGAAAGATCAATTGAAGGTATCCAAAGAGTGTTTGGTGGTGACAAAGGAGTACAAATAGGTGGTCTTTATAAATTGATAGGCGAGACTCAGGTAGAAAAGACGACAGTAGCAAATTCAAAGATGGTGTCTCCGATGGTTTGGCATCGATGTTTGGGACATATCAGCGAGCGTGGGCTACAATTATTATCAAATAAGGAGCTTCTTCTGGGGTTCAAATCAGCACCATTGAAAATTTATGAAGATTGCATCTATGATAAATAAAGAAGGATCTCTTTCTTTTTATCACAGCAGCGGAGTAAGAAATTTTTTGAGTTAATCCACTCAGATACTTAGGAGTCGCTTGATAGATCATTGGGTGGGTGTTCCTACTTCATCTCTTTCATTGATGACTATTCTTGAAAGGCTTGGATATATATTCTGAAGCGAAAATCCGATGTTTTTGAAACATTTAAGAAATTCAAGACTTTGGTGGAAAATAAAAAAGATTTGAAAATTAAATGCCTATGTTCTGATAATGGAGGAGAATATTACTCCAACTAGTTTGATGAGTTTTATGGTGAGCATAGAATTTGACGACAGCTTACGGTTTCCGAGGCACCATAGCAAAATGGTATGGCAGAAAGGTTTAATAGAACACTCATGAAAAGGATCCGTAGTATGATGAGCACTATAAAACTTGACAAGAAATTTTGGGCAGAGGCTGCGTACCCAACTTGTTACTTGATCAATCAAGCATCGACAAAATCCCTTGGGTTGGAAATTTCAGAAGAACTTTGGAGCGGCAAACTAGTAAATTATTCCCATCTCTATGTCTTTGGATGTGATGCATATATGTGGATTCCAAAAGAAAAGAAGATAAAATTGGATAAAAACTCTCGAAGGTGCATCTTTCTTGGCTATGCTAAAGGAGTAAAGGGGTATCAGTTATGGGACCCTACTATCCACAAGATCGTTGTTAGCCGAGTATTGTTTTTAATGAAGAATCTTTTCAAGGCACCAAGGAAAAGCAAGATGATGAAGTCATTACTTTTATTGAGTTCTTTGATGCAGGTGATGAGGTGCAAGCAAAGCAAGTGCAGGTGAACGATGAGGTAGTTGATGATGGATCAGGTGCAGAGTCTCTACAATCTCATGAGGATGCTATCTCACTGGAAGAGCCACCAACAGAATTTGAGTGGCCTAGGAGGGTCATTAGATCTCCTGTCAGGTATGATGACTATGTCACTTCTTTCTTTCCTTCTGCTAACCATGTTTGTACTTATGTTACTTTAGCGGAGGAGGATAAGCCAACTTCATACAGGGAGGCATGTGAGTCCACCAATGCTGAAAAGTGATATTGTGCTATGGAGGAGGAGATGGAGTCACTTCGGAAGAATAAAACATGGGAGCTTGTAGTTCTACCAGAGGAGAGGAGTTCAATCGGATGTCAGTGGGTCCATAAAGTGAAGAAGGATACAGATAGAAATGTGGAGAGGTTCAAAGCATATTTGCTAGTGAAAGGTTATGCTCAAAAGCCAAAAATTGATTTTGATGAGATCTTCTCACCAGTGGTTCATCTTACTACTATTCGGATTGTTTTGGCAATCGCATCAGTCATGGATTTGGAGCTCACACAGATGGATGTAAAGACGGCTTTCTTGCATGGTGACCTGGAGGAAGAGATCTATATGGTGCAACCTGAAGATTTTGTTGAAAAAGGCAAAGAGGAGTTGGTTTGTCGACTGAATAAATCATTGTACAGTCTCAAACAGGCACCGAGGTGTTGGTACAAGCGATTTGATTCCTTCATTATGAGTTTGGGATTTGATCGACTGGAGGCAGATCATTATGCATATTTCTACGATTATGATGATGAGAGCTTCTGTATCTTGCTGTTATATGTTGATGATATGGTAGTCGCAGAGAATAGCAGAAGTCAGATATCAGATCTGAAAGCTCAGTTGGCTGGGGAGTTCGAGATGAAGGACATAGAAGCCGTAAACCAAATGCTCGAGATGAAGGTGCTACGGGAGAGGAAGGATAGGAAGGTCTGACTTTCACAAAAGGGATATGTAAAGAAAGTTCTGCGGTGCTTCAATATGCAAAATGCAAAGCCGGTGTCTACCCCATTTCCTATTCAGTTAAAACTGTCAGCAGAGCAATCATCTAGTACAGAAGCAGAAAAGACTGACATGGCTCGGGTACTATATTCATCAATAGTAGGGAGCGTTATATTTACCATGGTATGCACAAGACCAGACATTGCACAAGTAGTGGAAGTTGTGAGCCGGTATATGGCGAATCCAGGTAGCGACCATTGGACAACAGTAAAGTGGATCCTTCAGTATCTGAGGGGGATAACTAATCATTCACTTTATTATGGTTCAGCAGATTTGGAGTGCATTAGGTATGTTGATTCTGCTTTTGCAAGTGATCGGGACAAGAGGAGATCTACCACAGGCTATGTATTCTCCATGGGTGGCGGTACTATTAGCTGGGAGTCTAAGCTTCAGTCAGTGGTAGCATTATCAACGACAGAGGCAGAATATATTGCAGTGGGACACGCATGCAAAGAAATCATCTGGCTCAAGAGGCTTCTTGGAGACTTCAAGGTGAAGCAAGATGTGATGAGGGTGAATTATGATAGTCAAAGCGCGTTGCACTTGGTAAAAAATCTGGTATTTCACTTTTGGATGAAGCATATTGACATTTGCTATCACTTTGT
This sequence comes from Elaeis guineensis, assembly GCF_000442705.2. NCBI lineage: Eukaryota > Viridiplantae > Streptophyta > Magnoliopsida > Arecales > Arecaceae > Elaeis > Elaeis guineensis. Next base: position 18,543,116 of record NC_025995.2, read on the forward strand.
GAGAGATGTGGTTGATGATGGTCTAGTCTCATTACCGAAAATTCATACAGATGCAAATCCAGCAGATGTGTTGACAAAGTCGGTGGCTCGGGAGAAGTTCAATTGAAGCAAAGCTTCTCTCGGTCTTGAAGCTACGTGAGGAGTGGGAGGTTGGTAAGGCCTCTAGGGACCACGTTCTTGTGAGTTCAGCACATGTCTTCAAGTGAGAGAATTGTTAGGATGAAGTCCATGTGAGAAGCCCGATCCGGACCTAGTAGGCAGGCCGACTCGACCCGGCCCAGACTCACGCGCGAGCCCAGTGTGGGTGCGTGTGCGGGCCGGCCCAGATCTCTCACAGGCACGACGTACGCGATCTACCACATTTTCGAGGTCTACAGTGGGTGTGTGACCGAGCGCCCATTTCTAGGGCATTTCTCACTTCGCGGTCTACGCGAGTTCTGGTAGACCGAGGTGCAATCAGATGGTCTCCCTCTCTCCCGATTTTGATCCGACGACTGAGGGTTTTTTTTGGTTGTTTTGGACTATTTTAGATGATGTTTTTTGGGCCGTGTGATGTAGATCCGATGGTGAATTTTGGTTTTTCAATTTCACAGTGAATCGAAATCCATTTTTGACACGGTTTGGACTTAGTTTCACCTGGTGATGAGCTCTATTTAAAGAGAGGATCTTGGGAGAGGTTTGGAGTAGTGAGAGTAGTGAAAATAACAACAAAAGGGGTTCAAGAGAAGAGGAAAAATAAGAGAGGCGTGAGATTCCTTTGAGAGAAAATAAGAGTGTTTTATTTTTTCTTTTAAAAGAGAGTCTTTGTGAGCCTTTTTATTTTCTTCTTTAATTTTGTACTTCGTTGTGCCATGGATTATTCATAGAAAAATATTGAGAAAGTCTTGTCCGTGGACGTAGGCCAACAATTAAGCCAAGATACGTAAATCTGGTGTGTTTTCTTTTTTCTTATTTTTATTGCTTAATTATCTTTCCTATTTTACGTTTTACGTTTGTTCTAATTATCTTTCCTCTACAAAACGATCTTGTTTCCGCTGTGTTTGTGTGCTTGTGTGCTGTGTGGATCAAGATGTGCTCGATTACCCCATGACTGGTTCTTTCGAATACATCTCTCGATTTCTTAAAATTAACTCAGATTTTTTATTTATTTTTAGTTTCAAAAAGTAATTTACAAATATCATTGATTTTGGAAACTTGAGGCCAATTTGAAGACTATCTGAAGACTTCCTTTTAACAACCACAATCATTTTTCTTTCATTTTAACAAACTCAAAGTGGGAAAAAAAAAATTCTGTCATTTTAACAACCACAGTCATCTAGTTTGGTCTATAAATCTATTCAAACCATTTCTGAAATCTTTCATTATTAAGAGATATCTACCTGGCTTTTCTTCCCATTTTAATAGACATTTTCAAATATCACTAATTTCTAGAAATTGCAGATTGATTCCAGCAAAGAATTTCCTTCTATTCAATGCCTTGAACGATGGAGAAATCCTACTGACTTCTGAAAATTGAAGATGTATTTGGATTATCTCAAAATCTGAAATAAATATATTGAAATAGAGTGAAAAGTAAGAAGAATTGTAAAAGATATCTATTTTGCTTAAAATATGGTACGGATTTGATTTCCTCAGTGAAAATTTTCATATATTGGAATGGTAAACCCAGTTTTGCAGCATCAATCAAACGACGCCTACTTTTTTTATACCAAAAAAAAAAAAAAAAACGATGCCTACTTTTTGGCTAAAATTCCTGAAATTAAGAGGTGGATTCCAGGACAACATGGACGACTCCTTTGGATCCGTTCCAACACCCAGTCCCAAGGGATGATGGTTATAGAATCCTCTCTCTCTCTACATTTAGGAATCCCTACTCTAATACATCTCAATCTAACCATTCTCTTCCATCCCATCTCTCATGGTTCAGCATCTTGTCCTACCACTTCTTCAATTCCTTTCAGTATCTCAGATTCTCCCATTTTTCCCTCATGCATTTACCACTTCCTTGTAACATCTTTTTGCAGTCACATTGCACACAAAAGTCTCAGGTTAGTGATATATAATTATTTTATTTTACTAGGTACTTCTCTTTTTAATATTACATTTCATCTAGCTGATCTCTTTACTCTTCATCATATGTAGTATAAGCCAACTTAAAACATTAATATACTCAAAAAATATCATAGAAATACATTAACTTAAAACCCACCAGCAAGCATTAACATTTGGCACATGCAGCATATATACAACCTCAAAAAGAAAACACATTCATATATTTTAATTTTACCTTTTAACCTCTATACTTGATGTGCATTAAATTCTCCTTCTCGTCCACACATATATGTACACGTTAGTCTTTCATTTTACCCAAGAAATAAAATTGTGTAATTTATATGTAGGCTTTTTTATTGAAAAAAAGAATCTAGATATATATATAACTATTGATAATGTTATACTTATTTTGTAAATTATACATGCATTTGATAAAACAATTAAGTATTTTTTTTTCTTGATTTTCCTCCCATCTTAGACATGAATAGCATCGCAGACATGTAACATTGTGTTCAAACAGCTATCAAGTATTTGGAAAAGTTTTAGATGGAGAGATTGCAATTTACATTCCTGATATTAAAATATTGCACAACACTGAAGCAGTTAAGAAGCAACTACTTCCACAGCATGACGAGCTTTTCTTTTATTCTGTCTTACGGTAGCAATGAAAATATACAAACATTTTGCTAACATGTCTTTGATAAGTTAGCTGTAAAATATCTGAACTTATTTATACAACATATATATTTGCTGCTTTAACCTGCATGCTGAAATAGATTATCTGACAAGGAAAATTCATAAATTGACATGTTTATGAATGAATAATACAACAACAGTTGTGAAGTTTGCTTTGACCATGAAAACTGGAAACTGGAGTTTTTGGTCAAGAGTGCTAAACCCTGTCCCCAACTTTTGATCTCTTAATCCAACAGAAACTTGGAACTCTCATTATACAGGCAAGGAAGTGGGTATAAAAGATGGATTGGTCCAGCAATGGAAGTAGGTCATTGTAATGGATGGTAAATAAGCCCTGGCACAAGAAACCCGGTGTCAATTTTGTTGATTGTTTGGAGAAGAGGGTTGACATTTTAGCTCCTTAGTTGTGTACCTCCATAATGGTCAGGATCCAACAAGACCCTTGCGGCGAGCATAAGCAAAAATTAAGATGAAAAGAATAGCACATACTAGTCCTGAGATGATGATCACCTATTAAGCAATCCAAAACGAACATAAGCCAGATATTGCCATACATGTACACCATCAAACATGCCTTATTTTCACTGATCATTAGATGCTTAGTGCTTACCCATTTGAATAGATATCCATGGTTATGCTTCCATGAGTATGGGAGATTCATTCCAAATATCCCACAAACTAGTGCACAAATTGAGAGGCAAACTGTGCCTGAACTTAAAAACAACTCCAACTGCCACATTATACAAGAGAAGAATAAATAATATTAAAACAATTAGATTTACAGTATAGGAAAAAACCATTAGAAGAAATGAAAACCAGCCAATTAATTAAAGACTAAACAAAGAAGTCGAAAAGAGGGGTCAAAGCATACGAGTAGAACAATATAAGAATTGATGACAACTGGTATAATTCAGATCCTCTATTATTTATTGCAATCTATACTAGACAAGAATAAAGAAAGACTCAGAACATCACCTGTATCAATTGATTTCGATGGTTCTCAAGCTGCAACCACGAATTTATAGTGGACTCAGAACAAGCATTTTTTATACAACAGTCCTGGTGACTATTGATATCATCTCATGCATGTTAGGAATAAGATAGTACCTGGATATTGATGTAGTCCTCTGTGTCATCTATATATTCATGAAGCTGAAAAGAAAATTAACAGCAATTACCAGAAATTCTGAAGTAAAACAAAAAAAGCATGGAGCTTATTCCCTTTTCAAACAACAGCATATTGAGAGATAACCATGGGCTCGGCAAAGATGATTATAACCAGGTTGTGCATCAAGATGCTCTATCCTAAAATTTAAAAAGAAATGAACTTAAAAACTTGGCCTAGAAAAGGAAGAGGAAACCGGTGGATCAAGATCAATAAAATTGACTCCAACTTTGTAGATAGATCTTTAGAACAATTTGATTAGATGGACCAGACTTGTCATTGCAGTAATGATCTTGTTCATTTCTTCTGCCCATATGTGAATCAACCTATTATTTTTGAAAAATTGAAATAGAAGAATATAGACGGTGATGACATGCTGAAATGATGGACATGTAAACATAACAAAACGATTCTAATGTGTTGGGCATGCTTTTCCTTGTAAAAATACCTTACAGAATTTTGACAAAAGATGACATAAGACTGCTTTTGTGCCTTCACAAGTCCAGAAGATAATACATGCTGAAAAAAGATTATGTAACAGAATGAACAAAGGGGGAACAAACAAACATGAACCCATAAAAGGAACCCCTCAAAATTTCATTGCTGCATCCCTTGTCAATCCCAGCTTCATGTCAAACAAAATGCCACTTTAAACTCAGAGAATGCAAATGTCAAGGAAATTGAAGGAATGTGGTTATTTGATTAAGCAAAGAACAAATTTCTTCAGGGTTTTAGAATTTTTTTTTTTTTTTTTTTTTTTTTTTGGGATCTTATGCGAGATTTTTAAGGGGAAAGAGAAGAGAGCTCCATGGACTAGATTGCACCTCATAAACAGTGGATTGCAAGACCAGAGCCTGATTCTGTACGATCGAAACTCAAATCTCCTCAGACTGTCTAGTTAAAAAATCGAAGAAATACAAAGAATTTTCCTAATTCTTTTCCTCTAGATTTTGTAGACCATCTCTGGGTGCAAATCATGCTGAAATATCATGAAACAATCAAAGTGTAAAGTAAAAGACTTGCAAGTTTCAAGAAAAAGTGCATTTTTCATATTTTTTCCCTCTTTCTAACATGATTTACAATTGCTAACTTGCATTCTCATATAATTACATAGACATTTAGACTGTCGTGTCAATGAGCACTTAAACTCATGTGAGGCACACATATCTAACATCTTTAGATTTTAATTGTCATTTGACTAATTTATAATTTCAGTCCAAACCTTCATACTAAACAAACTAATATAATACAATATAATCCAAGGGTCTAATGTGTGTGCCTGTGAGTAGATTTCCTTTTCATTTTAGCATGCTGATCCTATTTTATTTTAAAGAAAAGACGCATGAATTTTTAGCCGAAAATATGCAACTCAAATGGAGGCTGTCGGAACTGCAGAAACCAAGATGCAGAAGTCAGGGTTTAGAACTTGCATCTTTACAGAACTCACATACTTCATCATGCTAACATACTTAAGGAGCCACCTTCAAATTACCTCCAGTAATATGTGGGTACCAAGAAGAAATAAAATGCATATAAAAATTTGTGGGAGTTTCTATTATTACTTCCAAGGAATGTAATCTAACATTTCTAGTTGAGAGCTCATCAAATGACCAGGAACTTTCTCTTTGATAGAAAATTTCTGCAGGTGCCTTTCTAATGATTTCAGTGATCAATGATATCCTCCCACTTGTCGCAGTTTTAGAATTTTAGGCTGCATTTGGAAGGTGCATAAAAAATCCCGAGAAGTTGGTTAAATAGAGTAATTTTGAGGGGCAAAGGGAGGGTAAAATTATTCCACCATTTTGTAGAAATAAGTTAAATAGATTAGGAGGAGAAAAGAAAGAGCATTTATGTTGTACCAATTTTAGTAAAATACCTATTATGCCTTCTAAAAAATCAGTTTAAACCATATGCTCCAATGAACGTTTGGCTATAGAGAGATGGAATAAATGGATTGAAAGGCTTGTTATTCTTCCTGATTCCTCAACCAAACACAGCCTTAATAGCTACTATTTGCTGTAGTTCTTTATCCTGCACCAACCCCTTCTCCACATATTCGACTTCCAAGCCTTACAACATTCCTTAGAATTTTGTTCTGTATTTCATCTTCTCCTTTTCTTCTTCATTTACAGCAACTCATAGTAAAATAATATAAGAAATGGTGATTCTGAACTTCTGATACACTCATAATTAATTACAAAGCTTAATCGCATGCTATTATATGTAAACCATCTAAGCTAAAAGTGGCAAGCATATTCAAAACAGAAACGTAATTTATTTCTTTTAAAAAATATTGATAAAATTTCAGCTAAAGATGTATCACGTCACATGATTTCTTGATGTAAATTGGCTCCTACCAAAACAACAATTGTAAAACATGTTTCTTGGAATAAAAAAAAACCTAGGCCCATGATATGCCAATGTTGCCATTAGACTTACACATCAAGTGACTTTCACTGAATGCCATGGACATCCGCTCACTTCATTTCCAAGATCACAAGACTATTTAGTTCTTTTAAGAGTATCAATACTGGCACCACTAAATGACAGAAAATTGGTTCATAGCTTAAATTATCTTAATAACTTAGCTATCATCGACTTCAATTAAACCATTTAATGGTCCGAAACAACCTGAGAAATCTTCATGTAGCTTATTGAGGAGTGCTCATATAGTCATATTAACACTACTAAAGCATGAAAAGATAATTGGTCCACAATAAAAAGCTTACAAATAATTGATATTTTTAAGGATATACATTGTAAAAACCCCTTAAATATATTGTTTGATAGTTTTGAGGGAAAAATAGACTGGGTAAAAATAAAAAAAACTTAATCATGCATCTATGTTTTTAATTGTGCTCCAATATCTTCCCATGTTTGTTTTCATGAATGTACATTAGTCACCCAGTCATATTGCTGAATCCTCTTTTAGGGTCTCAGACCCATTCTAGTGTTTAGCACCAATGCAACAATAGCATTCAGGAAAGACATGATGTATATTTACACCAATTAGATCAATTATGAAGAGGTGCTACCATGCAGAGCACAAAGTATTGGTGGATATGAACCATATGGACCTTACAGCAATAGATGACTGTTGATAGATGGTTCTTTTCAGACTTAATGCACACAATTATTTACAGCTCACTTGTGCATTTATTGCTAGAAAATTCCAGATTATTAGCTGTTAATTACTGTGAAGCTAGAAGTCAAAAGTCACTATGTTAGTTGAGAAGCCAGATTTAATGCACTATCTAGAATGCTCTTGTATTGGCTATTTATATGTGCAATCAGTAAATCAATGAATGCAAGCAATTCACAGCAAAAAACTTTTCCGCTACTGTCTCTTTTCCTTCCCTTCTCAGCACTATAAAAGCACAAATACAGAACAAGCACATCCCAACAGCACAATTCAGCACTGAAGATAACATATGGCATCAGAATTTCAGTTGATCTAAGAGGCTCAATATCAGCACAATTTGCACAAATCCTGCACAAGTTCTAGAAGCATAAACCCCTGCCATAACAATCAACCTTATATCCTCCAGAAAACTCATCATCATGTCTACCTACATCTCCAACCAGCAAACCATCCCCATTTTCAATGGGGAAAATTATGATTTTTGGAATGTTAAGATGAGGACTATCCTCATGTCCCGAGATTTGTGGGATATTGTGGAGAAAGGAGTCAAGAAGAATGAGTCTGAAGCTACAACCAGCACTCCAGGCACACTAGACAGCAAGGCTGAAATTGGGAGCACATCACAGGAGGAGAAGGAGAAGACTATTAAGGATCAGTGTGTCTTGCAACTCTTACAAACATCTATCACTGATGCCATCTTCCCAAGGATCATGACTGCAACAACAGCAAAGGAGGCATGGGATATCCTCCAGACTGAATTTCAAGGAAGCACCAAGGTATGTGCCATCAAACTCCAAATCTTGAGAAGGGAGTTTGAAAATCTGAAAATGAAATCTGGTGAAAGCATCAAGGATTATTTCTCTAGATTGACATAAATTGTGAATCAAATGAAAATTTATGGTGAAATAACTCCAGAAGAAAGAATTGTGTCTAAGATCTTGAATAGCCTTATAGAAAAATTTGATACTGCTGTTGATGTGATTGAAAAAACCAAAGATTTGTCTGAGTTGACTGCTGTTGAATTAATTGGTTCCTTGAAAATTCATGAAGAGAGAATTAACAGAAGGTCTGAAGGTTCCTCTGAAGAAGCATTCCAAACAAGCCACAAAAACAAATTTAACAAAAATGGGAAGAAACAAGGTGGTAAAAGTGGCTATAAATCTGGTTCCTTCAAAGAATCAGAAAAACCTAGTCCTACTTCTAAGGAGGGTGAGAAAAAGAAAAAATACCTCCATGTGGGATATGCAAAAGGACTAATCACCTAGAGAAAGACTGCTTCTTCAAGAGGAAGCCTCGGTGTCATTATTGCAAGAAGTTTGGGCATGTTGAGAGAGATTGTAGGCACAAACAAAATCAGCAAGCCCGAGCTCAAGTTTCAGAATGTCATGAGAATGAAGACCACCTATTTTATGCTTGTCAGGCTGTACACACTTTTAAAGATGATGTGTGGCTGATTGATAGTGGCTGCACTAATCACATGACCAAAAACTCTCACTGCTTCGCTAATCTAGACACTTCTATAAAAATTCCAGTTAAAATGGGTAATGGTGCAGTTGTCCAGTCAGGAAAGGGAACCATTGCCATAGAAACTAAGAAGGGCACTAAGTACATAAGGGATGTTCTGTATGTGCCAGAATTAAATCAAAATCTATTAAGTGACCCACAGATGATGCTGAATGGCTACACAGTCCACTTTGAGGACAGAATATGCAGAATTTTTGATCCATCAAAGAAGGAGATTGCTACTATTCAAATGAAAGATAAAAGCTTTCCAGTGTAGTGGTCATATTCAACTCACAAGCTCATAGAGCTCAAAGTGAGGAGACCTACTGGTTATGGCACAAAAGGATGGGGCATAGCAATGAAGAAGCCCTCCAATTATTGTTCAAGAAGCAACTAGTAAAAGACCTACCAGCCTTGCATGGAAGTAAAGGCCTTTGTGGAGCTTATCAACTAGGCAAAATGCATAGGCTTCCATTTTCCAAGGATGGGACCTGGAGATCTTCTGAAAAATTATAGCTAGTACACACTGATGTATGTGGTCCTATGAAGACTCTTTCACTTGATGGTAGTAAGTTTTTCATTTTGTTTATTGATGATCTCACAAGGATGACCTGGGTGTACTTTATGAAAGAAAGATAACAGGTTTTCATCATCTTCAGCAAGTGGAAGAACCTTGTGGAGAAGCAATGCAGTTGTTTATTGAAGGCCATCAGGAGTGATAGAGGAAAAGAGTACACCTCGACACAATTTGACAAGTTTTGTGAAGACGAAGGGATTAATTACCAGCTTACTGTTGGGTACACACCTGAACAGAATGGTATTTCAGAGAGAAAGAACAGAACCATAGTGGAAATGGCAAAATGCATGCTAGAAGAGAAAGGGCTCCCAAGGAAGTTCTGGGCAGAAGCTATATACACTGCTGTCTATCTTCACAACAGAGGCTTGATCAAGGCTATTAGGGACAAAACTCCTATTGAAGCTTGGTCAGGTTACAAACCTTCAGTTAAACATCTAAAAATCTTTGAATGTATGTGCTATATGCATGTCCCCAAGGAGAAGAGAAGCAAGCTGGATGCAAAGGAAGCAAAAGGCATCTTTGTTGGCTACAGTTCTCAGTCTAAAGGTTACAGAATATACAACCTTATGACCGAGAAGGTTGAAGTCAGCAGAGAAGATGCAGCACGGAATTGAAAGAACCAAAAAGAAGAGAGAAAGGAGGTTGTCGTTCCTAATTTTCAGCAGCAACAATGTAGCACACAGCAAATCTCACTTCTAGAAGATGATGACAATCAGGCTGGTACATCTTACACTCCCTCACAAGATTTGAGATCACCATCTTCCTCTCAACTACAAAGTGGATCATCTCCAGATTCACCGAATGCTACAGGTCCAAGGGGGAAAAGAAACATTTCAGATTTATATGGACGTCTTCCATAGGTTCAGCTTGATCCGAAATTATGTGAATCATGTCATTTGGTGATGGTTGAACCTACAAGCTATGAAGTTGCTGCACAATTTCTAGAATGGAGAGCTACAATGAAGGAAGAAATCAGAATGATCGAGAAAAACCAGACTTCGGGAACTTGTTGACAAACCAGCCCACAAGAATGCCATTGGGGTGAAATGGATTTTCAAGTCAAAGTTCAATCCAGATGGTTCCATCCTAAAGCATAAGGCTAGACTTGTTGCCAAGGGATACTCACAATAGTTTGGAGTTGATTACAATAAAACATTTGCTCCAGTTTTAAGACATGATACAATTCGTGCCATTCTTGCCCCAGCAGCTTCTAAGGAATGGAAAGTCTATCAAATGGATGTAAAGTCTGCATTCCTTAATGGTTTTCTCTAGGAGGAGATTTATATTGAGCAACCATCCGGCTTTGTGGTGGAAGGGAAGGAGCACAAAGTTCTCAAACTCAAAAAGGCTTTGTATGGCCTCAAACAGGCTCCAAGGGCCTGGTACAAAAGGATTGATGATTACTTTGCTCAAGAAGACTTTGAAAAAAGTCTAAGTGAGCATACACTTTATGTGAAGAGGCATGAGAATGGAGATGTCCTGATTCTATCGCTATATGTGGATGATTTGATCATCACAGGGAACAATCCTACTCTTATATCAACTTTCAAGAAGAATATAATGCAGAACTTTGAAATAACATATCTTGGACTCATGAATTACTTCCTCGGGATGGAAGTGCAACAAGGACCTGATGGAATTTTCATTTGCCAGAAAAAGTATGCAGAAGGATTACTGAAAAAGTTCAAGATGGAGCATTGCAATCCTGTATCTACCCCTCTTCAAGCAAATGAGAAGCTATGCAAAGATGATGGCAGCAAGAAGGCTGATGAGAAAGTGTACAGAAGCTTGATTTGGAGCTTATTGTACCTTACAGCAAGCAGACCAAACCTGATGTTTGCAGCTAGTTTCCCCTCGAGGTTCATGCAAAATCCTAGTCAACAACATTTTGCAGCAGCTAAGAGACTCCTAAGATATGTCAAGTGGACTACAAAGCACGGAATTTGGTTTCAGCCCACTAAAAATTCACAATTGGTGAGATACACAGACAGTGATTGGGCAGGTTCCCTAGATGACATTAAAAGCACTTCTGGATATGCATTTACACTTGGAAATGGAGTATTTTCATGGCTGTCACAGAAGCAAGAAACCATTGCTCAATCCAGTGCAGAAGCAGAGTATATTGCAGCATGTTCAGCAGTTAATCAAGAAATTTGGCTAAGGAAGATCATGGCTGACCTAGTTGAACCTCAAGGAGAAGCCACCACTATATTTTGTGACAACAAATCAGCAATTGCCATAGCAAAAAATCCAGTTTCTCACAGGAAGACTAAGCACATTAAACTTATCAGAGAAGCCGAAAGTGAAGGTGAAGTCAAGCTTGTTCATTGCAAGGGAGATGATCAAATTGCTGACATTTTCACCAAGGCACTACCCAAAGGCAGATTTGAGCAGCTAAGGAAAATGCTTGGAGTGATTGAGAAGAGTCCCAAGGAGGAGTGTTGAAAGATGGTCCTCTTCTCAGTTAATGCACACAATTATTTACAGCTTACTTGCACATTTATTGCTAGAAAATTCCAGATTATTAGCTGTTAATTACTGTGAGGCTAGAAGTCAAAAAGCGACCATGTTAGTTGAGAAGCTAGATTTAATGCACTATCTAGAATGCTCTTGTATTGGCTATTTATATGCACAATCAGTAAATCAATGAATGCAAGCAATTCACAGCAAAACACTTTTCCTCTACCATCTCTTTTCCTTCCCTTCTCAGCACTATGAAAGCACAAACACAGAAACAAGCACATCATAACAGCACAATTCAGCACTGAAGCTAACAATGACAAATCATTTCAGATTAAGAAACACTTAAATAAATCACATATTTCAATTAATCACTTACTGTGATCAATCTGTGCAGTGTGCCATCAATTTGAATGAAGTATGCCTGCATAGTACAGCGAAGCAATATTTAGAAATAGATCTTATGACAAGCAGAAATTTTTACTCATGCTTGCATTCTCTCATTCTTTTTCAGCACAGACTTAGAAAACTGCTTTTATGACCTCTAGTAACATTTCCATCTCCTCAACATCATTTTCATTTCCATGTATTGTTGCTGCACTCGTCCTGCTTGCTCTAGATATCTTTGAGCCTATTGTCGGTGAACCAGGGAACCAGCTGGGAGCACCAGAACAACTGATACGGGAGGATGCTCCAGCCAATTTTCTTGACAGGCAAAGATCTGCCATATCATCATCATCATCCAGTAATTGTTCAAGCTCATCTCTTACCTGACAAAGGCAGTAAACTTGGCGATAACGCAACAGACAGAAGCAAGGAAGATGAAATTCAGACAACTTTACTAAGGAAAACATACAAAAGCATCATAATGAGCACAGTCAGCCATTGTACATCATAATCAAAGAAATATTATGCTTGAGGACTTCTTCATAAGATTTATTTCCAAGGAAAGAAGCAAATATCAAGTTGCTAAACTCAAATAGCTCAAATTTTGAAATTCATGTATTGCACTGCTCAACAGAATACACATGTACATAAATATTTGTGCATACAGATATATGTGCATGTGTGAGTATAACTTAAACCCTTATCCAAGCCTTTTTGGGGTCAGCTAGATAGATGGGACCCTCATTATCATAGTTCTTATCAGTATCAACCTCTAAGTGAATATCCTAAACCAACAACTTACAATACAAGTTGCCACGAGCCCACCAAAGGACAGGCCAAGAAAGCCAAATCGAATAAAATTATTTTGAAATCCAAGTTCAAGAGTTTGGAGCTTTCCTTTCTGATTTTGGATTTCGAATGGCTGGCTTAATCTCTTTTCTAGTCTGAAACTCATCTTGAATTATGGACATCAATCATGCTTAGGCAGAATTTTGATTGAGAATAAAATTGCTTGTGTTAAATGCATAGATTTAGAGGTTTCCTATCCTTTGATAGAAGTTGCTGGTTTTAAATAAAATTTTTGCTGGTGGATTTTAGATGATTTTTGCACCTTCTTGCTCTGATCTCTTGGATTGATTCATTTGGTGGGGCACAGGGCGGGAGGGGGGGCAGTTTGAGGTGGTGGAAATGCATGTTGCCTTATCAACATTCCTCAGCCGACAAAAGACCTCATGAGCATTGGGATTGGTTTATTAGACAATGTTGGTAAGAAATGACAGATGGGTGGAGTCCTGCTGCATTGTTCAGGTAATAATATAGATAAGCAATGATAAGACAACCCAAATCCTCCCTTCTAGCGACATCAACAATGTTATACAATGTAGATATTTATACAACCACAAACAGATGTAGCAAAAACTGTCTTTTCATCTATAGCAGAATACCAAGAAGCGGTTACTAGTTTAAATCAGAAGGAACGAACATGCTAAAATGGAATACTGCACCTTTTGAACCCGAGCAGTCAATCTAGTCATTGCACTCTTCAGCTTCCGAACTCTGTCCAAGTTACGGCTGCTAATCTGCAAATTATGGCTGCAAATGATAATCAATTCCCCCAAGAGAAGAAATGACATTTAATTGGGAAGTAAGCAGTACATAGTGAATGAAAGAAAAACTGGATAAAACAAGGCAAAGAGAATAGCAATTGAGTCTGCAATTCTTTATTATAAAGTGTTCCACAAACAAATGGTTGACCTCACACTATACTGAGGTGTCATATATTAAATGAAGTATACAAATAGGAATTTACAGTTTAATATACAATAAGAACTTGCAGGCATGATGTTCAGTTGATAAACCATATAAATTTTCCATTTCCATGATAAAACAAACTGCTACATTTTAGCCTCCATGACACAATTTTTCAAAGCAATCAAGTAGACTGTATGAGGATGTGTGGCTGAGGAAAAGTGAACCCTCATGAGTATCTGGATAGGTAGATTACTGACATATTCATTTAAAAACAGAAAAGGATGGACCATAGAGATGCAAGTTTCTTCTCACCTTGGCAGTCAGTTCATCTAATGCTGGGTATGCAGCAGTCTCAAGTTCCGTGGTCTGTGCACCAAGAAAGCTGCAAATTGCTTCCAGAGCAACTTCAAGGGCCCGAAATTCAAATGGAGACACTATATTGCATTAAAATCAGGACGACAAGAGATTAAGCAAAAAGTAGTAGTATATCCAGAGAAAGGAATCAGAACTGGACAAGCATTTTTGACTTTCTAAGATATTCAATTCTTCAGAAAATGTACCTTAAATGTAGAGTAAAAAATATGTTAGGACTAGAAATTCATACTGCAGATTAATCAGGTTTTACAGTAGCCAGAATTAACAAGCCCCGTCCATCCTATCAGAATTTTATGAAAGACACATTGGCTCTTTGCTCACTCATAATTCTATCAAGTATCAATTACTAATTCTGAACTACAACAGCCAGATGCAGCCTCGACGTAGATGTCGGGTCGCATAAGTCGAAATCTAGAAGCACAAGTCTCAATAGGAAGTATTGTTAATACTTAATAGAATGCTTATAAGTGTTCTGCTTGATCCTTGCTAGGGATTTCAATGATGTTTAGAAAAAGAAACGGATTTTGGTGGTTGGATCTACAACAGATTTACTTTTCAGTATAGAATTGCAGATTTTATAGAAATGACAGTATTAGAATTTAGAACAGGCTTGTTGGGACTACTAATGTCCTTTAATGGCATAGATGAGTTTATGAATTATGATTACAGATTATTATGATAAAACTTACGTCTGACACTATATTCTAATTTAGATCAATAGAGAAGGAGAATAAAATGGAGCTTTGAAGCTAATGTGTAGATATGTAGGAGTTTCTTCTCTTAATATAGACATGCAGTTAATTGCCCGTTAATGTCACTATAAGAATACCGTTGTTTCATACTTCTTTCTGGCAAATGTTAAAATACGAAACATCAAGCCCTGCCTTGTTCCCACAGGAGCCAAGAGGAAAAGCAGAAAGTTTGGCCAGATGGTGTTGATTGCATTCACTTAACCCCAGCATCTGTCAAACTGACTCTAATAGCCCATTTCAGGGCACACCCAATTGAATCGGTGTGGAACTGGGTCGGTTGGGCAGGTTCATTCAGGACATGGTTCAAACCAACCCAAACCACTTTGAATCATCAAGCAGCACTACCTAGTTTTGCTTGGTATGACTTGATTCAAGTCGGCTTAAGGCATCTCCTTACCAAAAAGAGAGGAGAATGCCATAGGATGCCAGCCTCTCTTTTTTCAAAAATCATGAAGAGAAGGGTGAGATTTCTGAAGAAAATTAGGGAAGAAGAGAGTTTTGTTAGTTTTGCCCCCAAATCCAAGCCAAATTAGGAATAATCCCCTCCCTGATCCTCATTCTCCCCTTTTTCTTTAACATTTTTATGATTAAAATAAGCCAAAAATGGAAAAATCAAGGCAAAGGCAAATCATACCAGAATTTTGTATGTTCCCATGATTTCATGGTATGTTGTGGATCTAAGAGTGAAGAAAAACATGAGCTTTGTTCATCATATATTTTTTTAAATTAAAAATATATTTGAGTTTAAAAATAATAACGAACAAAATAATATTCAAAAATTTAAAAAATGATAGCATATTTGGCTATGTGCATGTCACTTGCTATCTTATTTTAACAATAGTTTATTTAAATTTAGGCATGGTTATGACTCCCCGAACCTAAAGTCAAATTTAAATGAATTTTAAAAATAAGTGGCGATTAAGATATATCCATAAGCTAAAAAAAAAGGTATATAGTAACCTTGATAGGGTTCTCTAGTAGCTCAAATTAAAATTAATTTTTCTGTTATTTTAAATTAAATATTATCTTTATTTATAAATAACTAAAAATGTTTAAAATTTAAATATTATCCTTATTTTTTGCATTAGGATGTAAATTATCTAATTTTTTAATATTTATAAATTAAATAATCATTAAGTTAACTATAAATCATGAAAATATGGAAACTTGTAGGGGTAATTGGGACATATTTTCTAGGACAATATGCATAGTTTGACATAATTTTATAAGATGTCATATTTGTTAAATAAAACAAATTAAAAAGGTCACTAATTTATTTAGAAACATGTAAAATTTTATTATTTTTAAAAGTGGAAATCCACTTCATATAATTTATGCTGATGAATGAGATGGTTTATATCATGTGTTGATCAAACTCACAAAAATGAATTTAGGAAAAACGATAATCTAGCAATATTGGAGATGCAAACAATATGATTCATAGTGGATGTTGTGGGGGTGAGGCAATAAGATTGAAGTTGTATCTGATTGATGGTTACCTTGATATAACTGTATGTAAAAATGTCCATGAAAGATCCTGTTGTAATGTAAGAGAGAGGGCATCATTAGTCCCATATTGATTATGAGTCAAGAGGGACTCTTGGCTCATATAAGAAGGGATCACCCTTTTCATGTGAGGTATCTTTTGGATTGAAATCTTAAGGGACAAAATCATGAGGTCTATGGGATAGAGCGGATAATATCTTACATGTTGAGCCATGAGTCCTTAATCGCAACAGTGGTGCGTCAGGTAGGGGACCATCCCTGCAACTGCGGGGCTCCCGTCTGCACACAGATTATGATAAAAATGAAAAGGGCACCTCCCATCCATATATAGACTCTTTCTTTACTAGGGGGCTGTGGTAAAAATAAGGAGGGCACCTCTCATCCATACACAACAGACTCCCCCTTTATTGAGGGGCTATAGTAAAAATAAGGAGGGCACCTCTTATCCGTACACAGACTTTTCCTTGACTGGGCGGCTATATTGTGGTGTAAGAGGGAGCGCATCATTAGTCTCATATGATTGTGAGTCAAGGAAGACTCTTGGCTTAAATAGAAAGGGATCATCCTTTCCACATGAGGTGCCTTTTGAATTGAAATCCAGAAGGACAAAACCGTGAGGCCTATGGGGCAAAGTGGATAATATCTCATATGCCAAACCATGAGTCCTTGATCCCAACAGATCCAAAAACTAATAAAGAAATACTTTCATGACTTCAAGAAGGGCAGCAAATGTATAGAGAAACAAGCAGAGATTGATCCTCAAATAATTGAACCACCACCATATCGCTCCAAGGATCCACAAGACTATAAAGTGTTGAAACCAGATGAAATGTAGGAGGCCTAGATTCAAGTTTCCTTACAAGACAATCTAAATGATCAGTGGCAAAGGGAGGAGGTTGCAAGGCACAAGGTATAGTTTGGGCCCTCATACCAAGAGGGTTCTGATTCCTAGTCTACCAAGGCAAGTCTAGGCTATAGGAGACAATCAATGAGAGAGGTTGTTAGTAATAGTGGCAACCAGATAGGATCTATAATTGGGACTTTTACCAGCAAGATAAGAAACAAGCATAGGATGTACCAACAAAGACCACCATTCATGACTTAGATCCATGTCTTCTCAGGTAAAGACTCAAAATAGCAGAGATTGATTCTATGCTCATCAAGGATAAGAAAAAAGATGTGAAGAGCTATTATTTTTGGTTCCACTACATCCATAGCCCTACCAATGCTGCAGATAATACCTATTATGATTCAGCTATTAGCTCCATATAGAAAGCTGATCAAGGTATGGATCCTCTAGGGCCAAAGGATGTCTATGTGAGCTACTTGATGGTAACAAAGATGAGCTAGAGAGATGGATAGTCTCCTATTAGACCAAGTAGGACACAGTGTGAAATTGATGCATGATGGTCAGACGAGACCCAGCATGCAAAGCATTATCAATTTTTTGATATATTGAGACAAGAAGATATTCTTTTATAAGCTAGTTGATGCTTGGCACAAGGCACACAACTCCCAGTACATCTTGAGCTTGATGGAGCAGGTAACTGATCAGATACTATAAGAGCATATCATACAGGTGGTTACTGATGAAGGACATAGTACAAGGTTGTTGGGGATATTTTGATGATCAAGAGGCCGTATATTTTATGATCCACATATTGCCTATTACATGGACCTATGTTAATGGACAATGCTAAAATCTACAAGGTGAAGTAGGTGGCAGATAGATAATATGTAGCCCCACAGTCACATTTTGATCGAGAGTCAATATGTTCTCCATTTTAGCCCCTGATTTGGCTATAACAAGATGATTAGGTCCTCCATCAAACAAGATTCCTTGAAGCAAATGTGAAGTAAAGCAAACTAGATCTTCTCTCAAGCAGAAAATACAAATAGTTTTCTCTTTCTAACCTAAAAGATCAATTCTTGATATACATCTTCATCTACATCACCATTGAGGAATACAACTCATCAACTAATGTAACTTGGAAAGGCTAGCCAGAAGGTCATTTATTGGGGTCAAGGTTTGCCATACCGTGCCGAACCGGCCGGTACACCCCATCTCGTACCGGACCGGCGGAGAACCGGCACGATTCGGTCAATAAAATCGGTACACCGGCGGTACCGAAGGAAAAAGAACGGAAAGTAAGAAAGAGAGAGAGAGGGGAGGGGAGGGAGGAAAGTGGGAGCCGCCGGAGGCCGGCGGTGGCCGGCTGCGGCCGTCGGAGGGCTTCCGAGCCCCGTATCGTCCGATAGAGCTTTCAAGAAAGCAAAAGAGAGAGAGAGAGCGCTCGGAGGGGGGTGGAGAACCTACCGGACGGACGGTGCCTCCGTTGCGAGGCTCCCGGTGGCTGGCGAGCCGACGCCGATGGCCTGAGGGCGATCGAGCGGGCGGAGCCCGAGGGTGGTCGAGCGGGCGGAGCCCCTCCGCGGCTCCGCCCCCTTCTTCTTTTTCGAAACAGACGACGTCTGTTTCAATTTTTTCTTTTTTTTATTTTAAACTTATGAAGTCGGCAACTGGGTTGCCGACTTAAGAATTTTTTTAAAAAAAATAAAAATCGTGAAGCCGGCAAATCGTTTGCTGACTTCACTTAAAACCATGTTTTTTAAAAAAATTTGCGAAACAGGGGTGATGCCCCTGTTTCACGCCTGCGGCGCCGCGCGCGTGGACTGCGCCCTCCGACGGCCACGACGGCTAGTCGGAGGCCGTCCGGCGGCCCCGCCAGCTCCTTCCCCTCCCTTTTTTTTTTCTTCCCCTTTCTCTCTCTCTCTATTTCTCTCTATTTCTCTCTTTTTTTCTTCCGATTCGGATTGTCGGTTTGGTACGGTATGAAACCATACCGAACCGTACCACTGACCGACCGAAACGGCCGATGGTACAGGTTCAACATACCTTGATTGGGGTCCTAGGACCTAGTCAAGTACCCAAAACCTCCTCCACACACCTAATGTGAGATTAAACACATGCTTGCATGTGTCCTCACATGCGGCCATTTAATCCCTAGCATCCTTGCTAGAAAAGACCAAATCACAAACATCATTACTGGCTTGTAGCTACCACAGAAGGACCAATGCTGCAATGTCCCCAGCTATATATAGGTCATGGGCTAGATCATCTCTAATATCATTTCTAGCAACCTAGGGCCTCACTTAGAAATGCTAGCCAAAATGTTATTAATTGGGGTCCTTGCCTTGCATAGGTACCCAAGATGGTAAGATCTCACTAACGCACACCCTACACTGGACTAAACATACATGCACATGGGTCCTCATAGTATTGGCTATATGAGATTGATAAAAAGTCAACAAATGAATTATTAAGACCAATCCCATGACTATTGGACCTTCCCTATGAGCACAAAGAATATTAAGACAAAAGCACAAGAGTAAGCTACACAAGGAAATAAAACTTCACATTTTCCCCAAGAATTAACTTTCAAATACATTATTTACATAGACCATGTTTTACTGAGCAATCCCTAGCTATAAAAGGAGTCCAACTCAAGGCATGTTCAGCATCAATTTCATTTCTTATTTTTTTATTTTTAGAAACAAAATTATAGAAATTGAGATAAAAAACATGTTTGGTACTATTGTTTTCATTTTCTATTATTAAAAGCCTTAAAAGCCGCTCTCATTATTTTTAGAAAAATGAAAGTAAGAAATTCTTACTTTCAATATTTTCTAAAATAAGATACTCATGTTTTTACTACCACTACCAACACTGCCTCCCCAACTACTACCGCCACCACTACTATCATTATTGCCGCCATTTCAATCCTGCTACTACGACTGCCATAATCATACCACCACCACCACTGTCACCACCTTTGCAACATCGCCTATGCCTCCACCACCTCCACTATTGTGGCCGCTAGCACTATCATCGCTACCTCCACCATACTACCACCATCATTATCACCTCTATTACATCATTTGGTGCCCTTGCCACCATCGTTGTCGCCACTACCACCATAATCATTGTAGCACCCACCACACTCCATCATTGCCATCGCTGCTATACCACCACCAGACTTACCACCAACACCACCTTGACCGCAATGCCAGCATTCCAAGGATATTGTCTCCACCACCATTGCCATGTCTATTTTTAAATAATTGACAATATCAAGCATGTCTATATTTTTAAAAATAAAAAAAAAATTTCTAATTTTCTATTTATGAAAATAAAAAAATAAAATGTTGCCAAACGATACGTATACTTAAACTTTCTACAGATTGTACCATGGCAAAACTTAAACATTAACCTAGAACACCATGACATCAAAAACTTCCTCATAATTACAAATCTCCCAATAGAAATGATCTTAAAAATATGATGCATAATATGTCCCTTTAGACTTTCTAACGACTTTCTAAAATAGACCATCAAAGTTTTTTTTTTTTGGAAATTACAATCGGATCAAGCAAATCATCCTCACTTGCAATGGGTTGGCTATATATTTATAAAAAGGAAACTTCTATGATGGAGTCTCAACCAGCACCAACCCTTGAATTCCTAGCCAAGGCAACTTCAATAGGCACTTTACCAGACCCGAAAGGCCGTAGGCAATAAGGGAACACTGAAATATGAACATGGAATTGCATACTAGGAAGAGGGTAATGTTACATCAATTAGTATCAAGCTAAATAGTTAAGTGAGAAGAATTGAAGGAACAAAATGCAAGAGAAGGGTGCTATCATTGTGGACTCTACCATGAACAAACTTAAAAAAATGCTTTGCTTTTCTTTTTTATAAAATTCTTACTTCAGCAATATCCTACAAATTCTTATGCAATACGAACTGTGTCCATCTAGCACTCAGGACCACAAATGGTCAGAGCTATCCACGAACAGCATAAGATCAATAGGTGATATGCTTCTTTGGGCTTCGTTCAGCTAAGAACAGATCTAGCTCAGAAAACTCCAAATCTTGGATCATGAACACGCTACGCTTGAACATCTTGCAAAAATAAATAGAAGCATGACTGAGCTCAATAAGAAGATCAGATCAGCAGATGAGCTAAGCTTGAACATCTTTGTTGAGCTCTATTTGAGCTCAAGCTGAACTTGATCAGACATTCTATATGGCGACCTAAGCCTAAGAAGCCTGTGACTAAGCTTGGGTTGACTTGTTTGCACCTACTAGCATCTATCTTCCTACTTCAAGCAACCTAAAACAAGACTATTATAAATTTCTATGATCCTATATCTGATGACAAATACCAACATTTCCTTCCAGGGAAGATTACAAGGACAACCCGCCCCCACAACTTTGGGCCAATCTCAAAGACACCCCTCGACTTTAAAAAGTTTCAAATAAGTCCCTCAAGTTGGCAAACTATTCCAAACTAGTGCTTCGACTCCTTGATCAATGGACCATGTTTGCTGACGAAAATAACCTCTCCCTCCTTTAGCCCATTCCAACTTTAAGATCTATGCAGGTGGATGAATAATCTAGATCACTCAAATGGTCAGTTTGAGATCTATGCAGGTGAATGAATATCTGTATCATTCATGCTGTTGCTTTAAGCTTTGAGCAGGCAAATAATATTTTTATTTCTTTGATATTGGAGCAAGTGGATGAATAATCCAATCATCCATTGATTGCTATGAGATCTATGTACGTGGATCTCAAAGTGCTCCAAACTCTTTTATTCATCCACCTGCACAAACCTCAACATCAAGTGCATGACCAGGATCATCCATCCACCTATATAAATCTCAAAGCGATTAGTTGATGATCTAGATTATTAACCACCAACACAATCTCAAAGCAGATGTATGGATGATCAAGATTATTCACCTTTCTACATAGATCCCAAAGAAATTAGTGAATGATTAGGATATTCATCCACTTTCACAAATCTCAAAGCAACCGAGGATGATCCAGATATTCATCTGCTCATGTAGATCTTAATGCAATCACGGATGATCCAAATATTCATCTGCTTGCATAGATCTTAAAGCAACCATGAACGATCCACATATTCATTCGCCTGCATTAATATCAAAGCAACCATGGTTGATCCAAATATCCATCCGCCTGCATAGATCTCAAATGAACTATAGATGATCCAAATGTACATCTGCCTGCATGGATCCTAAAGCAATTAGTAGATGATTAGGATCATTCTTCACTTATACAGATTTCAAAGAAATAATGGATGATCTAGATATTCATTTGCTTGCACAAATCTCAAAACGATCGTGGATGATCCACTGATTGTTTTGATATCTATGCAAGCAAAGGAGCATTTGGATTATCTGTGGTTGCTTTGAGATCTATGCAAATAAATGAATATCTAGATCATCCATGGTTGCATCAAGATCTATGTGGATAGGTAAATAATCATGATCAACCATTGATCGCTTTGAGATCTATACAAGTGAATGAACATTTGGATCATTTATGGTTGCTTTGAATCTATGTACATAGATGAATATCCGAATGATCCATTGTTGCTTGGAGAACTGTGCAAGAGGATGAATATTTAGATCCATGGTTGCTTTGAGATCTATGTAGATAGATGAATATCTAGATCATCCATGATTGCCTTGATATCTATGCAGGAGGATGGATATATGGATCATTCATGGTCGCTTTGAGATTTATATAGGCAGATGAATGTTTGGATCATCCATAGTTGCTTTGAGATCTATGCAGGCTAGATCATTTGTGGTTGCTTTGAGATCTATGCAGATGAATGTATAGTCCTGATCATCCATTGATTGCTTTGATATCTGTGCAGAATGATGAAGAATATGGATCATCCATGTGGTCGCCTTGAGATTTATGTAGATGGATAAATAAGCTAGATCATCCATGAGGTTGCTTTGAGATCTATATAGGTGGATAAATTAAGGAGTTTGCAGCCCCTTGAGATTTGTGCAATGGATGATCCAACGGTTGTTCACATGAAGTAAGGTGATTCCTTGTACCACTATGCAATGGGTGATCCAGCATTGGATCCTTTTATGATACAAAGGATGGCTTAGTCACAATACAATTTTATGACAATAAGACTAGTTTGGAACGGTTTGTAAACATGAGGGTGTTTGAAACTTTTAAAGCCAAGGGATTGTCTTTGACATTGGCCTAAAGTTGAGGGGTGTTCTTGTAATTTTCCTTCTTTTTATTTATGTCCTATCCTAAAAGTGTTAAAACAATCAATAGGCTGCATTTTGATCAATGTAACATTTGATATTTTGGCCTTAGTCTACCAAAAGGTAGTTAAAAATGGTGTATTACATTATGACGGCGCATTTAATTGTGACATTCATCGAACTCACTATATTGTCAGCCTATAGATTGACCATCCTGTTTATTTTCTAGAAGGTCTTTGATGAGGCTCAGAACATATGTGAACTAACAGGTACAATCGTGAGTCATATACCTTGTATTTAGCTGGATTTCTAATGATGAGATGAAGAAAGAGAGGGAAACAGAAGAGGCAAAATGTAGAGGATTTTTCCAGATAAGCAAGTGTTAGATGAATATTTATAATCAATGCAAGCAGAGTTATTTGACAAGGAATGGAAGCATGTACAACATACCATCTTCTTCTGCAGCTTCCTCATGTTGCCCACTCAAGTTTTCTCTCCCATCCTCATGCACTTGGTGAACATTTGCAGGGGGTAAGTGATTGCGAAGCTCTTCAACTATTGGAATAACATTTTCATCCATTGGATCCCTAAGTAACACCTAATGCCAAAAACATCAGACTTAAAATTCTACAGTAAAAAGTCGTCAGACAAAAGTTATGCATTGAATTTTTCTAAAAGAAGAAAAAAAACCATCTTTTCTCCTGTTCAGCTATGCAGTTCAAAATTTGCCCCATATTAAATAGATAAAGCTTGTTACTTAAGGTTTAAGCTTGTTCTCTCTTTTATTTTTCCTAGCAACAAGTTGATGTTTTTCAGTAATTATAAAGGAGAAGTTTAGCATAGTAAGTACCAAACAACAACTCCTGGAACTGAAAAGAACTTCTTTTACATTACAGCAATGTTTACTCAAGAAAAAAAGTTAAGTTATAGCTATAAAAATGCAAAGTTAAATAAATGGAATTTTTAAATTAGCGTAAAAGAGGAAGCTTCAATTATACCTCTTCTGCAGTGATTATTGCCTTGATGTGCTGGTTCCATAAATATAAAAGCAACCGAACCGAATTAGCAACCCAGAGGAACCTAAAAAATTCCCCAGAAAATCCAATGGAATAACAATTAACAGAATTCAGTACAAGAATCACCTCAAGATTGAGAACAATGGCCCTCTCCCGTCCCAAGATGGTGGAAGGGTACGAGAGGAGAGGATCCAAGATCCTCAGGTCCCGAGCATGGATCTGAGCCCGGTGCATGATCGCATACTTGTCGACATCCAGAATCGTCCCTTTCCCGGTGCAATCCAACAGCATCCAGCTCCCCGACACCGCCGTCTTCTTCTTGAGCGCGCTCTGCTCATCTGCCACAGCGACCGCCGCATCGTCCCGAGCCATCTCCCCGCCGGCCGGAGCTCACATCTCCGCCCTCCCGGTCCTATATACAATTCCGAGTGTTTCTTCTCGCCGGCGTCGCTCCCGGAGAAGGGGAGAGGTTCACATCGCTGGAAACCCTAGGTCCGAACTGGAGACGAATTGGGGGAAATTCTTTCATGCTGATCACGAAATGGAGAGGTATCCGGGGAATTCTTTCTCGCCGAGAATGGCATGGGGCAGTGGGGATCGGAAGGCCGTGGACGGGGATTTTTTTTTTGCATGTTCGATCCACAGATCTCAGAAATTGCGAGGTATAATCTAACAAATAACACCTTCATTGAGATAAACACTGGCAGTTGCACCTGCATGAGTTCTCACCATATATATACATATAGTACAGCATTCGAAGAACATGCACTCCAGGTGTTAAATAAACTAATTATTTAAATGCTTTCATCACACCAGCATAACTTTCATCACTTATTAGTTATCAAGGCTTGTCTTATTAGTATCATTACTATTATGTCCTGATGTCCTCACTTCTTTTAAATGCATTGGATCTTCTCATTACATCAAGATTTCAATGGCATTTGCCATTCCATTGTAACAGACACCAACTGAATCAGTTACCGACTGCTATAATGGTTACAATAGCCATTATAATTTTCTAAAGAAGTTTTTTGAATTTAGAAATAGTTACTATTGTTGTTATTTGTCGTTGTAATGGAAAAATAATGGTTAGAGACGGAAAGATTATATTTCTACTGGTCCAGATCTTAATCAAGTGAATGAAAAATTGATCAAACGGAAAACCGTTTTCTAGGCACAAAATCTAAATTTAAAACTAAATGTGTTATCTTGCTGAACAAATAGTTATCCCCACAAAAGGTTACTTTAAGCCGGCCAAGAAGAGTAGACGGCGGCAAGCCAGAACTGGACAAATGAAACGAGCCTGGGAAGCTTTTTCCACCAGCCAGAAATGCAGGTCAATGGCCCCAAACGTTAGAATTGTTTTTTGCTTTGGGCAAATAAAAACCATTAGTAGTTGTTCGGTGTAACCCGAATTCATTTTTATACGCTTTCACCCAGGTCAACGGAAGCCAGGTACATTTGACTTATGATTAAATAATGGCATGAGCTCATCCTCAACGGCCATTGTAATGTGGTTGTGAGAGATTTCAGCTACGTAATTTTTTTAAATATATTATTTTTGTATTAGTTTGTTGTTGTAGTAGAACAAACGCTACTTTGAGCCTGCAATATTTGTTGTTGATTATTTCAAAAAAATGGTTAGCTTGTTTAATACTCTCAAAGTTGGCATATTTTTTGCTTTTAGGGTTTGTTTCGTTGGGATATATCAGATTACGAGATAATCTGATAGTTTCTAAGATTGATTTATCTAAAAAAATGGTTGTAGAAGAAAATAAATTTTAGTAAAAAAATACTTTGAAAAATGGCACCAGAAAAAGATTACCGCACTTGATTGTAGCTAATTTTATATAGAAATATTACTAAATTTCTAACCATACTCTTAAATAAACAATTCAAATAATCACTTTTTTTTAGTTCAGTCCATACATTAGCCATTTATAGCCAATTTGCATGAATGCTATCAATATAGACCATTTCCAATAATGAAATATATTTACATAAATTAATAATATTTGTAAATTAATTATGAACATATTATAAAATATATTTCTTATTATAATAAAATTTAATATTTTTTTGGTATATTAATAATTATATGAATTATAATTTTTTTAAAAAATTTTTTTGCATGCATACCATCCCAAATATTAGAATTTACATGAATATATTTCTAAAATTAATATTTACATATATACCATCATAAAACACTTGTTTTGCATGTGTGTCTTGATTTTTTTTTTTTTTTGCATATGTATCCATGCTATTCAACACCGTTAAAAAATTGATGATTTAAATTTAAATGATTAAATACTATTAATGGGTAGACATGTGTAAAGAAATATTTATAAAGATATATATATGTAAATAACAATTTTATGAGAATATTATATAATTTAATATATTCAAGAGGGTATACATGCAAGAAAATTTAATTCTATGTTTATCTATTAAACCTATTTTAACACTCAAACTAGTCTAGTGCTTGCTCGTCCATATCTTCTATGAAAATATTACTTTTGAAAAGATCGATTCAATGATTAGATAACCAAAAAAAATTTATATTGGGAAGAAGGGAAGTTCGACCAGTCGAATAAGTTTCTAGTAAGGCTTATTAACCTTTTACCTGCTTTTGAAATAATAAGATAATTTCATAATTTTAATCAATTTTTAATTTAAATCAATATAATTTTGACAATGACATCAATTGAACTGCTATGTCAAAAGTATTCATGTAAAAATAATATTTTATAAGTATATACATACAAATATTAATTTTGAGAAGATATTTTCACGCAAATCCAATATTTAGGAGGATATTCATATAAAAATCTAAGAATTTTTTTACATGTATACCCTCCTAGATATATGAAATTACATAAATACTTATAAAATTACATTTATATGTATACCCTTGTAAATATTTTTTTTGCATGTATATCGATTAGGAGTATTTCAGTTATTTCAATTTTAAAAAATACTAATTTCTTAACGATATTAAATGGCATGTGTACATATACAAAAAAGAAAATAGAAGGATATATATACAAAATAAATTTTTTATGAGGATATATATGCAAATTTTAATTTTGAAAGAATATTCATATAAATTCTAATATGTTGCTCCCAGAAATGATTTTGATGATCATAAAATATTAGAGCATATTTCGATATTAATATTCTTTCAAGTATGGCAAAGAATATTTTTGCAGAAGAAAAAAGCTATTTGAAGACTCTAAATTTAATTGAAGATTATTTGAGTCAAGAAAAATTGAGTTTGGAGAGCTCTGGCATAAGAAAAATCACTTTGAGGAAGTCAAGCCGACTCTGTTAGAAATCGAGCCAGCTCTAATATGGTACGTCTTCAAAGTTTTGGCTTGGCACACCACCGAACCGGCTCGAAGTGGATCCGAGCCGACTCTCTCAGAGTGACAGAAAGGTCATTTTTTAGTTTTGTGAGCCGAGCTAGCTCGAAATTGGAGCCAAGCCAGCTCTTTCAGGTCGGCAGAAAGTTGATTTTTCAAAAATACAAGCTGAGTCAACTCGAGGATAGATCCGAGTTGGCTCTCTCAAAAAAATAGAACGTCGATTTTTGAAGAAAGTTGTCGAGCCAGCTCAAAAAGTGATCCGAGCCAGCTCTCTCAGTCGAATAGAATTTTGAAATTTTGAAATGTGCCGACTCGAGGTCAATCCGAGCCGACTCAACGATGTCTGACAGTCTCAACGGATAGTTTTTCAGATGCAATGTTTCAGCCAGAAAAAGCTCCCAACAGCTATTTTCCACCTCCAACCATTACAAACGGCTAGTTTCAAATCCAAATCACTTAGAGGTTAGAGGGAATCATTAAGAGATAAAAGGAAAGTCAAGAAAAGAGAGAATAACAATTGTTCATTGCTAAAAGAAAGAAATTTACATTCAAAGCTAATCAAGAGTGTCCACCAACTTTCAAATACATTCCTCTTGATTTTTTGGAGCATTAAAGAAGAGGGACAAAGAGCGTTGATTGCTGGCATTCAAGTCTCCAACCATCGAGCTTCAACAACAATAATCCGACCTTCCTAAAGGATTTTCTTTGTTGTTCTGTTTTTCATTTCTAAATTGCTATAATAGTTTCAGCTGGGGTTGAAACTTGAAGGAATAAATTTGTACCAAACTAGGATTAGTTTGGAGAGCCTTGAGACAAAGCTTGTAAAGATTTTGATTGGTTGATCTAAGCTAAAACCAATTGAATTTGTTTGTGAGGTCGGTGAAAACAAACACACTATAATCAGGTTGATTATAGTGAAAATTCCTAAAGGATGGCTTGGGAAGTAGATGTAGATGCTTGAGGTGCACCAAACCACTATAAACTTGCTGTGTGTATGGTTGTGATCTCTTTTCCTTTCTGCATTTAGTTTCAGCTCATTTAATCACTATATTTTTTTGTTTACTTATCCTTCTGCATAGCATACATTATCTTTAATTTGAAAAAGTTTTAACAACCCAATTCACCCATTCCTCTTAGGTTGTCCTACTGGGCAACAATTGGCATTAGAGTCTTGATTTTCTGTTAATTATTGATCTCATGATCAAGAGAAAAAGATCATGACAACTCAAGTGAAAGGTTCACTTACCGAAGGGCAATCCATAAATAGGCCACCACTCTTCAATGTGTCTAATTATACCTATTAAAAGGTACATATACGTATATTCATACAAGTCCTTGATTATGATATGTGGAGTGTCATAATCAATGGACCTGATACACCTACAGTTATTGTAGATGGCACTGAAAAATCCAAATCCGAAAAGGATTGGAATGAGTAAGACAAGAAGCTTACTCAATTAAATGGCAATGAATGTACTCTATTGCACCCTTGATGTCAATGAGTTCAATCGAATTTTCACATACAATTTTGCAAAGCAAATTTGGGACTGACTCGAAGTTACACAAGAAGGAATAAATCAGGTAAAGAAATCAAAGATCAATATGCTTGTGCATCAATATGAATTGTTTAAAATATATCCATCTGAATTTATCACTAGCATGTTTATTAGGTTTATGATATTATTAATGGAATTAAAAGTCTTGGTAAAGTATATTCTAACAGTAATTTGATGAGAAAGGTTCTCAGGTCCTTATCTAGGTCTTGGAAAGCCAAAGTGACTGCAATTAAGAAGGCCAAAGATTTAAACAAATTGCCTTTTGAAGAGCTGATTGGATCATTGATGATGCACGAGTTGGCAATGGGACAGCATGTTAAAGAGGAGAATAGAAAGGAGAACATAATTATCCTAAAGTCTACAAGAATTAAAGAAGATGAAAGCCAGTCCATCGAAGATGATGATGATGAGGACATGGCCCTAGTAATCAGAAAGTTCAAGAAATTTATGAGAAGAAGAAGACATGAATTCAAGAAGAGAAATTTGACCAAAGATGAGCCGAGCAAAGAGAAAGAGAAGGAACCACCCTTGTGTTATGAATGCAAGAAGTCGGATCACTTCAAGGCTGACTGTCCTATCTTGAAGAAGTCATTTAAAAGAATCAAAAAGAAGGCCATGATAGCAGTGTGGAGTGATAGTGATGAGTCTAGCTCTGAAAAGGAGACTCAAAATGAAGCAAATTTCTGTCTCATGGCTTTGGATGACGAGATAACATCTGAACCTTCTTTAGAATTTATATTTGAAGAACTTCAAGATGCCTTTTATGACTTAATGAAAGAATTTAAAAAGATAAGTTTGAAAAATAAAAATTTGAAAGCTAAGAATGAGGCATTAATCAATGAAAAGGAAGAAATTATTCAAAATAATAAAAAAATAAAAGAAAAAAATGAAACCTTAAAGAAAGAAGTTGATAGATTAAAATCTTTGATAGAAAAATTTACCTATAGTTCAGAAAAATTATAAATGATATTAAATAGCCAAAAAGAAGTTTATGATAAGACTGGTTTGGGATATAAACCTAACAATAAGCAAAAATACTTTAAAAACTTCTTTTTAGCATCTTCATTCACTTACAACATATCACATATAACCTGTTTCAGCTATGGAAAGATAGGGCATAAAGCACTTGTATGCAATTCAATAAAAATCAATGGTAAAATAGTTAAGAAAATTTAGGTTTTAAAAGTAATCATAGCTACTAACCCTAAAGGATCCAAGAAAACTTGGGTATCTAAGAAAGCTACTTGATTTTCATACAGGAATGCCTTACAACCAATGGATCAAAACGTAAATGGTATTTAGATAGCGGCTGTTCAAGGCATATGATGGGTGATAAGGAGCAATTCTTCACCCTTGAGAGAAAGGAAGGGGGAGTAGTCACCTTTGGCGATAATGGAAAAAGGAAGATCATTGATATTGATAAAATTCAGATTTCGTTCTACCTACATTGATAATATATTGTTAGTTGATAATTTAAAACATGACCTGCTTAGTATAAGTCAATTGTATAACAAAGATTTTGAAGTAATATTTAAATTAACTTCATGCATAGTCACTAGTTCCTTTGATGCTAGTATCAAACTCATTGGACATAGGCATGGCAATATCTACTTGGTTGATCTTGATGAGATAATTATAAAAAGTGACCAATATCTTGTTCTTAAAAATACTAAGATCAAAAAAATCAGTTGGCTGTGGCATTGTAAGTTAGGCCATGCTAGCATGAATATTCTTTCAAAAGTGGCTACTAAATATTTAGTTAAAGGACTACCCAAATTAAATTTTAAATATGATCATATTTGTGATGTATGCTAATTTAGTAAACAAACTAGGGAGAGTTTCAAATCTAAAAACATGATTTTAATTACTAGGCCACTTGCATTAATTCACATGGACTTATTGGGAACTATTAGGACCACAAGCCTTGGTGAAAAGAAATATGGACTTGTGATAATTGATGATTTCTCATATTTTACTAGGATTTTATTTTTGACACACAAAGATGAAATTTTTTCTGCCTTTTCAAAGTTTTATAAAAATATTTTGAATGAAAAAAATTCAACCATAGTTTGTATTTGTAGCAACCACAATATTGAATTTGAAAATAAGTTTTTTAAAGATTTTTACAATGAACATAGCATTGAACATAACTTTTCTATATCAAGAACCCCATAACAAAATGTAGTTGAAAAAAAAATGGAACTCTTATAGATATGGCCCGTACCATATTATATGAAGGGAATCTATCCAAAAATTTTTGGACTGAAGCCATTAACACAGTATGTTAGATCCTTAATAGAGTTTGAATTCGCCTTATTTTAAAGAAAATCCTTGATGAGCTTTGGAAAGAAAAAAGACCTAACATTAACTATTTTCATATTTTTCATTGTAAATATTTTATTTATAATAATAGAAAAAATAATCTAGGTAAATTTGATGCTAAAGCAGATGAGGGTATCTTTCTGAATACTCTACATCTAGCAAAACATATAGAGTCTTCAACAAACACACTTTGGTTGTTGAAAAATTCATTCATATTATCTATGATGAAGCTAATGATTTATCTTCTTGAAAAAAAGATATGTTTGAAGGTGATACAGGAATTCTAAAGAATGGGATGAAGGATCTCAATTTGAAGGAAAGATCAACCCCAAATGAAGATGAATAGCCAAAGGATGCTGAGCAAGAGAAGAGTATTGAACAAGAGGTAATCCAAAGGCATAATGATGTGTCCAAGTAGTAGAGGTATGCACACAACCATCCAAGAGATTTAATCATAGGTGATCCTTCATAAGGGGTAAGAACTAGATTATCTTTTAGAGATACTTTTGATTATCTTGCATTTGTCTCTTAAATTGAACCCAAATACATAGAAGAGGCTGAAAATGATTCAAATTGGATGCTTGCTATGCAAGAGGAGCTAAATCAATTTGAGAAAAATAATATCTAGACACTACTTAGCAGACCTATTGACTATCCTATTATTGGAACCAAATGAGTTTTTAGAAATAAATTAAATAAAAATAGTAATATAGTTAGAAACAAAGCTATGTTAGTGGCCAAGGGATATAATCAAGAAAAAAGGATTAACTATGATGAAACATATGCTCCTATAGCAAGACTAGAAGCTATAAGATTATTATTTGCTTTTGCTTGCAACATGAACTTCAAATTATTTCAAATAGATGTGAAAAATACCTTCTTGAATGGTTATATTGCTGAAGAAGTATTTATAGAAGAACCCCCTGAATTTGAAGATCATTTATTTCAAAATCATATTTTCAAATTGAATAAAGCTTTATATGGCCTAAAATAAATACCTAGGGCATGGTATGAAAGACTAAGCAAATTTTTGTTAGAGAATAAATTTAGCAGAGGTAGTGTAGATACAAAACTATTTTTGAAAAAAAAAGATAATGACCTTCTTGTAGTTTAAGTTTATGTGGATGACATCATTTTTGGAGCTACTAATAAGGATCTCTGTCAAGAATTTGCTGAGTTAGTGCTGAATGAATTTGAGATAAGCATGATGGGGGAGCTGACCTTCTTCCTTGGACTTCAAATCAAACAAATTAAAGAAAAAATTTTCATCAACCAAATCAAGTACATTAGAGAAATACTTAAGAAGTTGGGTATGAAGAATGCAAAGGAGATTGGCACACCGATGAGCCCCACATGCAGACTTTACAAAAATGAAAATGATAAGAGTGTAAATGAAAAATTCTATAGAGGTACGATTGGTTCTCTACTTTACTTAACTGTAAGCAGGCCTGATATATTATTTAGTATTTATTTATGTGCAAGATTTCAGTTTAATCCTAAAGAGTCCCATATGCTTGCTGTTAAAAGAATTTTAAGATATCTAATGAGAACACAAAACTTAGATCTATGGTACTCTAAACAAATATCAATTGACTTAATTAGATTTTTAGATGCTGATTTTGGAGGATGTAGAATTGACAGAAAAAATACTAGTGGCACATGTCAATTTGTAGGGTTGAACTTGATCTCATCGTTTAGTAAGAAATAAAATTCGATAGTATTATCTACGATCGAGGTCGAGTACATTACAGTCGAAAGTTACTGTGCTCGATTTCTTTGGATTAAGCAACAGCTCAAGGATTATGGCATTGAGCAAAATAAATTTTCACTAAAATGTAATAACACTAATGCCATCAACTTAACAAAGAACCCCGTTCAACACTCTAGAACAAAACACATTGAAATTAGGCATCACTTTATTAGAGATCACATTCAAAATAATGACATTATACTTGAATTTGTATCAGCTAAAAATTAATTAGCTGATATTTTTACAAAACCTTTGATTGAAGATAGATTTAATCCAATTAGAGGTGAATTAGGAATTTGTAATCTCCTTCAATGATAAAACCTCTTAATATCTTTTTACTCATGTATTGGTTGACTTGATCCATGTGTTCTACAAATTTATTAAAATTATTTCAAATTTTTATGAATTTTTAAAAATTTGGCTCGAGCCGGCTCAACTATGCAATCGAGTTGACTCGACTGGCTCGACATGTCGGGACCCAATTTTTAAATTGTATCGATCTTTTTTTCGAAACCATGTTCCCCCTTTCATCCAAGCCTGCCCACTCTGAGTTTTTTTTCGGCTCTGACCTTAGTCTCTCCAAAATCCCATCTCTCTTCCTCGTCCAACCCTCAAACCTTTGGGATCTCTGAACCGTGGCACCCAAATCCCATGTGGTCGAGGCAAAGAAGCGGCAAGCAACGGCTCCGGGCACGACCTATTCCAAGAAGAAGCAACACCGAGATTCAGCTCAATCAGTCCCTTCCTCGACTTCTGCTCTGACTCGAGTATCTATAGCATCCAGAGCTGTTAGAATCGAAAGAAAAGTTAACTTTGAGTTTTTGGATGAACAAGGATTTTAGATTGGATCATGGATTCGACAGCAGGGTAGGGAGATAATGTGCTCACTCGAGTTACCGACCTATCCCCACCTTGTTAAAGAGTTTTTCGAAAATCTGATATTAGATATCGAGTCCATTGAGTCAATGGTGAAGGGGACTGAGATTATTTTTAATCAAACAAGATTAGGGCATCTTCTACAAATGCCCTCCTCTGGACTCCAAGTCGTGAAATTGCCGAATGATTTTGATGGAATGTAGAAGCTTCTCGATAGGATCCTTCTAAAGTAATTTGACATTCACAATGCCAATCTCATGCTTATTGAACTGAAGCTTCTTCACAGCATGATCAGCTAAATTTTCTTCCTATGGATAGGGAGATTTGACTAGATTTCTTTAAGGGATTTGGGCATGATGTTTCATATGGTTGAGGGCACTGCTATTAATCTACCCTTCTTTATGATCGAGCAGATGAAAAATGTAGGAGAGAATCTAAGAGTCTAGCTTGTCTTCCTTATGGAATGATCTTCACTCTTATATTCAGAGAAGCAAGCATTGAGTTGGATGGAGAGAACTACAAGCTACTCAAACATACTGACTACTACTCCATCCACACTCTCCATCACATGAAGTTTCACAAAGTGGGAGATGAATGGATCAGAGAGGGTGAAGAAGAGCAGCTCGAAAAAGTTTTTGGATCTTTCTCTTCTTCTCCATCAGACTCAGTTGAGCCATCCTCCCCTGCACCCGATGCTAGACCATCATCACCTGTTCCAATTGTTGCTCCATCATCCCTCCTCTAGCTCTGACTCCTGCATCTATAGTTGGTGAGCATCATCCTGCCTCCCCTCACACTTCTACAATGCCTCATACCTTTTCTGCAGAGGGAGTTATAGATTAGATGATGGATCGCATGGGTAGAATGTTTGCTGACTTCAAGTCTCAGATTTTACAAAGCTATGAGGCACTTCTAGAGCAGACTCAGCTCAGTTTCAAAAGATTTATAGTGAGTTGTTGAGGATTACTTTGAGACTTGAGAGCTTATAAAGAGTTGTGGACCACAAAACTGTTGCGAACCAGAGGACTGATCCCTCAAATCTTTGACAGAACATTTTTCAGAGTCTCGAGGAGATGAAAATATCTTCTAAGGGGCAGTTTGATTCTCTCATGCAGCAGATGAGCATCTTGTCTCAAAATATAGATATATTGGAGAAAAGACAGCATGAGACTACTGAGGATGTCGGTCAAGTGAAAGCTGAGGTTGTCAAAATTCTTAGAAGGACTAAAGATATTATGATATCACAGCGTGGCAGTGCAGAGCTTTTTGTCATAGGGATACGATGATTTGAGGCATAGTTGGGTCAGCTGTGGTCTAGGATATCCCCTTCTACCACTCAGACCAGACCTTCTCCTACCCCCACATCCTCTTCCAGACCTCCCTTTAGTGCCACGATTAGGCTTGGCACTGGTTTTCCACCCCTTCACCTCAGGCCTTTTGCTAGAATCCAGAGCAAGACATTACCTTCTTCCTCTTTATCATCTTATCCTCCTGGCCCCATTATTGAGGAAGTGCCAGATGAAGACTAGAGTAGTTACCTTGGATTATCCTTATGTTAAACCTAGTTTCATGTTTTGGTTGGCTTTTTTTGTAATGCATATTGTATTGTTTGGATAGCATCTTTTTATAAATAATACAAACAATTAATGAATATCTACTTCATTTTATCTTGCTGTGTAATTTATGTCTTCTTATGAATGTTACTTGTGAATGACTGTTAAAGATGTGTAGTTTCAAATTATATACTCTAGACTAGGCACACCTTATAAAAAATTTTAATTAGAATTAAATCATATTAAGAAAGCAAGTCTAGTCTACAAATTAACTTGGAGAAAAAAGGCTATCAAAAGACTCAGGATATGCTTAGCACGCTTACATCTTATTGATTCTGATAACTTTCTTATGAAATAATTATAAGCCTTTTAATGTTGACAAAAAAGAGGAGAAAGACTAAATTGAGCATATTTATCAAACTTAATTTCTTACGAAATAAAAAAGTGAAATGTTAAAATCTGAATAGAGACTATTAAAAATATATTTTCTGAAAATCACCTCATAAGTTGCATCTATTGAGGGGGAGCTTAAATTTCAATGACAAATGAAAAGTTCACATATGTAAATTTTGTAAAGATGCAACTTTCTTGAATCTAAAATTATTTGTGTAAATGGTATATATTGAATTATAAAAAGCCATTACATTTATGCTATATATTGAACAATTTTTTATACATATATACTATATACTCAATGTCTTGTCATCATCAAAAAGGAGGAGATTGTTGCTTCCGAAAATTATTTTGATGATCACAAAATATTAGAGCATATTTCAATACTAACATTCTTTCAAGTATGGCAAAAAATATTTTTACAGAAGAAAAAGACTGTTTGAAGATTTTAAATTTAATTGAAGATCATTTGAGTCAAGAAAATCGAGTTTGGAGAGCCCTAGCATAAGAAAAATCACTTTGAGAAACTTGAGCTGACTCTCTTAGAAATCGAGCCAGCTCTAGCATGGTATATCTTCAAAATTTTGGCTTGGCATGCAGTCGAGTCGGCTCGAAGTCAATCCGAGCTGGCTCTCTCAGGATGATAGAAAGACCATTTTTTGATTCTACGAGCCGAGCTAGCTCGAAACTGGAGCCGAGCCAGCTCTCTCAAGTTGGTAGAAAGTTAATTTTTTAGAAATACAAGCTAAGCCAGCTCGAGGACAGATCTGAGCCAGTTCTCTCAAAAAAATAGAATACCAATTTTTGAAGGAAGCTATCGAGCCAGCTCTCTCAGTCGAACAAAATATATTGAAATTTTGAAAAGTGCTGTTCGAGCCGACTTAAGATCAATCTGAGCCAACTCGATGGTGTCTGACAATCTCAACGGATAATTTTTAGACAATTTTTTTATCAGAAAAAACTCTCAACGGCTATTTTCCATCTCCAATGATCACAAATGGCTAGTTTCAAGTCCAAATTACTCAGAGGTTGGAGGGAATCATCAAGAGATAAAAAAAAATCAAGGAAAGAGAGAAGAACAACTGTTCATTACTAAAAGAAAAAAAATTATATCAAAGCTAATCAAGAGTGTCCACCAACTCCAACTACATTCCTCTTGATTTTTTGGAGAACTAAAGAAGAGGGACAAAGAGCATTGATTGTTGGCATTCAAGTCCCCAACCACTGGGCTTCAACGACAACAATCCGACCCTCCCAAAGGGTTTCCTTTATTGTTCTATTTTTCATTTCTAAATTGCTGTAATAGTTTCAGCTGGGGCTGAAACTCGAAGGGATAAATTTATATCAAACTGGGGTTAGTTTAGGGAGTCTTGAGATAAGACTTGTAAAGATTTCGATTGGTTGACCTGAGCTAAAATTAATTGAGTTTGTTTGTAAGCTCGGTGAAAATAAATACATTGTAATCAGATTGATTATAGTAAAAATTTTCAAGGGATAGCTTGGGAAGTGAATGTAGGTGCTTGAGGTGCACCGAACCACTATAAACTTGCTATATTTGTGTGGTTGTGATCTCTTTTTCTTTCTGCATTTAGTTTTAGCTCATTTAATCATTGTATTTTCTATTTACTTATCCTTCTGCACAACGTATATTACCTTTAATTTGAAAAAATTTTAACGACCCAATTCACCCCCTCCCTCTTGGGTTGTCTTGCTGGGCAACATAATGTTTAGCAGGATATGTACAAAAAGAATCTGATATTTATAAATATATTTATTA
This sequence comes from Elaeis guineensis, assembly GCF_000442705.2. Taxonomy (NCBI): domain Eukaryota; kingdom Viridiplantae; phylum Streptophyta; class Magnoliopsida; order Arecales; family Arecaceae; genus Elaeis; species Elaeis guineensis. The sequence continues at coordinate 18,581,204 of NC_025995.2, forward strand.
ATAAATAAATACATGAGTTATTAATAAATGGATGTTAGATTTATTAATAACTAATAGCCTTAAATTTTTGAAATTCTAATAAGAAAAAAATTCGAGGATGAAATTTCTTTTTATGTGATACCCAGCTTGTTTTAAGCCAATATAGTGCTAGGCTTGGTCCACTTAATCAGCCCAGATGGATCAATTATGTATAAGAAACAAAAAAAATAATTGAAAAAGACATACTCTTGATTTGCCAAAGAGAAGCCGACACTGAGAGGGATTCAACCTCCCCTCTAATCTATTTAAGCACCCCAACCTTTCCCTCACGAATTAAATCCCAAAGTTAAAAAGATTTGCTAGTGTCTTTATTTGTTTTTACCGGACACCACCCACCATCACCGCAACCAAACACCTTCCCAAACTCTTTGATTTATTCTTCTCCAAACACTCCTTAGCCCTTAAACTATAGTTTTTGACTGGTCATCACTGGAATTTTAGTCGAAAAGAAAGGTCCTATTTTGCTTTCAATTTCCCCTTTTTTTTGCTCTTTTTTAAATTTTTTTATGCTGATTGTCACCATTGACTACTAGTTGGGATACCTTTAGCTGCATCATCATGGCCCGCATCACTAGCCATAGCCACCAACAATGTGAAACCCCTCTATTCTGGTAAAAAAGGGGAATCAACAAGTCTTTATTTCGCTAGAAGCTAAGAGAAAAGGAAAGAAGAGAAGAAAAAGAAAAGAAACAAAGAAAAGAAAGAGTTTCTCTTTCCTTTTTGTCTCTCTTTCCTCTCTTCCCACTTTCTCTCTCCACTTCTCTCTACTTTCTCTCCCTACTTGAATTTTTACATCTTAAAAAGAGCTTCACTCAATGATTTTGATCTACCTTGATCAAGAGGATTCTGACCCATGGCCATCGGATAGTGTGATAGCACCCACCGACCATGTCAGACATTGTTAAATTCTATAATCAATTACAACCTAGCATCCTAATATTACTCTTGATTATAGTTGATTGATTGCAAGCCCTAGATTAGATCAATTAGGATGTTGGGTACGATCGCTTAACTAGCCCTGTGAGGGTGTCAGAGCTTAGTATTTCTACTTTTAAAATAATTATAATTAAATTTTAATAAAATATAATTTTGGATATTAGATTCTGAAAAAAAATCATAAGATTAGTTGGATTGTCGACTTATTGTTTGTGCAAGCTTAAGATGCTTCCATGTCAAACAAAAAAGCCTACTCCAGGTGATGCTAGAAAAGTATCAAATTAGCAGGATGACAGCACTTTCCAGCAAGTCGATGGCACCCGTCAACAGAAAGAAGTGTTACACAGGATCCGATACCAATGGTATAGTAGGAAGAAAGAAGAAACAAAATAAAAAATACAATACAAATATGTAGATTGGCCTCAAGCCTATCTCCATGGGACGTGCAAGCTTCACTATGAGAGAACAAAACTAAACCAATACAAGAGGAACTCACCGCTCAATCCTTATACAAGTGTCTCTCACTGAAAAGTACCAAAACTTTTATAAAAGCTCTTTGAAATCTCTCTTGAAGACTTTCTATACCTCCAAGATATCACCAGCTCTTCAACGCAATAAACGGCTTGTCAATTGGAGCTATATAGGCTTCAAATCTCAAAAATACTATTTTAATAGGAATACAAAATCCCAATCAACCCTAGAACTATATGTGGCTGTCCGATCGTGATCGGCTCGCATCAAAGCCATCCAATCATACAAAATAGCCTCTGATCATGCTTGATCACATCTAGATTGAGTTCCAACTGTCCGATCATGACCGACTACGATCTGAACTGTTAGATCGCACAAAAACTCCCCTGGACGTGCGTGGACCGCTTGTTCGGTCCACATGGCCCCATGGACCACCTAGCGGCCCAGGGTCTACAGTGGACCGCACAGGGGTGCTGGGCCTAGGTGCCCGCGCACGCAGGGCGGCTCGTGCGTGCTCCTGCACTGGACTTGTCCGCATGCTCGACGGCACGCACCTACACACGTCCGCATCTCCATCGGGCCCGACCCATCGTCGCCTTGTGCACCGTGCCACCTTCTTCGATTTTTTTCACACGTATCTTCACCATCGGACTCCGTTTGGACTATTCTTGGACTCGTTGAACTCCATTCTCATCTTGAACCTATTGTGGCTCAATATGGATAGAATCTCGAGGTATCAAATCTCAACAATCTCTACCTCGACTCGATATTCGACCTCTATCTGTCTCTGAGAGCCTGTGATCCGTCTCACACCCAAGCCTTGGGGCATGCTGCTGTCTCATGGATGGACAAATGTGGAGTCGAGCAAGGCCATTCGATCCTACCTCCATTATGGTCTATGTCCACTCTGACCAAAGACCTGCTCGGAGAAGTCTCCTACAATAATAGAAACTTCACTCGTGACATCGCTCTTGTCCTTTCGAGTCTTCCATCTAGTGCTCGATCCACTTCCACCTAAGCTCCACCTCGCATTAGGCTCCTCTTGGCTCTTGAAGCTCGACCTCGCACTAGGCACCTCGTACTGGGCTCCTCTTGGCTCCTGAAGCTCCACCTCGCATTAGGCTCCTCACTAAGTAGTAATATCCTCTCGTCCTCTTCTTTATCTCCAGAATAATCCTATCACCGTATAACACTTTTAAGATTCCTCCACCAGCTATCGTCCTGTAGCTCTTGAATCCAGTCTACTCAGTGAGATAAGATTTCATTTGAAATGGATATACATTGGACCTCCCAATCTCCTCACTACACTATCATGTGTCCTCCAGCTGATCATCAAGATGCCTCTGATCGCACAGCTCGATCCATCCGATAAATAAACAATGCCCTCACTGCTCTTCAGGGATCAAACTATTCATCTCTGCAACATACATGATAGGTGCATGCAGAATCTAAAATCCACTGTTGAAAAAAGTAGATACCTCATCAGATATCTCTAGAACATCATCTTCTGACTTGCTACTGGCTGTCACTGTAGTAGCCCTCATCTGATCTCTGAGTAGGGCAATCTCTAGCTAGATACCCCAACTCATCACACTAGTAACATCTGATCTTGCTCAAGTCTCTCATTTAGGACTTGGACCTCCTCATCGTGATCTCCTATCGCTCTGTCTGCGCCTCCGCTCCTCCAAAAATCACCAAAGTGAGCTGCCACCACCTAAGCTTGAAGCTGGGTTCTCCCTCCTGAGAACTTCATTCTGAAGAATCGTCGATATGACCTCGTCCATCTTGATAGTGCTCTTCCTTACTAGAAAAGCAGTCACCAAGGATTCATATGAAGAGAAGCGATGCTAGCAAGACCAGTGCCCTGGTCTTCTCCTCAATTTTCTCCAACGTTGAGGAGGTCAATGAGGATTTTCTGAAAATGGCTGAGATGCTCCTGCATGCTCTGTCCCTCAGTCATCCACAGCTAGTAGAACTGCCTCCAGAGGAAGAGAGTGTTGGTGAGAGACTTTGCATGTACAACTTCTCAAGCTTCGACCTCAGAATCATCGAAAAAGTCTCGTCAAGCACATGGATCACCACCTCATCTATTAGATACAAGTAGATCGTGCCTACCGTCTACATCTAGAGCCGCCTTCAATTCTGCACTTCCATGGTAGTCGGCTTTTCCTCATATAAGAGAGCATCTATCAATCCTTGCTGGATGAGCACGTCCTTCACCTTTGCCTGTCATAAGGAGAAATTGCTCTTTCCATCAAATCTATTGATCTCCACCTTGATTGTGCTTGTCTTCTTCATCTTCTATCTCGACTACACCACTGCAATCTATGCTCTGGCACCATCTTGCTTAATACCAATTATTGCATAGTATTCGATACCACATGGTGCAGCAGAAAAAAAAAAGAAATAAAATAAGAAACATGAAATAAATACGTGGATCGGCCTCAAGCCTACCTCCATAGGGGTACAAGCTTCACTATGAGAGAATAAAATAAAATCAATACAAGAAGAACTCACCACTCAACCCTTGTACAAGAGTCTCTCACTGAAAAATCTTAAAACCCTTATAAAAGCTCTCTGAAACCTCTCTTGAAGCCTTTTTACACCTCCAGAACGTTACTAGCTCTCCAACGCAATAAACGGCTCGTCAATCGGAGCTATATAGGCTCCAGAATCTCAAAAATATTATTTCAATAGGAATATAAAGTCTCAATCAACCCTAGAACCATCCATGGCCATCCAATCGTGATCAGCTCGCATCAGAGCCGTCTGATCATACAAAATAGCCTCTGATCATGCATGATTACATTCAGATTGAGTTTCAGCCATTCGATTATGATTGACTGTGATCTGGACCGTTGGATCGCACAAAAACTCCCTTGGACCACGTGTTTGGTCCACGCAGCCCCATTGACCGCCCAGCACCCCACAGTCCATGGAGGACCGTGCAGGGGCACTGGGCTTGGGTGCCCGCTTGCACTGGGCCAGCCTGCGCATACGCCCACGCTGGCCCGCCCGCGCGATGCCCACACTGGCCCGCCCACACATGCGCCCGCACTGGCCCACCCACATGCTGGGCCTTATGCGCCTGCGCATGCACGCATCTCAGTCAGGCCAGGTCGCGCCACCACCAGTCACCACCAGCTCGCCCCGCCTTGTGCACCATTCCACCTCCGATCTTCTTTTGTGCGTATCTTCACCGTCTGGACTTCGTTTGGACTGTTCTTAGACTCGTTGGACTCCGTTTGTCATCCTGGACCTCACTATGGATCAAATCTCAAGACATCCAATCTCAACAGGAAGTCATTGATCCTATCAAGAATACTTAAACAAAGCAGCAAGAACCAAGCATGGCTCAAATCATATAGATATTAGTTGAATTAACACAAATGTAGCACCAATTACAACAATAATTACTACAACAATAGCAAGTGTAATAGTAAATGCAAATACAACCACCATAGGGATGTGGAGAGTAGTAAAAATAATGAAGTAATATCACAGAATTTAGGAAGTTGGCTCCACCAGCTTTCAAGAGGACTACAGAATCTTTCGAAGCTAAAAATTAGCTTGTGGAAATGAAAAAAATATTTATGGTTTCAAGATATTTTGATGATGAGAAGATCCTTTATGCATCTTACTTGTTGCAAAATGAGGCATTCTATTGATGGTGGACATTAGAACAAAAAAATGAATAAGACAGAGAACAACTCACCTAAGAAAGGTTCTGAGGAGCATTTTATAACAATTACTTTTCGCATAAAGATCCAGAAAGAGCAGGATTTTATGTATCTAAAATAAAAGAATATGATAATTATGAAATATGAAGCTAAATTTTTGGAGCTTGCTAAATTTATTCTAAGATTGGTTGAGGATGAGCATGATCAAATGCATAAATTTGAGATGGGACTAATGACTGAAATTAGAAAGCAAGTAGTACCATATGCACTAAGTACCTATACAGTTGTGGTAAAAAAGGCATTAATAATTAAAAGAGAAGTCAGTGAAAAATGGGTAGAAAGGAAAAGGAATTAAAAGAAGATATTAGCGAATGATAACTCTAGATGATTAATAGTTTTAAGTATTTCAGATGTGACAATGTTCATGTTAAAAAAGATTATCGTTGGAATATTGGTGCTTGGTTTGGTTATGGTCAGAAGGGCTACAAGATAGTTGAATGCCCACAAAAAATGGAGAGTCAATTTGTTCCAATAGCTGAATAAAATAAGAATGAAAGCTTGAAACCTTGGATCCAAGAAAGGATCTATGCTCTTGCATGACAAGATGTACAATATTCTGATGGAATGGTGATTGGCTTTGATAGAGATTCTTAAAATTAGATGAACTTGTTCATTAATTTTTTATTACAAAATAAGTAATGCTTCATTTTTTTAGATTAATTAATAAATTATAAAATATTTTTTATCATAACTTATGAATTGGGACATTATATTTTTGTTAGATGTATGCTGTAGAAGTCTGATTGGCTGATTCATGTATACATTCTAGGGCATAATTTTATAATTAAATTTTTAGAATAAATAAAATTTGAATTATTTTTCATTCATATTGTGTTTAAATTATGTCTATGAATCATTCGAGGAATTAACAGATGATAATACGTATTCTCAAGAGTTGAGAATTTAAGGCACGTATCATTAGTGATTAATTCCTAAATACTCTCGATCGATGGATTGTCACGGGGATGGTGATTGATCTGAATAGATCAGTGCACGGATCACTTTCCTTAATGGATAGACGGATCTCAAGTCTATAATATAAAGATATTAGAGTGAGAGTGTAGATGCTTAATAGAGATCAAAGATACTGAGCATGACAATATGAGAAGTCACTAGGATGGCTACCCACTCATCAGTGACTTATTCAAAGTTATAGTTGTATAGATAGTTCTTTGACCTACGATATCTTGACTATTCATAATGGAGTTGCTATAATTTGACTGTATGATTACTTGGTTATCTAGCTATTTGAAATCTTACGGCATATGTTGGCTACAGTAGGTCCATTATAGGAAAAGGGTGTGTACCAAAATGGGATCTATCGACTTTGATAGACAGAGAGAGGTTCTATGCAGTTCATGAGATTAAATCTAAAATCCATGACCATGATAGAAGAATGATGGAAAAGATTTTTCATAAAGTTCACATGGACTCGAGTTGATTGAATCTGACACATACAAACGAATGGGTTTGACAAGTTATCCTTGACCTGCATCTTGTCGGAACTCATGATAGAGGATCCAAACTATATGGTAATTGCACCTAAAGGTTCAATATTCTATTTTACTAGATTGCTACTACATATTGCTAGATGTCACTGATAGATAGTGAGACTCATCGAGCATCGTCTTGATGATCGATGACTCTTGATGGGTAGAGCTGAAAGTATTTCAATCCATTGAAAAGAGTTTCGATGATCTTATGATAGGGATCACAATATATCTCACTATCAGACAGAATAGAACTATGAGGTCATACACTAAAGAGGTCTTTATCTGATCAGATGGTTGAATTATGATTATGAATCGTAATAAAAATTAATTATTAATATGATTGATCATGCAAAAATTGTAATTAACTAATTCGCTAAGTATTAGTGAATTGTAGGAGGATCAATTGGCAATTGGATTATTATCTGACTCAATTTGACTGAGCTATGGGATTCAAATTAGATCTAATTGAATTAGATTCAATTAGATTTGATTTGAGCTTGATTAGATCAAGTCTAATTGAATTATGAGATAATCTAATTATATAAGGAGATCAATTTCTAGTTTGACTAGAACTTGATTGAATCAATTTTCTAATCAGATTAAAATTTAATTTAGATTTAATTAAGTTTCTAATTAGATTAAAAATTAACTTAATTTACTTGTTAACTAATCTTAATTTGGTTAGGATTAAATAGATTTAAATTGGATTTAAATCAGCAAACAAACGAATCCTAGTTGGACTAGGATTTTTCCTTGGTGCCACCTCTCTCCTTGCATCATCTAAGCCCAACGCCAAATCTGATTTGGCATATGGTTAGACTAGCCTAAGCATCTCCACACCACCTCTTATGTCTATTTTTGGTTAAGATTAAATCTGATTTGATCTAATTTTGATTGGATCAAAACAGGACTCCCAATTTGATTAAATTTCATTTTAATAAACCTAGTCAAACTCTAAGCCCTTTAACCCTTGGACACCATCTATAAATAAGGAACCTTATGGATGTCGGAGAGCATCTGAAATCCCACCTTGGGCATTAGGTTTTGGGCATGAACAAACTTGGGGTATGAGGTTTTAAAGAGAGAAAAAAAGAGAGAAATGTTCTCTCCTCTTTTAGTTTTCTTATTCCTCCTCCTCTTCATATTTTCTCCTCCTCTTCTCCTTGTTCTCTGAGAGGGTCTTAGAGAGTTGAAGAGGATCTTCAATCAGCCATCAAGGAGACATCTTCTGCAAGGGAGCTAGCAATCTAATGAAGACAAAAGCTTCTGATTGAATCAAAGACTTCGTATGGATATCCGTAGAGGTCAGATGCGTGTGCGGCTCTGCAAAAATCTCGTTCTGCGAAGAAGGTATTCATCTAATCTAAATCTAATTTTTTTATTTTCAGCATCTTGATCTTGCATGTGATAGATCCTAAGGCATCAATAGATTAGATCTATTACATGCATGATAGATTAAAAGAGTTTTAATCTAGGGTTAAAATTTTTTCGCTGCTAGTTTTTAAATTTCTGCATGCACCTCTAGGAGATAAGATTTCTTAGAAATCTAACAAGTGGTATGAGAGCCTAGATCATTTCCCACATCTGAAATCCCACCTTGGGTATCAAGTTTTGGGTGTGAACAAGCTTGGGGCGTGAGGTTTTAGAGAGAGGGAAAAAGAGAGAATGGTTTTCTCCTCTTCTAGTTTTCTTCTTCCTCTTCTTCTTCCTGTTTTTCTCCTCTTCTTCTTCTTATTCTCTGAGAGGGTCTTCAAAAGTTGAAGAGGGTCTTCAATCAGCCATCAAGGAGGTATCTTCTGTAAGGGAGTTAGCACCCCTATGAAGATAAAGACTTCTGATCAGATCAAAACTTCATATGGATACCCATAGAGGTCGGACGCGTGTGCGGCTCTGCAGGAACCTCACTCTGTAAAGAAGATATTCATCTAATCTAAATCTTATTTTTTTATTTTTAGCATCTTGATCTTGCATGTGATAGATCCTAAGGCATCAATAGATTAGATCTATTGCATGCATGATAGATTAAAAGAGTTTTAATCTAGAGCTGAAATTTTTTCACTGCTAGTTTTTAAATTTCTGCATACACCTTTAGGAGATGAGATTTTCTAGAAATCCAATAAGTGGTATTAGAGCCTAGGTTGTTTCATATGTATTAGATTAGGATCTGAAAATCAGATTTAATAGAACTAAAAATTTTTGGTGAAAATTTAAGATTGTTCTGGTCAAAGTTTGTTCTAGAGCGATCATTGAATGTTATTTGATAACAAATTAATCAAAATTTTTAGATCTAATTTTTATGATGTATAAAATTAAAATTTGATACTTATGTGATACATGAGATGTGAGTTATGATATGATCATGTTTAGATCTATGTTACATGAGATGTATATGATTAGATCCTATTTATACATGAGATGTATAAGTGATATGCATATGTGATATGTGCAGATGTAGTTTGTTAGATTTAAAATATATGAGATGTATGTAATTAGATCTAAATATACATGAGATGTATAATTGATCAAACCTATTTTAGATTAGATCTTAATTGGTTGGGTTAATCGAAATCATCCTGACATATGGTTATCTTGGCATAATGGAGATTATGTTGTATGGTCGTCCCAAGATGATGTGAGATGACATCCTTTAAATTAAAAATCCTAGATCCAAAATCGTTTATGATCTAAATATAAATTTAGAATTTATGTGGTTATGTATAAGATAAATGATTAAATATTTAGATAAAAAATAGTTTTGGCATCTAAGCTATCTCATGTTCATAATGCACTTAATTGAAGATCTAAAATTATGAATTAAAAATCTAAAATTGAGTATTAAGGATCTGAAATTGAGAACTTAAGATCTTAATTTTAAGCATAAAACATGAGGATTTGGCTTGGATAGTTTAATTAGGTCTAGTAATTTAATTACTTTTGAGTAATCGATTAGTACATAGTAGGGTTCAATCGAGACGAGTAGTTGATTCAACCTAATCAAAAGTTGATTAGGATTAGGTCAAGAGTGCTCGAGATCAACCCAATAGTTGTAGATCGATCACATTGATTAACAGTCTTATATTAGATCGATTAACTCAAAGATCTGATTTGGCTCAGCGGCTCAAGCCCGAGTTACATAAGCTAATCTATTCAAAATTGATTGACCTATTGGTATCTAAAAAAAGTGGTTTGGCTTAACGTAAAGAAAGGTAGTTATTTAATTAGTTTTATTCACTAATTTGATCAATTTATTGATGTCTAAGGAAAGCAAAGGGGAACCCCCACTGATCTCACATCTTTTTGATCAATTTGGTTGATTAGTCTTGATGTGGTTGCTTGATGATTCAAGCTAGCCCACGTCTTTAGGGTTAGTCATAACAGTTATGACTAATTAGGATTAAAGAGATCTAAAATAAAAGCTCCTCAATAATATTAAGTTGAATGGTCTTCTACTATTGTAGAGTGTCATGCTTCTCTCATGTTGACTATTCTCGATGGATACAGTAGTTCAATTGCAACAGGAGAGAAACAACAACTCTATTGGCATGAGATGCTGTGGGGTGGAGATGGGATTAGGCCAATAATTGTTAGGCGAGGGTCCTAATGACGGCTTCACTCGCGTTCAATGATGGGTCTGACTTAACTAGGAAATAGATCAATAACTGTCAAGAAGGTTTAGGACCTAGAAATCAGGTCTACTGCAATTTGCTTAAGAAGCATTGGGCAAGAGTTGTCCACCTATATGTTAACATGTTTGCCAATAACTGTCAGATGAGATAGCATGCCAATTGGTGGGACTGCAAGACCCACTAGGAACCTTAACTCGCAAAAGAATTTTTACTTTCCAACCGAGGAGTGTTGGATTCGAAGAAATAGTAAGAGCTAAGATTATTTTTAAAATATTTTTTTAAAACAAACTAAAATCAATTACAAAAGTCTAACTAAAAACTTCTTCTCTCAATAGAAAAATTATCTGCCTCTAAGTGATTTGCCCACTTCTTTGAATACAACCAATTGTCAGATTCCAACTATAAGGATTGGTTAAGAAACTTGAAAGATGTTTTGAGTTTCAAGAGGTTAGATTATGTTTTAAATCAGAAAATACCGATAGAGACCTTGAAGAGTTCAAGGGATACACCTTTAAAAGGTATGTCGGATCTGCTTGTGATTAAGACTAATCTTATGATTTCTTCTACAACCAGTTGGGTTATAGACTTTGGTTCTAGTGTACACCTGTGTATTTTCATGCAGGATCTTAAGAAATGTAGAAGTTTGAGGCTAGAGAGATGACCCTATGAGTGGCAATGGAGTAAAAATTACTGCTATGGCCGTAGGGATTGATCTTCTTTGACTACCGTCTGATTTTTATCTAGAATTAAGAGACTGTTATTGTGTATCTGCTACTAGCACAAATTTAATTTTTATTTCAAGCCTAACCAGGATGACTATGAAATCAATTTCAAGAAGGACCATTATACCATTTATTTTGAAAATAAATTGGTTGGATGTGGTCAGATCTAAAAATATTACATAAAATAGCAATAAAATAAATCATAATTTTTTTAGATCTAATTTAAATATATTTATAATTTTAAATTTAATTATAATAATTAAAATAATTTTAAAAATATTTTTTAAAAATAGATCAGCACGTACTAGGACAATCTTTTCAATGTAAGGGGTAAACCTTACATTAGGACAATCTTATATCCATCCGTATGATCTTTTAATCAATTAATTTTATTTCTATTTTATCTGATGTTAGATTCAATCTTTGTTTACATGTGCATTGGAAAAAAAAATTTAGGCATGCACATGGACATATATAGAAACAAAGCAAAACATAAATCTACATCTAATCATATTAGATCATAACATAACATCACAAATAATTTCAGATCAGAATCTAAAATTATACAACATATAAATCATCTATTTCAAATCTGAATATGAATGGAAACCTATTCAAAATTAGATCTGAATACATGTTAAAATCTGGTTGAAACAATCGATCCGAACCTTCACAAAAATCTGTTCACAAACAGATCTGATTTCCCATGATAACTCTGTCAAAACATTTCTGAACTTTCACAAGAAAAATTATAAAATAGATCTGATTTCTATACATTAAGATCTGATCAAAATCAGATCAGAATTTTTAAAAAATCAAGTTGAAAATAGATTTGATTCCATAAGAAAAATCTTGTCAAAAAAAAAAAAAAAAGGTCTGAAGTTCAGCAAACATAAACAGATTTTTCTTTTCTATTAGATTTGAAACCTGGCTTTGCTACTAATTGAAGGGAATGATTTGATCTTTGATGAACAAAAGTCGAATCCCCAGAAAAATTGAGCAAGTTCCAGAAAAAAATTTTCAACCAAAGTATCAATATACCTTGATAGAAGCGGAAGAAACTTAATCCAGATAGCAAGAAGTCACTTTCTAAGAGCTGCTAGTGTGGCTCCTCTATTTTGACACATGCCATACTTCACAAGAAAAGGGGATGAAGTCCTTGGGGAGTCCTCACTTTGGAAGGGAAGCAATAGATGGCATGGAGAAGGAGGCTCACCGTAAGGTATCTCAAGGATTGATCTCCATGCCCATTCATGCCCCCCTTTTTAATTTTGTCACACAAAATCTGATCCAACTCCCCAACTAGATAAGAGCTAATCCAAATCAATTCAAATCAAATTTGAATTTTAGTTTTTGGATTAGTTCTTATCCATAGAAACCCAAGGAGAAAGGCGAGGTGCAAACTTGCACCTCCTCATCCTTTCACGTGCATAAAGAGAGATGGTGAGATTTCTAAATGCCCCTCCTCCCTATTGATTGCCTAAGAGGAGAGAGAAACTCAGGAATTTTAGACTTGGTGATCAAATTCAATTTAATTTTAATTTGAGTTCAATTTGAATCTAATTTGAATCCGATTCGAATCAAATTCAAAGAGGCTGTCAACCCAAATCTAATTAGGATTGAGATCCAAGTCCAACTTGGATAATTAAACCCAATTAGCCTTAAATCAAACTCAATTAAATTAAATCTAATTTAAATTAATTAAGACTCAAATTCAATCCTTTCAAAATTATAGATCAAACATTGATCAGAAGTTCGAGTCTTAACCAAATTAGGACTTGAACCCAATCCCCTCAAATTCCTTAGATTACAAAATAATTTAAATTCATCTCCAAAATTAATCCTACAGCTAATGCTCAGTGCTAGCTAGACACAGTTAGTATTTAATTTCGTATGATCTCAAATTTAATTTTTAATTAAGTAAATCTATTTGTTCAATCAAGTCATCTACTTTCAAATTGAATATATAGATGTTAGGTCAATCTTTTCTTACGTCGCTTGATAATGTGCGTGACTCCATAGTTTCGAACACTAAGTCGATAGTATAGAAACTAATTCTTATACTAATCGAAGTGACCATCTAGCAATGATACCCGATATTCAGATAGGTTGAGTTGTTGCAAAGCAACTTTTAAGAATCTTCGCATATGGTTACTGCATAATTCATCCTTTTGATCTTCAATGCTTAAGACGACTTTAGGATTAATTGTCAAATCTTTAATCAATCATCCATATTATATTTTAACCTTATAAATCTTGTGACAAATCATATAGATTATCCTAATAAAGATTTTATTGAATTGAAATATAGTGAAGTATTATCTCCTAAAACTTAGAGCGGTCAATTTCATCTTGACTCACACACAGACTTCGTAAGTACTTAACTATGCCTAGAAATATTCCGTCACTATATTAAAAATATAGATAGTTCAGCATCAAAGCATAGTGAATTACTTATAAGTCATCATGGTGATCTCAAGTCAGAGGGATACTTATACCCATACTCTTCGTGAGCTGCTCTTGACAGTAGAGCACTCCGCAATTGAGTCATATTCAGTGAAAATATATTTTTATATTTTATCTGTATGCCATACCAGTATCTCTATACTTTTTGATTATAAGAATAATCAATATATATGACACACAACGATTTAAACTTGATAAGCATTATCGTCCTATTAATAACGTATCATTTGGTCACGAACATAATTTAAGAACAATTCAATAAATCCTCATCACCTTGATCGAGAGTTAATTGTTCTAAGGACTTCATCATTATAATAAGAATAGAAGATGCAAGAAATGATAAATTGTCAAATATTTATTGATATAAATCAAATTGCAATTCATATACATTAGCGCAATGGTCTATAATTAGATGATTGGCTTTAGGATACATTCCCAACACTTAGTATCTTCTATCTCTGCCCTTCGAGTAATCATCCTCTAACTCATCTTTCACTTCAGCATCATGTTTTGCCTTTACTTCGCAGAAGTGGGAAGCATCTATGATTCTATATTTATCGAAGGACATTGCTGCACAATGTCATTCTGGAATCCTACTAAGCTAATCTTGCCATTTGTAACTCTAGATGTTTCCCATCTACCACAATCATAGTATCCTATTGGTCCTAAGAAACTTCTTCCAAGACCCTCTAAAGCCCAAATTAACATATAGCTTGACAATAACAATTGCATGGCTGAATGAATTTTTTTTAAAAATTAGGGATTCAAAAACATAAACTTATTCTCCACAAGCTACAATTAGAAAATGGTACAATCAAGGGTAGAATGAAATTGGAAAAGTAGGTGGTACTACTAACAGGCAACTAACATTCATTGTGCATTGAATAAGACTGGTTTTGGTAGCTGAAAGGACTTGGAATCACCATATACTATATAGGAGACATTGTAGATTTAAGGGGAAAGAACAAAGACTAATAACAGGTGATTTAGGTTCAAGCATCCTGACTCACAATACCATTAAGTTCAACAAGTACTAAATTTATGGGAAGTTTCTTCCTCCATCACACTTTCAAAAAAAATAATGAGTTCAACATATAATGGGCCAGCTTATATAAAAATGTTAGGGTGGTAGCTCTAGGGTTAGCATTAGGGTGCAACAAAGAGAGGGACAATGGAATAGGAGACAAGAATTTTGGAGGAGACCAAAGGTGGCAGAGGTGGTGTCACTATGGTGAGATGAAATCTAGTAGGGAGAGGAGGGTTCGATCATAGTTTAGGGCATTAGGTGTTAGGCCCCATTTGGGAACACTTTTAGAGGGCCAAACAGTGCTTTCCAGATGATAGAAAGCACTTTCAAGAGATGTAGTAGTGTTTAATAAAAAATGAGAAGTGCTTTCCAGTTTTTCAAAAATCTAAAAGATGTCTATTTGGGAGATGCTTCATCTTGGAGTTTTTCTCTAAAAGCTCTACTTGGCTAATGTTGAGAAGTTGTTTCTGATTTAATAAAAATTATAGTGACCAAAACATTCGTGAATAAATCACGTAACTATATAATAATTACTAACTCATAATAAATATATTATATTATAGTATACTATTATATAATTATATTACATTATAATAGTATTATAGCATGTAATAATATTTTAAAATGTAATAATAATTACTATATTATATTATATTTTATCATATCATATCATATTATATTGTTATGTTACATCATATTATAATAATATAAAATTATATTAATATTATACTATATAATATTATTTGAATATGTAATAATATATTACTATATCATATTATATTATACTAATTATATAATTCTATGCAATGTCCTTTATTATCATTTTGTTATATTAAAAGTATGTTCTCGATTTGGTTACTAAACAAATGTATAAGCTCTATAATATTTTAAAAAATATAGTTACCAAACAGTAAACAGCTTTTTGTAAAAGCATTACTAGTAAAATCTCTACTTTCAAAATTTTATTTTCTAAAAGCTCTCTATTACCAATAGAAATCTCAAACAAGCCTTTGAGAAGAGAAGGATATGTGGAAGATGTCAAGAGGGTTCAATGTTTAGGTGTTAGATTTTGCTATGTCACTCATTAATATTATTTTATAACAAGGTAAGAGATATTTTGACCATCTATTTTTTGAGGGTCTTTAGGATTTTTTTTTTTGAGAGGTTAGAAAAGGTTAATTATAGGTTGATATTTTTTTTTTCTTTTGTATAAAGAAGATTATTTTATGAATAGGGTGAGTTTAAGATACCTCCACCACCTTGACGCCATCATCATTGGCCATCACACGCAACTTTGGCATCCTCCATGGCGACACCTGTATCACTACCACTATAGAGCTCCTCCATGATGATACCTATATCACCACCACCATGGATTACCTTAGGGTGACCCTCCTCCATGGTGACTCCCACATCACCACCATCATAGACAACCTAAGGGTGCTCACCTCCACGTCCTTCGCCTCATTTTAATTGATGCTGGTGACCTCATCACCTATGGTGGCAATGACCTAGCCCTCTTTAATATCTACATCTCCACTGGGCATAGCAACAGGCCCTTTCCGAAGTCGTCATCGACGATGATGGCAAAGGTGATAGCTCGAAGGTCAAAAGAGGCTAACTGATGAGAAAAATTATATCAATATATGGATGCCGCAGTGAAGAAGGCACCATAGATAATCATCATGAGGCTCGAATAAGGTCGAGCACCTTAATGGCAACAACTATAGGAGGGCCATATTCCTTGCACCCATGACAATGATGGATCCTCTGCCTCCAACTTATCATTATCGGCGTCTCCATCTCTCCTCTGCCTCTTTCTCTTCCACGGTGGTGATGACCTAGCCCTCCTCCTACTCCTCCACCCTGAACAATGACCCAACTACTCCCCTTCCTCCTTTGCTCGGTGACAACCCAACCTCTCCCCCCCCTCCTCGCCCTCTTCCTCATCTATGATAGCAATCATCCAGCCACTCCCTCCCCTCTCTTTCCAAATCATGGCTAGCCCTCCCACAACTAGACATCACCGCAACTAGGCATTAGGCATCAAAGTTTTTTTTGTTGATGGGAGCATTCAAAAAAAGCCCCCAAAGTTTGAGTTAATTATTGAACCTATCATCCATTTCAATACTAAAATGACCCTAAAGTTTGAAATGTTACTGCATCGATAATGCACAACCAACAATCGATAGAAAAATCTATGTTGTCCACATTGAATCAAATGGCCAGTGACTAGGACAATAATGAAAAGACTAAAATACCCTTTAGAGTATTATAGAAAATATATAGGAGTTAGAAACAAGGGTCTGATCTTCCTCTAAGGGTATTCTAGATCTTTTCGAACTTTGGTTAGCTATAACTAGGGTTGGGTAAACTAAGGTAGTGGATGGATCTAGATACATAAAGAGTTAAGGAAAAATATAGGAATTTATATATAAATATAGAAGATTTCAAGGATAATCTGCAAAAAAGAAAACTTATGCCTATTATATATTGAAAATTATTTTCTCTAACTGATATATTTCAAGATCAAGGAAAATCAATATTCCACGAATAGTTTGATTTCATTAGTGACAAAGAAGTATGATGCATGATATTGATATTTGCCCAATTTTGTGAAGTAATTAAGATAGAGTACCTATCCTATATGTGATCTCATCAAGTAATGAAATGCTAGAACTAATATGTGTAATTGATACTAATGATTCAAATTAAGAGAATATTGACAAACTTACTCTCTTTTTTTTTGCAGGATGGGATAGGGAGTTCCACACAGATTTGCTATTATTGATTACTAGCAATCAATCTTGTGCACTGCATATTTGATTGAAAAATATAATATAAATAAATCATAAAAGATTATTTAAACAGATAGAATGATGGAAACATCACACTGATTTTTGAAATTGAAGATAGATTTGGAATTATCTCAAAATCGGAAATTGGATTTGGAATTATCTCAAGATCAGAAATAAATATATTGGAATAGAGATATAAAGAGTGAAAAGTAAGTTAAGTTGCAAAAGATATCTGTTTTGTTTAGAAAAAAAATGATATGGACTTGATTTTCTATTGGCTTGCGGAGCTTACTGCTGGGAGAGACAAGCAACCCCTACTGTTGCAATCCAGCAGACAAAAATTAAGTAGTAGACTACTATTTGAAGCTTATACGTACTCCTTATTAGAAAAATAGATATAAAAGTAATGCAAGCACACTATTTAAGACTTCAAATAAATAAACATGTAAATAAATCAACATATGATGAATGGAATTACAGCCATTCAACAATGAGCAAGCTCTGCAGGCCCATCCTTTCACTACCTTGGAATTCAATCACCTTTTATTTATCTTATAATTTTCACAATTCATACCAAAACTCTCTCTGGTAACTTTACATGCACAAGAAATAGGCTTCTCACCTTATTTGTCATCCATATATCCAAACTCAAGCGTTTGAGCTCAAGTGACTAATGCGTCTCCCAAACGCCGTAGTTTTGTTATCTTACATCTCATGTGACATCTTTCTGTGACACTTTCTATCCATTGCTATTTCTATTCTGCTGCACATTTGATCACTATTAGTGGATTGCATAGCACCAATCAAATGAAGCCTACTTTTTGGCTAAAATTCCTGAAATGAAGAGGTGGCTTAATTGGACAACATGGACTCCTTTGGATCCGTTCCGAGAGCCAGTCCCAAGGGATGACTGTTATAGATTCCCCTCTCTCCACAGTTAGGAATCCTCACTCATGGTTAACATTATAAGGGTGAAAATATATTGATATTATCCATTCACATTTATTTTTATATTTAATTTAATCTAGATATAAATAAAATTTAAGATCCGACTAATATCTTTATCTATATCCGTATCTATATCTATTTTTTTAAATGCATATAAATATGGATAGGCAACTATCCGATCCATATTCAAAAAAATTTGAATCTATATCATAAGATTTAATTATCTAAGTTATATTTTTTTTTTTTTTTTTTTTTTTTTTTTTTTATACTTGTGTATCCGAATTATATCCATATATATATAAAAATAAATATGAATATAAATTTTTACATCCAAATAGTATTCGTATTTATATTCATCAAATAAAATAAATATAAATATAAATATACTGATATCTGATTTATATTCGATCAGATTTTAATCTAATTCAAGCCGTACAGAAAAATTGAGAAAAATGAGCGGAGCTATCTATCGTATGGCTCCTAACAAGAATCTTGTCTTGCCACTTCTTCCATCCCTTTCAGCATCTCCGGTTCTCTCAATTTTTCCTCAAAATTTACCACTACCTAATAACATCTTTTCGCAGTCACATTGCATAAAAATCTCAGGTTAGTGGTATATAACTATTTTACTTTACTATATACTTCTCTTTTTAATATTACATTTCACCTAGCTAATCTGTTTCATCATATGTATAAGCCAACTTAAAACATTAATAAACTCTAAAAATATCACAGACGTAAATAACTTAAAAATCATTCGCAAGCATTGATATTTGGCATATTACTTTATTATATATTTTAACTTTTCTTTAGCTTCCATGCTACCTTTACATACCAAGCTTACCGTACATTACATTATCCTTCTCATGCACATTTATTCTTTATGATTTCATTTTACAGAAGCAATAAATTTGTGTAGCTTGTGTAGGCTTTTTGTATTGAAAAAACATAATTTAGATATAACTTTTGAAAATGTCATGCATATTTTGGAAGTTACACATGTATATATTTAATAAAACAATTAAGAAAAAATTAACTCCCATCTGAGACATGCAATGCATGTGCTACATGGGCACATGAGAATGTTTTCATATAAACATATAACATTGTATCAAACAGCTATCTAACATTTAGAAAAATTTAAAAATTTTAGATGGAAAGAATTTAATTCACGGCCCTGATATTAAAATCAAGATTTCAGATCCCAACGAGAATCCCGCAAAACATCGGGATGAGATATCATCTCTTATGTTGGGACATGACTATCCTTCTCACATTCCGATTGAGATATCTTAGGATATTCCCTATCTCAATGTCAGAACGGAACGGGATGGTGAAAGTCCCATCCCACAAGAAAATCGAGACAGCTCTATCTCACAGAATTTAAAACATAACCTTGTAGCAGTTAATGGTCCTAGTTAAAAATGACAACTTCATCACCCAGTGGCTTCAAGTATTTACTAAACAGATATGGTACAAGAACCAACCACTTCCACTGCACGATGAGCTTGATCAGTTAAAAATATTGCATAACCTTTTCTTACAGCAGCAATGAAAAAATACAAACATTTTGCCAACCAGACTTGATCAGTCAGCTGCAAAATATTTGAACTTATTTATACAGCATACACATTAGCTGCTTTAGCCTTGATCCTGAAATAAATTATCTGACATGGAAAAATTCATAAATTGACGTGTTTATGAATGAATAATACAACAACAATTGTAAAGCTTGCTTTTATAGATTTGAGACCACGAAAACTGGAAAGTGGAGCTTTTGGCTCAGAGTGCTAGACCCTGTCCCCAATCTTGGATCTGCTAATCCAACGGAAATTCGGAACTCACACTATACAGGCAAGTGAACGTGGGTAGAATGATGAAAAAGGCAAGAGAAGATGGCGTTTCTGAATCTGGTATAAATGATGGATTGGTCCAGGAAGGGAAGTAGGTCATTGCAATGGATGGTAAATAAACCTTGGCATGAGATACCAGGTGTCTATCTTATTGATTGTTTGGAGAAGGTTGACATTTTAGCTCCTTTGACTGTATGTACCTTTGTAACGATCAGGATCCAACAAGACCCTTGTGGCGAGCATAAGCAACAATTAAGATGAAAAGAATGGCACATACTAGTCCTGAAATGATGACCACCTGTTAAGCAATCCAAAAGGAATGTAAGCAAGATATTGGCACAGATCAAACATGCCTTCTTTTCACTGATCGTTAGATGCTTACCCACTTGAATACATATCCATGGCTATCATTCCATGAGTATGGGATATTCATTCCAAATATCCCGCCAACTAGTGCATAAAGTGAGAGGCAAACGGTGCCTGAACTTAAAAACAGCTCCAACTGCCACATTATACAAGAGAAGAATCAATAATATTGAAACAATTATAATTACAGTATAGGAAAAAACATTATAAGAAATGAAAATGAGGCAATTGATTAAAGACTAAACAAATAAGTCAAAATGAGAGGAGAAACATGAGTAGAACAGTATAAGAATTGATGGCGACTGGTATAATTCAGGTCCTCTATTATTTATTGCAATCTACGGTAGATGAGAGTAAAGAAAGATTTCAAAACATCACCTGAATCAATTGATTTCGATGGTTGTCAAGCTGCAACCACAAGAAGTTATAGTGGACTCAGAACACGCATTTTTTATGCGTCACAAGTCCTAGTGACTATTGATATCATTTCATGCTTGTTGGGAATAAGATAATACCTGAATATTGATGTAGTCCTCTGTGTCATCTATATATTCACGCAGCTGAAAAGAAAATTGAAAGCAATTACTAGAAATTCTGAAGTCAAAAATATCAAAAATAAAAAGCATGGAGCTTAGTCTCTCCTCAAACAACAGCTTATGGAGAGAACCACGGGCTAGGCAAGATGCATATGAGCAGGTTGTGCACCATGATGCTGTATCTTAAAATTAAAAAAGAGGTCACATGAACTTGGCCTAGAAAAGGAAGAGGAAACTGGTGGGTCAAGATCAGTAAAACTGAATTCAACTGTGTGGATAGATCTCTAGAACTGACTTTGATTAGATGGACCAGACTTGTCATTGCAGTGATGATGTCGTTCATTTCTTCTGCCCATATGTGCGTCAGCCTATTGCTTGAAAAATTAAAAAATTGAAGAATATCAAAGGTGTTGACATACCGAAATGATGAAGGGCATGTCAACAAAATGATTGTAATGTGTTGGACATGCTAATACTTGACAGAATTTTGACAAAAGATGACATAAAACTGCTTTTTTGCCTTCACCAATCCAGAGGATAACATATACTTAAAAAGATTATGTAACAGCGTGAACAAAGGGAGAACGAACTCATATGAACATGTAAAAGGAATAACTAAAAGCTTCATGACAGCATCCCTTATCAATCCCAGCTTCACTTCAAACAAAATGCCACTTTAAACTCAGAGAATGCACATGTCAAGGAAATTAAAGGAATGGGATTATTTGACTGCTAGAAGTTCAAGAAAAGAACAAATTTCTTCAGGGCTTTAGAATTCAATATGGTTTTGCTTCTTATGAGAGATTTTTAAGGGGAAAGAGGAGAAAGCTCTATGGACTAGCTTGCATCTTTTAAACAGTGGATTGCAAGACTAGAGCCTGGTTCTGTGAGATTGATGCTCAAATCTCTTCAGATTGTCTAGTTAAAAAAAAAAATCAAAGAAGTACAAAGTAAATTTCCTAATTGTTTTCTTTTAGAGTTTGTAGACCATCTCTATGCGCAAATCATGCGGAAATATCATGAAACTATCAAAGTTTAAAGTGAATCACTTGCAAGTTTCATGAAAAAGTACATTTTTCATATTTTTCCCTTGTTTCTAACATGATTTACAATTTCTTCCTCACATATTCATATAATTACAGTGACATTTAGATTGTCGTGTTAATGAGAACTTCAACTTGTGTGAAGCATGCATATCTAACATCTTTAGATTTTAATTGTCATATGACCAATTTATAAATTTCAGTCCCAAGAACCTTTATACTTAACAAACTCATATAACACAATATAATCCAAGGATCTAATATGTGTGCTTGTAAGTATGTTTTCTCTTCATTCTAGCATGTTGATCCTTTTTTTATTTCAAAGATAAGACACTTTAATATCTAGCTGAAAATATGTAACTCAAACAGAGGCTGTCGGAACTGCAGAAACTAAGATACAGAAACCAGGGCTTAGAACGTCGCACTTTTACAGAACGTACAAACTCCATCATGCTAACATACTAATGTAGCCACCTTCAAATTACCTCCAGAAATTTTGTGCGTATTAAGAAGAAAATATAATATACATACACAAATACATGCATGCATGCATGCATAGATACATACATGTATAATGTATGTATTGTATATAATGTACAAGAAGAAATATATATATAAGTTTGTGGTAGTTTCCATTATTACTTCCAAGGAGTGTAATTTAATATTTCTTGTTAAGAGCTCATCGAATGTCTGGTACCTTCCTCTTTCATAGAAAAGTTCTGCAAGTTCCTTTTTAATGATTTCAGTGATCACTACCATCCTCCCACTTGTCACAGTTTTAGAATCTTAGGCTGCATTTGGAATGTGTGAAAAAAAACGATGTAGCTGAGTTAAATAGAGTAACTCTGAGGGGAAAAGGGAGGGTAAAACTATTCCACCATTTCATGGAAATCAGTTATTCCTGGTTTAGGTGCAATAAATGGATTAGGAGGAGAAAAGCAAGAGCATTTATGATGTACCAATTTTTGTAAAATACCCATCATGCCCTTCTAAGAAAAAGTAGTTTAAGCCATACACTCAGATGAAATGTTTGGATATAGAGATGGACAAAGTGGATTGAAAGCCTTTTATTCTTCCTTATTCCTCAACCAAACACAGCATTAATAGCTACCATTTGCAGTAGTTCATTGTCCTCCTCCAACCCCTTCTCCACATTTTGATTTCCAAGCCTTATAACATTCCTTAGAATTTTCTTCTGGATTTCATCTTCTCCTTTTCTTCTTCATTTGCAGCATCTCAAGTAAAATACTATGAGAAATGGAGATTCTGAACTTCTTACACACTCATAATTAATTACAAAGCTTAATCACATGCTATTATATGTAAACCATCTAAGCTAAAAGTAGCGAGCATGTTCAAAACAGAAAAAGAATTTATTTCTTTTAAGAAATATTGATAAACTTTCAGCTAATGATGCATCAATTCACACGATTTCTTTGTGTAAATTGGCTCCTACCGAAACAACAATTGTAGAAAATGATTCTCGGAATAAAAAAGGCCTAGGTCCATGATATGCCAATGTTGCCATCAGAGCTACATATTGAGTGACATTCACTGAATGTCTTGGACACCCAGTCAATTCATTTCAATACTGGAACAACTAAATGACAGAAAATTGGTTCATAGCTTAAATTATCTTAATAACTTAGATATCATCCAATTCAACTAAGCCATTTAATGGTCACAAACAACCTGAGAAATCTTCATGTAGCTTATCATGGAGTGCTCATATTAGCACGACTAAAGCATGAAAAGATGATTGGTCCATAGTAAAGAGCTTACAAATAATCCATATTTGCAAGGATATATATGCAAAACAACCTTAAGTATATTGTTCGATGGTTTGATAGTCTAGAGTTTAGCACCAAGACATAACATATATTTACACCAATTAGATCAATCATGAAGAGGTGCACCATGCAGAGCACAAAGCATTGAAGGATATATATCAAGTTAACCATATGGACTTTGAAGCAATTGATAAACAAATCATTTCAGATTAAGAAACACTTGTATAAAATCACATATTTCAATTAATCACTTACTGTGGTCAATCTGTTTAACGTGCCATCAATTTGCATGAAATATGCCTGCATAGGATAGAGAAGTAATATTTAGAAATAGATCTTAGGACAAGCAGGATTTTCTATTCATGTTTGCATTATCTTATTTTGTTTTGAGGACAGGCATGATTTAGAAAACTGTTTTTATGACCTCTAGTAACATTTCCAGCTCCTCAACATCATTTTCATTTCCATGTATTGTTGCTGCACTGGCCCTGCTTGCTCTAGATATCTTTGAGCCTATTGTCGGTGAACCAGGGAACCAGCAGGGAGCACCATAACCACTGACAGGAGAGGATGCTCCAGCCAATTTTCTTGACAGGTAAAGATCTGCCATGTCATCATCGTCATCAAGTAATTGTTCAAGCTCATCTCTTACCTGGTGAAGGCAGTAAACTTTATGATCAAGCAACAGAAAGAAGCAATGAAGATGAAACTCAGGCAATTTTGCAAAGGAAAATATACATAAGCATCATAATGAACACCAGTCAGCCATTGTATATTATAATCAAAGAAATATCATGCTTGAGGACTTCTTCATAAGATTGATTTCCAGGAAAGAAGCAAAGATTGTCACTAAACTCATAGAGCTCAAATTTTGAAAATCACATGTATGGCTCCACTCAAAAGAATACACATATGCAGGTAAACATGTGTGCATACAGATATATGTGCATGAGTGAGTATAACTTAAACACTTATCCAAGCCTTCTTGGGGTCAGCTAGATAGATGGATCCTCATTATCATGGTTCCTACCAGTATTGACCCCTAAGTGAATATCCTAAACCAACAACTTGCAATACAAGTTGCCACAAGCCCACTAAAGGACAGACCAAGAAAGTCAAATCGAATAAAATTATTTTGACGCTCAAGTTCAGAGTTTGCAGCTTTCCTTTCTGAATTTTGAATTTCAAATGGCTTAATATCTCTTTTCTAGCATGGAACTCACCTTGAATTATGGCTGTCAATGGTGCTTAGGCAGAATCTTGATTGAGAATAAATTGCTTGTGCTAAATGCACAGATTTAGGGACTTCCTATACTTTGATAGAAGTTGCTAGTTTGAAACTTTGAATAAAATTTTAACCATTGGATTTTAGATAAGTTTTGCACCTTCTTGCTCTGATCTCTTGGATGGATTCTTTTCTGTGGGGTGGGGGGGGGTGGTTGGGGGGCCCACAAGCATGTTTACTGGAACAAACCAAATTGCAGATCGACAACGGTGAGATATAGTTGGTTAGCACTGTTGATAAGATAAAATCACCAAGAAGAAATTTTTTGTCCAAGTGATGGGAACTAGAAATGCATGTTGCCTTATCAACATTCCTCAGTAGACAGAAGACCTCATGAGCATCGGGATTGGTTTATTAGATAATGCTGCTAAGAAATGACAGATGGGTTGAGTAGTGCTGCTTTGTTCCAGTAATAATATGGATAAGCAATGATAAGGCAACTCAAATCCTCTCCTCTAGCAACATCAGCAAAGTTGTACCACAAAATATTTATACAACAACAAACAAATGTAGCAAAAACTGTTTCTCCATATACAGCAGAATGCCAAGAAGCAGTTACTAGATAAAATCAGAAGGAACAAACATGCTAAAGTGGAATACTACACCTTTTGAACCCGAGCAGTCAATCTAGTCATTGCACTCTTCAGCTTACGAACTCTGTCCAAGTTACGGCTACTAATCTGCAAATTATTAATCAATTCCCCAAAAGAAAAAATAGCATTTAATTGGGAAAGTAAGCAGCTGATAGTGAATGAGTGAAAATACAGATAAAACAAGGCAAAGAGAAGAAAAATTGAGTCTGCAAATTAGACTGTTATTTCTTTCTTTATTACAAGGTGTCCCACAAACAAATGGTTGAACCCACATAATGCCGAGGTGTCAAATATTAAATGAACCATATAAATAGGAATACACAGTTTAAGATACAATAAAAACTTGCTGGCATTATGTTCAGTCGATAAACCACATAAATTTTCAATTTCCATGATAACTATTGGTTGCTACTGCAAACCAGTGGAACATAGTGATAAATGCTGCTTGAGATATCAAAAGTCTCTTTGGACTAAATTCATGAAATGATCAGAACATGCAGTTATATATCTGAGGAGGTTCCAGATATCCTAATAGGAAAGTATGCTGCGTAGACCAGTGTTACCCGGACTTGCATTCGGGTGTAGAACACTATATGAAACATTATCAATCAAGGATTGTGGAACCATCCCGAACCATCCGGTTCATAATGAGCCTTGCCCGCAGCAAACTGAGATAGTTTTGGCATTTGAAATGAGAAACCGACGAAGGAGGGAGAGAGGAGAAGGAAAGAGAGGAAAAGAGAGAGAAGAAGATTTGGGCGGGGGGGTTGTCTGCACATGGCCAAAGCCACTGGAGGGTCAGAGGAAGGGCTGCACCCTCCTCCTGATTGAAACAGGGGTGGAAGCCTGTATTTTTTCTTTTTATTTTGTTGTTTCCAACAGAGTTGGCAACCCTCCGATGACCTCCGGTGACAATCTTCTCCCTCTCCCCTCTCTCTCTTTATCTCTCACGTTCTTCCTCTCCCCTACCCTTGCTACCATGTCGGTATGGGCTCTACCGGCCTTCACCATCACTCTCCATCTCTTCTTCCCTCCCTACCCCCCTCCATCTTTTCCTCTCCCATTCTCCCTCTCCCCCGCCCTCTCTATTGTGTCGATTTGGGTCCAACATCGAACAACAAAGAGGCATACTGAACCATGCTACCAGCCAATCGGTTTAGGCTCCAATACCGGCATAGCGAACCTAATGTAATCGATTTGTTTATGCATCAAACAGTTTGTAGATATATCAAAACCACAGATGGTGAACATTAAGAATGAGGGAAGAGTACTAATATAACAACTGATACAGCTCTTGAATGATACCCACCATGATGATGTTGAAGTGGCCTTTTCTTACTCAAAAAAGACTTGGTTAAGAATCTGCATTTTACAAGAACTTTGTACAATATGAAATAATTATCTACACTAAAGAAAATTTAGGAGTGTAGACATATTTAACATCATAGGAAAGGCATACAACAGTAACCATTTCTCTTTCTTCATTTTTTTGTGAAACCATTTGATTTATGACATGCAACCTACTAGTGTCCTTAGTTTTAAAAAAATAAATAAAATATATAGTGCATCAACATTTCAGTAATTAATGATTGATATGTTTCTCCAGTTTTTTAAGGTCTAAAAAAGCATTATCAATTAACTAGCTTTAACACCTTTCAACATACAAATCAAATAAGTACTAAATACCATACTGAAACTTCAAAATATGGAGCGACATCATCACACAGTTATAAATAGATTAGTAAAAGTTAGCCCAAAACCAACAAAAAGAATGCAATACCATCAACCAACTAGTGCCAAAACTTACATCATTCATGTCAAACAGTTCACTACTGTTAAGTTGATTGAGATCAAGAGTGATAACACCATGCTAACATGAATTGCTTTTTAACAAGAGTACTTATTAGCAAAAGAAGAAATTTCCAATTATACAAAAGATAAAACAGCTTGATGCATATGATCTTTCAATTTCAATTTTTCTACTCTATAAATTCAAATTAATCAGATATTTAAATTAAACTTCATTTTCCCCGCCCTCATCCCCCCCCCTCTCCCTCCTTTTCTCATGTCAAATCAGGCACTGTGGCCGAGATGATTTCAAATCTCATGTCCATGTTCATGCAACATGCCATCAACAAGGTTAGTCATTAATATGAAATTACTTTTAATAGTTTTCATTTAATCATAATATACATGGAACTATATCACTTGCATTTTTCTGATAGTAAAAAAAATGCAAGTGATCTATATCACTTGCATTTTGCTAGCTATTCCTGCCCCGAGAAATGTTTCTAAGATTTCTTCCATCCGGCTTCTAGGATTTATAAACCCCATGTTAATTGTAAAAAATTGTTGAACTATTGAATCCAGCATAGTAGTGGATGTCTACTATTGAGTGATCAATTAAAACATGAAAGCAGTTTCTTACAGCACTATATGCAGAACAGACTGCTCAGTTTTAGCCTCCATGACACAATTTTCCAAAACAAACAAGCAGATTGTATGAGCATATGTGGCTTAGGGAAAATGAACCCTCATGCATATCTGGATTGGTAGATTCCTGACATATTTGCTTAAAAACAGAAAAGGATAAACCATACAGATGCAAGTTTTTGCTCACCTTGGAAGTCAGTTCATCTAATGCCGGGTAAGCAGCAGTCTCAAGTTCCGTGGTACGTGCATCAAGAAAGCTGCAAATAGCTTCTAAAGCAACTTCAAGGGCCCGAAATTCAAATGGAGACACTATATTGCATAAAAATTAGAACAAATAAGAGCTTAAGCAAAAAGTAGTAAATCCAATTAGCGTATCTAGAGAAAGGAATCAGAATTGGACAATCATTTTTAATTTCCTAAGATATTCGATGATTTAAAAATGTACCTAAAATGTAGAGTAAAAAATATATCAGGAATAAAAATTCATACTGCAGATTAATCAGGTTTTACATTCATACAAATTTCCAAGCATAAACAGTGGCCTCAATGAACAACCCTTATCCATCCTAATAGAATTTTATGAATGACTTATTGGCTCTTTTCTTACTCATAATTCTATCAAGTGTCAATGGCTAATACTGAACCACAACAGCCAAATGCAACCTCAACATAGCTGTCAGATCAGATGAGTGGAAATCTAGAAGCACAAGTCTCAATGGGAAGTGTTGTTAACAGATCACTTAAAAGTGTTCTGCTTGATCCTCACTAGGGATTTCAATAATGTTTTAAAAAAGCATCAGATTTTGGCGGTTGGATCTACAAGAGATTTCCTTTTCAATATAGATTGCAGAATTTATAGAAATAACAGGATTAAAAATTAAGAACTGGACTGTTAGGACTAATGAGATCCTATTATGGCACAAACGAGTTTTTGAATTATGATTACAGATTATTATGATAAAACTTTAGTCTGACACAATATTCTAATTTAAGATCAGTAGAGAAGGAGAATAAAATGGAACTTTGAAGCTAATATGTAGATATGTAGGAGTTTCTTCTCTTAATATAAGCATGTAGTTAATAACCCTTTGATTCACTGTAAGAATAGCATTGTTTCTCACTTCTTTCTGGCAAATGTTAAAAAATGAAACATCAAGCTTTGCCTTGTCCCCACAGGAGTCAGGAGGAAAAGACCAAGTTTGGCCAGATGGTGTTGATTGCATTCATTTAACCCCAGCATCTATCAAACCAACTCTAACAGACCAGTTGGGGGCATACTTAATAGAATCAGTGTGGAACCGGGCTTGTGGCATGTTCAATCAGGACTCAGTTTGAAGTTCGAACCAACATAAACTGCTTTAAATCAAGCACAACTGCCCAGTTTTGCTCAGTATGACTTGATGCAAGTTGGTTCAAGGCATCTCCTTACAAAAAAGAGAGGAGAATGGCATCATTTGTGAAGACAATTAGGGTGAAGACTGAAGAGGGTGACATTGTGAAGAAAATTAGGGAAGAAGAGAGTTTTGTTAGTATTGATCCTAAATCTAAGCCAAATCAAGAATAATCCCCTCCCCCCCATCCTCATTCTTCCCTTTCACTTTACATTTTTTGGATTAAAATAAGCCAAAAAGGTAAAACCATGGCAAAGGCAAATCACATCAAAATTTTGTATTTTGGCATGACTTCATGATGCATTGTAGATCTAAGAGTGAAGAAAATCATTATTTTTTGCTAATCATATAGTATTTTAGATTAAAAATATATGAAAGTTTAAAATAATAATGAATAAAATAATACTCAAAAATTTGAAAAATGATAGCATATTTGGGGTTTGCATGTTGCTTGCTTCTTATCTTAACAGTAGTTTATTTAATTTGGGCATGTTATGACTCCCCAACCCTAAAATCAAATTTCAATAAATTATAAAAATAAGTTGTGATTTAGATATACCCATGGGCTAAAAAAATGTATATATTATATAGTATCCTTCGTGTGGTTCTCTATTAGTCCAAATTAAAATTAATTTTTCAATTATTTCAAATTAATTATTATTTTTATTCAAAAATAACTTAATAAAAATAACTGAAAATATTTAAAAATTATATAAATATGAAAATTAGTATTCTGTATAGATAATTTAGAAGTATTCCTGCCATTTTTTGTATTAGAATGTAAATTATCTGATTATTAAATATTTTTTAAAAAATAAATATTTATTAATTCAACCATAAATCACGAAAATATGGAAATCAGTATTGGGAATTAGGATATATTTGCTAGGACAATATGTATAGTTTTGACATAATTTTATAAGTTATTATATTTGCTAAATGAAACCAATTAAAAGGTCAATAATTTATCTAAAAACATATAAAATTTTATTTATTTTTACAAAATGTATATCCACTTTATATAATTTATGGTGATGAATAAGGTGGTTTATAACATGTGTTTGTCAAACTTGCAAAAATGAATTTAGGAAAAAGGATAAGGATGCTAACATTAATTAGGAGCATGGTGTAAGTGATCTTGACTTAGCAGCATCGGAGGTGCAAGTGGTATGATTCAAAGTGGACAAGGCTATGATTGGTGGTTACCTTGATATGACTCCAAGTAAAAATATCTGTAAAAGATCCAATAGCTGATAAAGAAATACTTCAATGACTTCAAGGAGGGCAGGAATGGTGTAGAGAAACAAGTAAAGATTGATCATTGAATAACTAAACCACCATCACATCACTTCAGATCTGCAAGACTATATAGCATCAAATCTAGATGAATATAGGAGGACTAGATTCAAGTTGCCATACAAAATAGTCTGAATAATCAGTGGCAAAGGGAGGAGATTGCTAGGCACAAGGTACAATTTGGGCCCTCAAACTATGAGATGGGTTCTGATTCCCAGTCTGCCAAAGCAGATCCAAGCTATTGGAGGAGCCAATCAATGAGAGAGGTTGTGTTAGCAAGGGTGGAAAGCAGACAGGCTCTATATTTGGGACTTTTAATTGCAAGACAAGAAACAAGCCCGAAGATATATCAGCAAGGATCATCATTCATGACTTGGATCCATATGTCTTCCCAGCAAAGACTCAAAATAGCAAAGATTGATTCTATGCTCATCAAGGATAAGAAAAAGGACTTGTAAAGAGTTATTATTTTTGGTTCTACTATAGCCACATCCCTACAAATGCCACAGACAACACCTCTACCATTCTGCTACTAGCTCCATTTGGAAAGCCAATCAATGTATTGATCCTCTTGGGCCAAAAGATATCTATGTGAGCTGCTTGATGGTAACAAAGAAGAGCTAGAGAGATGGATAGCCTCCTACCAAAGCAAGGAGGACTCTTATAATGTGATATTGATGCATGATGGTCAGATAGGACCCAACAAGCCAAGCATTATCAATTTTTTGATGTGCGACACGAACACATTCTTTTATAAGTTTGTTGATGCTTCTGACAAGGTGTAAAATGCCCTTTACATGCTGCACTTGATGGAGCAGATAACTGATCAGATAGTTGAGAAGCATGTCATGCACATGGTTACTGATAATGGACCTAGTACAAGGATGTTGGGGATATTTTGATGATCAAGAGGCCACACATTTTATGGTCCATGTGTTGCCCACTATATGGACTTGTGCTAATGGACATCGGCTAAATCTGCAAGATGAAGTAGTTGGTGAAGACAATATGCAGGCCCACCGCCCACAGTCACATCTCGATCAGGAGTCTATATGTTTTCCACTTTAGCACCTAACCTGGCTATAATAAGGAGATTAGGTCCTCCACTAGACAAGATTCCCTGATCTGGCTATGATGTGAAGTAACCCAACCTAGACCTCCTCTCAATCATAAAATCCAAGCCAGTATTCATTTTTATGGGGATCTATTTACAACTTACAATGTTTAGCAAATAGAACATCATGTACGAGCATGGCTTGAGTACCTCAATGCATTAAGCTGCTGCCAAATTAGAATTTGGAATAGCTGAGTTGACTCAAATTGACCAAATTTCAAAACAATTCAGTGTTTGACTATCACTTCCTGATACTCAACTAATGCATTGGCTGAATCAAGAACTTGCATTTTTATTCGGATGTGACTGAATCCTCCAACTTGGTTAGGTCATGTGATAAAATGGCTGATTAAGTTTTAATTAATTATTTATTAAATATGTCAATTATTGATTTTAGTGATCTAAAATAGCGGTATCAATATAAAAAATAAAAAAAGAAACAAGGTGTTGATACGACCAACCCCGATTGGGAAGGGAATATTAATCCTGATTGCTACATTAGCTATCCTGGTTTGTCATACACCGCTACCACGATGCTGACCACCAAGTCACTTATTGGCAGCTGTACAAACAACACCAGTCACACCCTCTCCTCCCATCCATGCTGTGCACACACCCCTCGACACCCCCCCCCAGGGTGCACATGCAAGCGCGCGCACACACACACAAAACCACCTCGCCACTGTCATTCCTTACAACCCTGTAGACACTTCCACCATCTCCCTTGGCTCATTCCCACACTCCATTTCCCAGGTCAGCAATCCAGTATGAAGAAGTCCAACCCCATCATCATTCATAGACTCCTTTGCCGCCCACACCATTGGAGTTACCTATCATTGTCTCCCCTTCATGTTGCATCACCTTCTCATATCCCCAACCTACTCATTAGAGAGAATGCACACAATCAGCAGGCTCCACAATAATGTGTGCAAACACTAGCCATATTAGTGACTGAACTTGCCAAGTGAATCCACTATGAATAAGTCCACCCCCACCATCCTTCATAAACACCTTCTCCTCCCACACCTTTACAGTTACCTATCATTGCCTGCCATTCATGTTGCATCACCTTCTCATACTCCTCCACAACCCACTCATTAGGAAGAATATGCACCCAGTCAGCAGGTTTCATAATGAGTTGTCCGAAACACTGGCCATGGTGGTGACTACCCTGCCAAATCGATCTTGTGCATGCATACATGCATACATATATATGCATATTGATAGGTATATGCATGCATGCAAACATCTATGCATGGCATGCATGCATACATGCTTACATATGCACAAGTGGAAAAATGGTGGATTTGTATGGGATTTTAATGGGATGAAAATGTGAGTTTAGTAGAAGATAAGTAGGATAGTTGGCTATGTGAACAAGTGAGTGTTGATTTAAACGATGAAACTTTTATCCTATCCTGGGTTTTCACTGGGCTATAACAGTGGCTTCTGAAATAGATTATATCTTATTTAAGAAGTATTGTTATTACTATATTAATTTATATTGAGTCCTGAAATTCAAGACTAGCTGGGGACTTGATATATGAATGGACTGCAAATCATTACAATCATTTTCAGATTTAATTCTGTTGTTTATATTTTTTTTTTTTAGTTATTTCCAACTGTTTAATCATAAAGTAAGTTTATTGAGTCAAGGGCAGATTAGACGATTTCAAACTTTTTTTGATGACTCAATGAGCCTAAGTACTGGTATTAATATTCACTAAAGCTACAATAACCATGAAGAACAAGTCTTACTTGGGATTTGTATTGTTTTGGAAGGAATTTTTTTGGCCGATCTGTTTCCAATTATAGGAAATCTAATCAGGAAGCCAAGGTAGATGTTTCAGGCTATGGGCAACAGCCAACTGTTTTCTGGTGATTTTTTTTGCAAATTTAAAAAGGAAGAAAAGGCCACAGGCCCCTTGTTCTTCTTCTACTTAATTTTCTGTTTCTTCCAACAAGTTTTTACTCTTCAACAGAAACTGTTCTTCTACTTAATTTTCTGATTCTTCCAACAAATTTCTGCTGTTCCACATACTGTTTCACAGAATAATAGATCAACCTAATGCTAAGTTCTTTTGCAATTTATCCTAAAAAAGTAGCAGAAGCAACAATTTGACTGGATGAAGACCATTCTTAATCCAAGTTTGGAGCAAGTTCATGTTGCTTAAACCCTCTGAATTTCAAGGGAACTACATCAAAACTCAGCCAAGTCTTCAAATAGACTCGGAAAACTAATCCAAGTTGAGTTTCTAGGCTTTTGGACATTGCTCAACGTAAGTAGAGTAACTTGTGCAAGTACTCACTAAAAATTAACAATAGATGTTAAAATCAGATGTCCTGGACATAGAGGTATCAAGCTTACCAAATATGGAAGCATAGCAACACCTAAAGTGTCTCTCCCTGAGATAGAAAGAAAAATTGCTTCCATTGACACTGACTTTTTTTGTAATAGCAGCTTCCACATGTAGTCAAGTGATGAATATCATGTTTTGATAGCATATCCAGTGTCACATCATTCCAATAGGAGATGCCTATTATTTTTCTTTGATTTGGCAACTTCTATCATTAAAAATTATCTAAAGGAGCAAAAACATTTGATTTTAAACTTCTAGAAAAAAAATCTTCCACTGTGCAGCTTTAAGCTTTAAAAAAATTATGTTTTGCAAGACAATATTGTCCAGATATACAAGTAGAATTTATGATCCTCAAATACTTAATAAATACTAAAAAACCAGCTTGCCACTGCATGTATCCAATTTACGTGGCAGCAGTAATGAGCCTTTCGAAGCATAGCCTATGAAAGCATAACAGTTTTCTCTTGCTAACCTAGAAGCTTGATGCTTGATATACATTTTGATCTACATCAGCATTGACAAATACAATTCCCCAACTAATGTAACCTGGAAAGGCCAGCTAGAAGGTCATTCATTGGTGTTCTTGGCCCAACTCAAGTACCCAAGACTTCCCCAACAAACCTGATGTGAGATTAAACATATGCATGCATGGGTCATCACACATGGCCATTTAAGCCTTAGCATGCTTGCTAGGAAAGACCCAATCACCAACACCATGACCAGCTTGTAGTTACCATGGAAGGACCCATGCCACAATGCCCCCAACTACTCATGGGTCATGGGCTAGGTCATCTCCAATATCATTTCTAGCAACCCAGGGCCTCACTGAAAAATGCTAGCCAAATGTTATTAATAGGGGTCCTTGCCTTAAGTACGTACAATGGCAAGACCTTCTAATGCATACCTATGCAGGACTAAACATACATACATGGGTCCTCATGATATAGGCTACATGAGATGGATACAAGGTCAACAAATGAATTAGTTAGACCAAGATCTGCAATCTCGGTAGTGGGTACCATATCAATACCTTACCAATACGGTACAGTATGCACTCTATACCAAAATAGCTCTCTAACTATTTTTCTCAATTTTTAGCTTGGAACACCTCAATATATGTTGATATGCTTCAGTATGGGTCGGTATGCCACTCGGTCACCTTGGCATGCTTCGTTACAGGGTGGTATGCCTTGGTATGGGGTGGTACAGGGCTTGTATCAATTCGATGGTTTGTATCGAGTTCCTCCCGGTACAGTACGGTATGCCCCATATCGAGTGATACAAGATGGTACAATAGACCATGAGCAAGACAAATACCATGACTATTGGACCTTTCCGATGAGCACAACGAATATTGAGACAAAAGAACAAGACTAAGACACTAAAGGAAATATAACTTAATCAATTTTTCCCCAGAATTAACTTTCAAATTCATCATATACATAGACCACATTTTAATAAACAATCCCTAGTTATAAAAGGAGTCCAACTCAACTTAGGGCATGATTAGCATTGGTTTTATTTCTTATTTCTTATCTTCTAAAATGAAATTATAGAAATTGAGATAGAAAACATGTCTAAATCACTCTCATTATACCTAGAAAAAATGAAAGTAAGAAATTCTTCAAAACAAGATACTCATATTTTTACTGCCACTACCAACACTGCCTCCCCTACTACCACTACCGCCGCCATCATTATTGCTATAATTTCTAACCATTGCTGCCATTGCCATAGCCATACCACCACTACCACAACCATACCGCCATGGTCATTATCACCACCTTCACCACATCACCAACACCTCTACCACCACCATTGTGGCCATTATCACTATCATCGCCACCACAACCACACCACTACCACTACGATCATTGGTGCTCTTGTCACCACCATTGCTGCCACTACAACCATAATCATTATAGCACCCACAACACCACGGTCTCGATCATCACCACCTCTGCTGTCCCACCACCAAACCTACCACCAACACCACCCCCACCACCACTACCTCCACTACAGTGATAACTATCTCAACCACCATTGCCATGTTTGTTTTTAAATAATTGTTTATATCAAGCATGTGTATATTTTTAAAAATAGGAAAAAAAAACTTATTCTATTTCTGAAAATAGAAAAATAAAATTCTGCCAAAGGGTACCTATACTTAACCTTTCTACAGTTTGTACCAAGGCAAAACTTAACCCTTAACCTGGAACACCATGACATCAGAAACTTCCTTATAATTATAAATCTCCCAATAGAAATGATCTCACAAATATCAGGCATAATAAACCCCCTTAAACTTTCTTATGACTTCTAAAATAAGCCATAAAAGTTTCTTTTTGGAAATTACAATTGGAACAAACAAGTCATCCTCACTTGTAATGGGTTATCTATATGGATCAAGTATTTACAGACAAGGAATCTCAACCAGCACCAACCCTTGAATTCCTATCCAAGGCAACTTCAATAGGCACTTTATTAAAGCCAAAAGGCCATAGGCAAGAAGGGAATAATGGAATATGACCATGCAATTGCATATTACAAAGAACTAGGGTTACATCAATTAGTATCAAGCTCAATAGTTTTTCTTTTTTTGTTTTTTTTTTTTTTTTGAGGATAAATGGGGGAATTTCCCCATTGAGATATATATTTATATATAAATAAGAAGGTGTTACCCAGTCCCCAGGCATTGGGTCCCAGGTATTATGTTACATGGGTTTAGGACAAAGTATTCTAAGTGGATTAATGGTGGTACCCTGCAGACTATTAAGGACTTTCACAAGAACCCTGGTTTATTTAGTTTCTGTTGTCCGGTCACTCATTTTCCTGCTCACTCATGGGCAATAGTAAATAGTTACGTGCATGGTTTCCACTTCATGCATAATTGCTTACTTTCAAGAGGTGATGATTGCCCAGCTGTGCTTTCCACCTGTCGAAGTCCTTAGCCATTTGCCATCCTCATCAGGGTTACTTGACTTACCAATTCTCACATTTTACCAACATCCTCCTTAGGGAGGTTGATGTCCAGTCATTAAGCAGAAAATTTATCTTCTTCCTGGCTTTGCCCATGAAGTAGGCTTCAAAGCGAAACAACCTACCTGTTCCGCTGCTTCCAGATGCACCAGCATACGGTTGTGATCAAAATGCTGGTGACAGATGCCAATGATCTCCATATCCATTGAGTCCATAAAGCCTGGTAGCTGTCGGGCAGCAGTGGTAACTTCAGTGCTATCAGCAGTGGGTTCCAAAGGAGCTTAGAGTAACCACAGCCCACCATCAGATGGTGGATGGTTTCCTTTGCACTGCCACAAAGCAGACATTGTTTTAGGCTAGTGAGTCCCTTCTTCACCAGATTTTCAGCAGTGAGAATCTTATCATGAGAGCATAGCCACCCAAATATTTTGGATTTCTCCAGGATCAGTAACCTCCAGATGAGTTTCCCAATTGTTGATCTATGACCTCCGCCATGAACAGAAGATAGCATGTTTTTACCCTGCAGGTTCTTGACATATTTCATCTCCATATCCTTGCATCATTTTCTTCTATTAGCGGTATGTGCTATATCAATGTCTTTAGTTGATCAAATTCGGTCAAACCTGCACTACTTAGAGGTGTTCTAAAATTATCAATCCACCTCTTCTCCATGAAAGTTGCTATGGTGTTCTAAAATTTTGGTGTATTGCTAGGATGAACAAATTTGGAAACTGCATCTTGAGTGGGCTGTCACCTAACCAGGGGTCATGCCAAATGGGTGTTTGTTTTCTGTTTCCCATTGCTGGGGTGGTGAGCCCTGTGACTAAGTTGATCAACTTCAGGATACCCTTCCAGAAAGGTGATGCTGATTGGTATTGATATGCAGATGGATCCAATGGTGGTTTGCTATGGTAGTGAATCCACTGGACAAGTGTCCTCCATAGTTTTG
The DNA here is from genome assembly GCF_000442705.2 of Elaeis guineensis. Classification (NCBI taxonomy): domain Eukaryota; kingdom Viridiplantae; phylum Streptophyta; class Magnoliopsida; order Arecales; family Arecaceae; genus Elaeis; species Elaeis guineensis. Next base: position 18,619,458 of record NC_025995.2, read on the forward strand.
TTTGCTCGGTAAAGTAATTCCACCATCATTTTAGCAAGAGTACCTGATTAAATGTTGAGTTGAATAACTCCCAGCCAACCCAGTTTTTTTGGTTGACAAACTTGAGAGTTGAGACCAAGTGATTTATTCTGTTGTGAGGGCCCTAACCCCCCCATAAGCAGTCTTTGCACACTTGGTCAATCCTTCTTGTGATTTTAGCCAGTATCAGAAACACCGACATCCAGAATATTGGTGTTGCTTGTAATACCGAATTCACCAATGTGAGATGCCCGACGAGACTTAGGACATAGTCTTCCATCATGTTAATTTCTTCTCAATTTCTTCCACCAGGAAGTTCCAGTCTCTTACTTTGAGTGAGTGTGTGTGTGTGTGTAGTCTCTTACTTTGAGTGATGAAGTGTGTAGTTAAGGAGAGGAAATGAAGAAACGACATGTAAGAGAAAGAAGGGTACTACCATTGTGGAGTCCACTGTGAACAAACTAAAAAAAGAAAAAAAAAAACAGTTTTTTTAAATAAAATTCTTACTTCAGCAATATCCCACGAATTCTTATGCAACATGAATCCTTGTCCAATATGAACTGCCCATCTAGAACTTGGGACCACAAATGGTTAGCTGTTCATGAACAGCATAGGATCTAGTAGGTGATATGCTTGTCTGGGTTCTGCTCAGCTAGGAAACAGGTCTAGCATTAAAAAAAATTCTAAATCTTGGATCACAAACAAGCTAAGCCTGAACATCAAAATATAAATAAGAAGATCCGAAAAGCAAAGATCTCACTTGAGCTGCGCTTGAACAACTTTGTTAAGCTCTATTTGAGCCCAAGCTGAACTTCATCAACATTCTATATGGCGACCTAAGCCTAAGAAGCTTGCTGCTAAGCTTGGCTTGACTTGTTTCTAGAATCTATCTTCCTGCTTCAACTAATATAAAAGTAGACAATTTAGAAACTTGTATGTTCCTACATCTGATGACAAGTACCAACATTTCTTTTTATTTATGTGTCCTGTCCTAAAAGCATAAAAACAAATGCCCAATAGGCTGCACTTTGATCAATGTAACATTAGATATTTTGGCCTTGATTCTACCAAAAAGTAGTTAAAAATGCTGTATTGCATTGTGAAGGCAGACACTCGTTGAACTCATTACCATGTCATCCTATAGGTCGACCATCCGGTTCATTTTCTGGAGAGGTCTTTGATGAGGCACAGAACATGTGTGAACTAATGGGTACAGTCATGAGTCATATAGGTGTTATTTAGCTGGATTTCTAATGATGAGGTGAAACAAAGAACGGAAAACAGAGGAGGCAACATGTAGAGGATTTTTGCAAATAAGCAGCTGTTAGGAGGAATATTTATAATCAATGCAAGCAGAGTTATTTGACAAAATCAGAACTGACAAGGAATTGAAGCATATACAACATACCATCTTCCTCTGCAGCTTCCTCATGTGGCCCACTCAAGTTCTCTCTCCCATCACCATGCATTTGGTGAACATTTGCAGGAGGTAAGCGCCTGCGAAGCTCCTCAACTATTGGAATAACATTTTCGTCCATAGGATCCCTAAGTAACACCTAATGCCAAGAACATCAGATTTAGAATACTACAAGTCATCACACACAAGATATGTACTGAGGTTTTCTAAAAGAAGGAGAAAAAAGAAGTCAACTTTTCTTTTCTGTTCACCTATATGGTTCAAAATGTCCCGCATATTAAACAGATAAAGCTTGTTACTTAATGTTTAAGCTTGTTTTCTCTTTTATTTTTACTAGCACAAGTTAATGTTTTGCTGGAATTATGAAGGACAAGTTTAGCATGATAAATACCAAATAACAACTCCAGGAACTAAAGAACTTCTTTTTCTCCATAAGTGGAGAATTTTACATTACAGAGCCATGTTTACTCCACAGAAAAGTTAAGTTATAGCCACTGAAATGCAATTTTTGAAAAAAAAAAAAGGATTTTTGAAAAGTATTTTTTGTCAAGGAAGCTTTAGATGCATCGATAAATACAAAAGATTAAGTTTCGAATTATACCTCTTCTGCCGTGATTATTGCCTTGATGTGCTGGTTCCTCAGATACAAAAGCAAATGAACCGAATTAGCAGCCCCAAAAAAAAACTAAAAATTCCCCAGAAAATCAAATTAAATAAGAATTAACAGAATTCAGTACAAGAATCACCTCAAGATTGAGAACAATGGCCCTCTCCCGTCCCAAGATGGTGGAGGGGTACGAGAGGAGAGGATCCAAGATCCTCAGGTCCGAGCATGGATCTGAACCCGGTGCATGATCGCATACTTGTCGACATCCAGAATCGTCTCCTCCCCGCTGCAATCCAACAGGATCCAGCTCCTCGCCGCTGCCGTCTTCTTCTTCAGCGCGCTCTGCGCGTCCGCCACAGCGACCGCCGCGTCCCGAGCCATCTCCCCGCCGGCGGCCGGACCTCACATATCCGCCCTCCCGGCCCTATAATTCCGAGGGTTTCTTCTCGCCGACGTGGCTCCAAGAAAAGTGGGGAAGGAGGCGGGGATTCACATGGCTGGAAACCCTATGTCCGAAAAGGAGAGGAATTTGGGGGACTTCGTTTTGTTTCTTTTTCTTTGCTGATGATGGGATGGTGGGCGGTGGGCTCGGAAAGCCGTGGATGGGGATTTATTTTGCTTTTTTGGGAAATTAAGTGGAGGGTGGGGTGGAAACGCTTCTCAGTGACGGCGGGAGGGATCAACTTTTCCTGGAGGAATCAAATTCCGTTGTCTGTCGCACTCTCGCCATACGTCGCTTTGATGTGAGAATTTCTGGCCGTCCATTTTTCAAAACACGAATATCTTGTCCGTTGATGGATGGCGTTTGTTGAGCAAATGCCTCACGGGTGCATGTCGGCCAAAACATAAACCAACTTAATGCTTGCATCACCCAGCAAAATTTGTGAAAATAAGTTACAGAAACTCTCATAAGTTTAAGAGTAAATAATACTTATACTAAATAATTTAAAAAAAATCCATGCTTACTTCTCTAAAATTTATTTTCATCCATTTTTAGATCTATAACTTAACAAAATATTAGTTAAAATATTAATTTTGAATAGAATCCAAATATTATGTATAAAAAAATATTAAAAATAATTAAAATAATCTTAAATGATATAATAGTCACCATAAGGATATAAAAAAATTTGTGCATCCTCCTCATCATCTAAGGATAATTTTAATCTTTCACATGAAGTAAACAATTTCACTTACGCTATTAATTTAACTAGATATAAATATAAATTTTATAAATTATTAAGTATAAATATAATAAACATAAACTTCAAAAAAATATTATAATTTATTCTAATTTTATTATTTATTAGTTGTCAAACTAATCTTATTATCATACTATAATGACGTCGTGTCCTAACTCTTTTAAATGCTTTGGATCTTCTCATTACATCAGGATTTCGAACCGAGTAACAAACTCCAACTAAATAAGTTGTTGACCACTATAATGGTTATAATAACCATTATAATTATAATTTTTTAAAGAGATTTATTGAATTTAAAAATAGTTACACTTGTTGTTATTTGTCATTGTAACAGAAAAACAATGATTAGAAATGAAAAGATATATCCAGATCAGAAAAAGAAAGATATATAATATTTCTATATGTCCGTAACATTGTCAGGTGAATGAAAAAAATATACATATATTTTGAATATTGATCAAATGGAAAACTATTTTCCAGGCACAAAGTTTTAAATTTAAAACTAAATATACTATGTTGTTGAACAGATAGACGGTGAAACAAGGCCATTATTCCCTTTATATAATGGATGCTACATGTAATAGCCGTTTTTCAAAACCATTATGGATGGCTGTTATTTTAAACCATGAGCTAAATACTTTAAGCCAGATCTGTACAAATGGAACGAACCTGGGAAGCTTCCCCTAGCTAGGAATGCAATGTTCATTTGTTGACCAGCATGTCATGCGGCCAGAACTCCGTGTCAACGACCACAAACAGTTAGCAGTCGTTTGATGTAACCTGAAGTCATTTTTAAACCATTTCATTCATGTCAAAACAAGCCTGTTACCAGATCTGCCGATGCTCCGTAGAGGATCAGACCGTCGTGGTAAAATGATTTATGTTATTTATCAGATCTAATTATTTAAAAATATCTCTATTTTCGATACTAAGATTGTGCCTGCGTATACTGCTGGCAATTCCTTGCTACTCTGAGTCTCTAAAGCTCCTCTATTGCGCTTACAGTGATCTGAAAGATTTTTTCATCGTTTGGGAGCCTCTTCTGTTGAAATTTATCAAGATCAATTTCGATAGCAATGCCAGAGATGATAGAGATAATACGGACTATGTCATCCAGAGCTCGAACAGTAGATTCATGACTATTGGGGCTCATACCTTTTCAATCCGTCAGTCTCAGGAGTGAAATCCAAACAGTCCGGATGGTGTCTCTTGCGCACGACGGGAGCTACATGTGGAGAGCATATTCGTGAATGACGACTCTATCATAATCATTGATCGGATATAGAATGAGATGAAGTGGATGAGAACTCACTCGCTGCTTCATGATATTTATAAAGTTTTTGATCATTTTTCTTCAACGACTGCTCGATATATTTATCGGAAGGCGAATAGCATCGTAGATTGGATAGCGTCATTTGTTGCTGATCATATTGAAGATTAATCATGATATTATGGAGATAGATATTCATGAATATTATGTATGTTGATTTTTTAGGTTGTGTTCATATCAAATAATGAGATTTGTATTAATAAAAAAAAAAATCACGCCGGCGCCGCCTGCTAATTTTTTTTTTATAGGAGACAAGAAACCAGCTACATTTAACTTACGATTGAGTAATGTTATTCGCTCGTCACCAGCCATTGCTATGTGGTCATGAGAGACGTCAGCTACGTAATTATTTAAATATATTATTTTTATCTTAGTTTATCGTTGTAGTAGAACAAACAGCGCTACTTCTTTGACCTTGCAACGGTGCGGCTTTCAGTTTGGTTTATTATTTAAAAAAAAAAAATAGTTAGTTTGGGTCGTACTCCCAAAGTTGGCAAGTTTTTTTGCTTTTAATGTTTTGTCCTTCCGGGACTCGTGCATGCTAGGATGCATGATAATAAAGCCCACTTGTTAGAAGTTATAAATTATAATCAAGCTTGGGTGGTCCTTTTCCTGGAGGATTTTAAATGTAGGGGTTGTGATGAGCCAACAAAGGGCTGGACTACACCGCATAATATATACTAGCTTGTAGCCCGCACAATTCATGGTATATAATTTTTTTAAACTAATTTTATAGCATATAATATAGTCAATGAAAAATATACTTGTTGGAATATACCGACGGATAATCCCGACGGACGACTCCGACCGACCCCACTCACGCCGACTCATCGTCGGGCTTACATGATCGATGCTCGACTCTGTCGACCGACCGACAGCTGCCGTTACCAACCGACCGAGGATACGTCGGTCAAGCAGACCCTTTCCTCTCTCCCGACCGGCTACACTATGGAGTCCGTTGCCTGACTCTTGCGACGCGCCCGACTGACTGTCGGAGGGGCCCAGATCTTCACCCGATGCCCCTCAGCTGGCCGCCGACCTATAGTCAGTCGGCTCCTCCAATCGTCGTACTACTGCCAGAGACTGTCAATCCTGACAACGGCATGCGGCACTGCCGCCTAGGGGCATTATCCCATCTAAGGCATAGTCAACCCTAGCGATTTGATAGCCCCACGGTGATTTGACACCCTCATGGCGGCTCTGACAGTCCTCAGTGAGTTGACAATACTCCAATTGTCCGCGCCATTAATGACGGCGCCATACCACGCTCCACTATATATATCGGGGAAGGCAACAGTGCTAGAGGTCGATTCGAAACCCTTGAACTCCCTCCTCTCTGGCTCTCTCTCTCTATCTCGTTGAGCTCTCTATTTTCATTTCACTGTTGCCTAGTCTCCTCTCTAACTTGACCGTCGGAGGGTCCCCGCCGGAGCCGCCTCTGGTCAGTGTGAACTTTCTTTTACAGGCGCTCGTTCCCGGCGACCAGGCGACGAAGGGATTGGCCGCAACAGATTAGCGCGCCAGGTGGGGGGGGCTTACGCAGTAACCCCCACAGAATTCAAGATGACAAAGACAAGAGCTCAGCGATCGAGGGTCACTGGATCGGCGAGGCACTCTTCCCGTCGGGAAGAGACCTCTTCTCCACCCTCCACGGCGGAACCTAGCTCTCCGCGCCCTGCGGTGACCACAGAGACACAGATCACGGCAATCATGCGGCAGATGACCGTGCTGACAGACGCGGTCAAGAGCCTTCAAAAGCAACCGGTCCAGCAGCCATCTTCACCGGTCGAGCAACCGGCGGCACGCTCGATGCCCTCCAGGAGCAGCCACCGACGTCCGCACCGATCTCCGTCTCCCCCTCTAGAGTACCTGTCACAGCGCTCCCACCGAGAGGAGGAGGGGCGCCCGCGGCGTGACAACCATCGATCTCGACAGCCATCTCCTTCCCAGCTGGAGTGAGCGAGGAAGGAGAAGCGACCGCGAACACCGTCTGCTTCCCTCTCAGATTCGTTGGGAGACTCCACCCCTGGGGTCTCTCAGCACCGACGGGTCGACGACTACGAACGCAAGTTTGAGGAAATCGACTATCGGCTCGCACAGCTGCAGGTGGATGGGCAGAAGTCTTCAAATGACGCCAACTTCCAGACCGCCCAACCTCTCTCCCGACTCATCCTCGACGAACCGATTCCCACTCAGTTCAAGATGCCGCACGTGGAGCCCTACGACGGCTCCACCGATCCGATCGACCACTTGGAGAGGTACAAAGCTCTCATGACGATCCAGGGGGCAACCGACGCTCTCCTTTGCATCGGCTTCCCTGCTACGCTCCGCAAAGCTGCCAGGACCTGGTACTTCGGTCTTCGATCGGGAAGTGTCCACTCCTTCGGGCAGCTCGAGCACTCCTTTGTGGCCCACTTCAGCACCAGCTGGAAGCCGCCGCGAACGTCGGACAGCCTTTTCTCCCTCAAACAAGGAGAAAATGGGATGCTCCAACACTTCGTGGCATGGTTCAACACGGCCACGCTCGAGGTTCGGGATCTCAATGAGGACATGGCCGTTTCGGCCATGAAGCGCGGGCTGAAGGCGTCCCAATTCACCTACTCCCTGGACAAAATCCTCCCCCGAACGTACGCTGAGCTGCTGGAGCGCACGTACAAGTACATGCGCACGGATGAGAGAGCTTCCGACCGGCGCTTGGCCGAGCCCAAAGGCTCGAAGGAGAAGCGGAGGAAGGGTCGGGACCCCGCTGTGCCTAGCAGGCCCCCGACCGACAGTCGGGTCTCACCCCCACGACGGGACTAGAGGTCGCTCCGACGGCGGAGCCCAAGGCCGACACGCCCCAGGTACGATTCCTACACTCCCCTCTCTGCTCCTCGTGCGCAGATTTTGATGGAAATCGAAGGGGAAGAGTACCTGCGATGGCCTCTGCCTCTGAAGGCAAAAGGCCTCGACCAACGCAGTCCGATTGTCGAACCAACGGCTCGATCGTTGATCGCCGAATCTACGACTCCGTCGTCGAATTGATCGTCGATCGCCGAACCAACGGCTCGATCATCGATCGTCGAATCTAGGACTCCATCGTCGAACTGATCGCCGATCGTCGAACCAACGGCTCGATCCTCGATTGCCGAATCTATGACTCCATCGTCGAACTGATCGCCGATCGCTGAACTAACGGCTTAATCTATGTTTCGATCACCGACGACACATCGAATTCTATGGCGAAGATCAAAGGGACGGAATATCTACGACGGCCCCCGCCTCTGAAGGCAAAGGGCTTCGACCAATGCAGCTGGCTAACTTGCCAACTTAGCTTCGACTAAGAAAGGGCAAAACGCCAAGACAACCGCGACATACCCGCCCGACCAAGGTCTGGACAACGGGTATTCGACTTGCGACATACCGACTCGGTCATGACCGGTCGAAGGATATTCGGCTTGCCACCGTCTATCATACGACTCGACATGCTACGTCGACGGGTATTCGACTTGCGACATACCGACTCGGTCACGACCGGTCGAAGGATATTCGGCTTGCCACCGTCTATCATACGACTCGACATGCTACGTCGATGGATATTCGACTTGTCATCGTTATCCTATCCGAATACGCCGGACGCTACTCGACTATCAGACTTTGCGGAACGATCGTGTCGACGAGCAACGTTCGGAGGTTAGTCGACCTCCGACCCGACGTGCATGCTCGACCTACTGTCGAGACGACCGACATCGGATCATTCGTTGATGCGATCTCCAGAGTCGGGGCAAGACGTGACGGAAAACTACTCCTTTCGTCTGAAGCCGTCGCCTATATGTTCACACGAGCCAACACGCCATCGGACTCAGGAGTGGGGGGGGCAACTGTTGGGATATACCGACGAACGACCCCGACGGATGACTCCGACGACCCCACTCACGCCGACTCATCGTCGGGCTTACATGATCGACGCTCGACTCTGCCGACCGACCGACGGCTGCCGTTACCGACCGACCGAGGATACGTCGGTCAAGCAGATCCTTTCCTCTCTCCCGACCGGCTACACTATGGAGTCCATTGCCCAACTCTTGCGACGCACCCGACTGACTGTCGGAGGGGCCCAGATCTTCACCCGACGTCCCTCAGCTAGCCGCCGACCTATGGTCGGTTGGCTCCTTCAATCACCGTACTACTGTCAGAGACTGTCAGTCCTGACAACGACATGCGGCACTACCACCTAGGGGCATTATCCCATCTAAGGCATAGTCAACCTTAGCGATTTGACAGCTCCACGGCGATTTGACACCCTCACGATGGCTCTGACAGTCCTCAGTGAGTTGACAATACTCCAATTGTCTGCGCCATTAATGACGGCGCCATACCACGCTCCACTATATATATCGGGGAAGGCAACAGTGCTAGAGGTCGATTTGAAACCCTGAACTCCCTCCTCTCTGGCTCTCTCTCTCTCTATCTCGTTGAGCTCTCTGTTTTCATTTCACTATTGCTAGTCTCCTCTCTGATTTGACCGTCGGAGGGTCCCCGCGGAGCCGCCTCCGGTCAGTGTGGACTTTCTTTTGCAGGCGCTCGTTCCCGGCGACCAGGCGACGAGGGGATTGGCCGCAACAGTACTTATACTTGATCTATGTATTTAAAGCGTATCAGAAAATAAAATAATCTTAGATGCACTTATATAAAGAGAAAAAATTGGTTATATTATAATTATGTTTCCAATGCTAGATGCTTTAAACTAGGTACCATTATGTTTTTGATATAAAATTACTATAATTATATGGACACTCTAAATAAAGTGTCGTTGTTATTTTACTACAAAGTTGTCATTGTTAATTATCAAATTAAATATTTTAACACATCATAAATAATTCAAAATCAGGCTAAGCATCAAAACTACGTCATATGATGTCATGTTAGTTATACATACATGTAGGCATATACCATGCTCTGGTGTTTAGTTTTTTTTTTTTCTTTTTCTTTTTTTCTGAGGATATATGTCTGGTCCCTATGCTTAGTGTCGGATGCCCAGACGTACCAAATGTCTACGTTATACAGAATTTTAAGTGATAAACCATGACTGTCAACTAAGATTGATATTAATTAACAATTAATTTAACTACAATCATTTTTTACAATAAACTGCAGTGATTATACTCTTAAAATATATAAATTGAAATAAGTGCTATATTCCATAATAAAACACTAAGGATGTGCTAATCACAATAAGAATGTGCTCATATTAAAAACACAGAATGTGCTCATATTAAAAACACTAAACTCTACATCATTTAAGCTACAAAAACAAATTCACTAAAAGAAACGAAACCAAGCCTGAAGTTTGACGTCCATAAACACGTTCAAACTTAGGATATACTCCGGCATCTTAGAACCATGATCATCAGCATATCCCTTGCCTTGGGATCTACAAAAGAAAAGCTCGGAAATGTCTCGCCTCTATCATTCTCCAAGCACTGAAACCGGAAAATTTCCTCTGCAAATATAGCTCAAAGACCATTTGCCCAGAGGCGGCATCCGTGGTAGCCCTCCTTTTGTCCATCTCCAAATCCTCATATTCACCATCCAAACTCCATCTTTGCATGCCAAAAGTTACTTGAATTGAGATCTCGCTCTCCTCTTTGATTCTATTTGTAATGAGAGAGGGAGAGAGGGTGGGGCACCTCAAGAGACGAAGGCAGCGAGAGAAGCGAAAGAGGGATCTCTAGCAATAAGGGATTGTAAATTTATTTTAATATTTCAAAAATCTAAAGTACATTGCCTGATGGCACCATAGCTTAGAATCATGGGATGGTTTGCTTGTTTTACGTCAATTATGATTTCTTTGTACATGATATAAAATCTTTGTAAAATTTACGATTGTTTAAAGCTGGAGAAAGTCAGGACCTAATAATAGAGATTCTAGTCTTGTCTGCATAGATTTGAACCTGATATCGTGTTACTTATGATGCTACGACAGTTTTAGAAAATCAATGATTGTCATGATATTCTATTGCCTATTATGCTACGACAATTTTAGAAATCAATGATTGCCCTGAAATTCTATTTCCCATTATGCTATGATCATGGCAGTTTTCAAAAATTTTGGCTTTAACTCACAAGCCCCCAAATCCAATTTTGAATGTTAAAATGACTTATGTAATGATCAAATTTTTTCAATCATAGATCTCATTCCTTTTTTGCATGGTAGTTCGTGTCTTTAAATAGGTCAATGCTCTTACATCAAAAGATAACTTTCTCATCTTTCTCTAATAGCTCTCGTAACTTATTCTCCTCTTTCAGAAAATTTTATTCATCTAATTTTCTATCAAAAATTTTTGAATCAAAAATAATTATATGTTCCTGAGACCTCATATCATGAGTGCACATAATGAATATGCGTCTGTGGTACTTTGAGAGGGTGGTCGCCTAGAAGCTTGCTACATCGAGATTTATTCTCCTAGAGGCAAAATCTACCCTTAAGGACAATGACATCATACCTTAGATGATAAGTATTTTTATCTAGTAATTTTTATTTTAATCTATTTTCTAGTATATTTTTTTTCTAACATTCTTAAGGATAGAGATTTGAAAATGGATGCTACTCTTATCACTACTAAGGCTTTTTTGATACTCCAAAAATTGAAATCTTTAGTGGAAGTCACTTTAGAAGATGGCAGGAAAGAATTTTTTCTGCTCTAGATGTGATTGGTTTAGCTTTTTCCTTGATTGAACCAGAGACTAAGGAGAAAACCAAAAATTATGAAAACTTATTGTTTTGGGGAACATGCTAATAAGGTCTGTAGGCACACCATTCTCAGTACCTTGGCTAATGACCTTTTTGATACCTATTATCCTTGTAAAGAGGCTAAAGAGATGTAGGAATCTATAACTAAGAAGTATGTGGTAGAAGATGTTGGGACTATTGGAGTCGTAGAGCAACTACAAGCAACAATTAAAACACAAAAGGAAACAAATAATCCTAGAGGATGTGATCATGTGACAATGGTAATTTCTTTATTGAGGATAATTTCTAATTTTCACACCTTGATTTCATTGATCTCCAATAGGAGTATTTGTAGATTACAATGCCAGCAATTACAGTAATTACAAGAAAAAAGAATATCTTGATTACATACTCAGTAAGGCCAAAGAACCAAAAGTAGAATTGTTAAATAAACAGAAACCAAAAATAGATGTGCAGGCTAAATATGAATATATGTTGACTTACTAAACATAAAGAGAAAATAAATAAGAGTATATGCCAAAAGTAGAGTGATGAGGTAGAATGAATATGTGCTGACACACCCCTTCAAGATGAAGAGTCAGGATCACAAATCTTCAACTTGTCCTTAAGAACCTAAAACGTGAGGTACCCAAGGGCTTGGTGAGAATATTGACAAGCTGATCTTGGGTGGAGATGAACTGAACAGATAGTTGATATCGTGCAACATGCTCATGAACGAAATGAAAATCAAGACTAAAGACGCATTACAAGAAAAAAAAATTTTATGACGAATTTATTTACGACAAAAATATTTTCGTCGCCAATAAAGATATTTACGATGAAAAATTATTTTCATTACTAATAAAGAAATATTTATGATAAAATTATTTTCATTGTAAATAGCTCTATATTTATGCTGAAATTTTTTTTTATCGTAAATACCTATTATTTGCGATGCAAATAATCATCGTAAATAATAAAATATTTATTTTAATTTTATATTTTCAAATATTCATGATAAAAATATTTTTATCATAAATAATGTCAGTATTTACGATGAAAACATATTTTTCATTGAAAATAGATATTATTTACGATAAAAAATTTTCATCACTAATATTTAAAAAAAATTCAAAAATTATATATTATTTATGATAAAAATATTATGTCGTAAATAATGAGTATTAGCGATGAAAACTAAATTTCATCATAAATAATGAATTATTTATGATAAAAAAATTTTCATCGCTAATATTTAAAAAAAAATAAAAAATTTAAAAATTATAGATTATTTACGACGAAGAGGTTACATCGCAAATACTAGAGTTTTGGTGACGAAAAAGATTTTTCATCGTAAATACATAAATATTTACGACAAAAATTTTTCATCGCTAATAGATGAAAAATATCGAAAAATTTTAAAAATTCACAAACTACAGATTATTAGCGACAAAAATATTATGTCACAAATACTTGAGTATTTATGATGAAAATCAGCTTTTCATCATAAATAATCTACTATTTATGACGAATAATTTTTATCGCTAATATTTAAAAAAAATAAAAAAAATTAAAAATTTAAAAATTATAGATTATTTATGATAAAAATATTATATCGTAAATAATCAGTATTTATGATAGAAAGTAGTTTTTCATCATAAATACTAATTATTTATGATAAAAATTTTTCATCGTTAATAGATGAAAATTTAAAAAATTTAAAAAAAATCAAAAAACTGTAGATTATTAGCGACAAAATTTTTTTTCATTATGAATAATCAATTATTTATGATGAAAATATTTTTATTATCTATATCTTTTAAAAAATAAAAAATATAAAAAATATAAAAAATATAAAAAATATAGATTATTTATGATAAAAATATTACATCGTAAATAACTTAGTGTTTGCGATGAAAATATATTTTTCATCATAAATAGTCTATTATTTATGATAAAAAAAATTAAAATTGATCATTATTTGTGATAATATTTTTTATCTCTAAGTATATCTGAATCTGTCTCATTAGTCAATTTTGTATAGATTGTTGGTTCTATGGACTGACTAAAGGTCACAAAGTACAAAGACCTTGTATCTGTCCAAGAATATAGAAAAGAGATGATACTGATTTTTATATGTTAAAACATGATCTATAAAAAAGTTATTCACATGGTACTTGATCTTTATAAAGAACAAAATTTTATCAACTTTTAATTGTATAAAAAATAAATCTTTATTAACTGTTCGATGGACTAAATTATGTCATATACTTCTAAACTGTATGCGGAAGGCCTTTGCTGGGTCCTTCAGTATTATTTTTTCAGAGTACATTCATGGTCTTAATTGATATACGATGATTGTTTGTCGCAGATACTCTCGAACTAGCTAAACTCTTATTATTGTTATCCAGTTCTAGATTTATCCTAAGGTTGACATACTCTTGAATAGGTGTTATCCTTTCTACTATGCTCCTTTTGCATCGAATCTCAAGGGTCTTAGCTGCTCAAAGATTAAATTTGAGTTCAGATGTCTATTCAAACTTTTTGATCAACTCATAATAATGTTGCCACTAAAAAAGTAAATCTAATTAGTTAGATTTTTTTTTAATATAAATTGTGTTTGATTATTAGTTAACATCTGCAATGTATAGAAAAATGCTTACTCATCTGACGGTACATAATTACGTAATTTTTTTACATACATAATTTTTTTATGTACGTAATTATTTTTTAAAAAAATTATAAATTAATTATTTATATAATTTTTTTATTAATATTTTATTTTTTATCATGAATATTTTTTTATTGTCATTTTTTGTTGTTAAATTTTTTGGATAGAAAATTTTTTTAGTAAGAAAAATCTAAAATTAATTTTTTATGAAATTATTATTAGAAATTTTTTTTGGTAGAAATTATTTCTGATGAAAACTATATTTACGTTGCTAATAAGATTATTAACAACTAAAATTTAGTTTCATCGTAAATAATTTTTTTTACAAAACTTTTTAAGATGAAAAAATTTTTTAGTGGGGAATTTTTTTTTGGTAGAATTATTGGCGATAAAATTTTAATTTTCATTGCTAATAAGATTATTGATGATGAATATTTTTCATCGTAAATAATTTTTTTATTTTTTGGTAGAATTATTAGCGATAAAAATTATTTTTTCATCACTAATAACCTAATTAATGATGCAAAGCTTTTCATCGTAAATAAATTTTTTTTGGTGGAAAAATTTTTTTAGCAAAAAAATGGGATATTTTTTTTGACGAGAATTATTAGTGATAAAAATATTTTTTTATCACTAATAACCTAATTAACGATGGAAAGCTTTTCATCGCAAATAAATTTTTTTTGGTGGAAAAATTTTTTAGCAGGAAATATTTTTTTTGATGGAAAATATTAGCGATGAAAATTTTTTTCCATTATTAATAGGCTTATTAGTGATAAATTTTTTATTTTATCGCAAATAATATTTTTCAAGTAATTATTAGTGATAAAAATTAATTATTAGCAATGAAAATTTTTATCGCTAATAGTTCGCATCCATCAAGTCCCATCCCGAAACCCATTTTCTTCCCCTCCCCCCTCGTTTTGCACGAAACTGATCCCCCCACCCCCCATCCCCCTCTCTACTCTCCCCTCTCTCCCTGCCGACGCATCCTGCCGTCACCATCCGTCGCCGTCGTCCTTCGTCATCTGCCGTCGGTAAGGTTTTTTTTTTTGATGGTTTCTCGGGCCATCGGGGTGCCGGCGGAGATGGGGTCGGGTCGGGCCAATGGAGATGGGGCGAGCTGGCGGTGATTGTGATCGGCCTGATGGTAAGTTTTTTTTTATTTTTTTTGGTGTTTTCTTGGGCCACCGGGGGGCTGGCGGGGATGGGGTCGGGCCGGGCTGGTGGCTACTGTGATTGGCCTGGTGGTAAGTTTTTCTTTTTATTTTTTTTTGATATTTTCTCAGGCCATCGGGGGGTCGGCGGGGATGGGGTTGGGCCGGCGGTGACTGTGACCTGGCCGACAGTAAGTTTTTTTTTTGGTGGTGTTTTCTCAGGCCACCGAGGGGCCGGCGGGGATGGGGCTGGGCCGAGCCGGTGGGGATGGGGCCGTCCGGGCCGACGGGGATGGGGCCGGACCGAGCTGGGCCAGTGGTGACTATGACCGACTAGGCGGTAAGGTTTTTTTTTTTTTTGGTGTTTTATCGGGCCACCGGGGGGCCGACGGGGATGGGGTAGGGTCATGCCGGGCCAGCAGCGACTATGACTGGCCTTGCGAGGATGGGGTCTGGGGCTGGGGAGGGTGTCGACGGCGGGGAGGGAGGAAGGGAAGAGAGAAAGGAGGGGGGAAAAAGAAAAAAAGAAAAGAAAAGAAAAGAAAGGAAAAAAAAGAAAGAAAAAAAAGGAGACGGGTCGAGGAGGGGGCGATCGACGGTCGAGGGAGACAAGGTCGGGGAGGGGGCCTGTCATCGATCGAAGGAGATGAGGTCGAGGGGGAGACAGGATCGAAGAGGGTGTTGACAGGCAGAGATAGGGATGGAGAAGGGGCAGTTGGCGGTCGGAGGAGACGAGGCCGGGGACGGGGCCTGTCGGGGACATGGAGGGGGCGACCGGGGGAGATGGGGTTGGGGAGGGTGTCGACCGATGGAGATGTGGTCAAAAAAATTATTTGATTAAATATGTAATTAATTATATTTATTGCATAAATTTTTTAGTGTTATTGCTAAAATATTTTAATTGTTTGATTAATTATTTTTTTTACTAACACAACGTATATTGTTGTTACTTATTATAATTTATTATTTTATATGTTATTTTGTATGCTTTTGTTTATTATAATTAAATATAAAAAGTATTTTAATTTTAGAGATAATTCTATTAAAATTTTTAATGAAAAAATTTCAATACAAAATTATTCTTTTTTGATAAATTAAAATCTATCTTCGAATGCATGTTCAAAGATGGTAGTTAAATTGTATTGAGCCATAGATTTCTATTCAAGAGTCGATCTTCATCGAGATTGACTCTTGGATGTCCTGTATTCAGATTTTTTGAAAAATAATAATTTATTGTTATTAATAGTTGATATTTTATTTCATTATGTGGTATTCAGTAGTTATCTGTCCATTATTCTCTGAGTATATAGTGGATAGGGTGCATAGGTACTATATTCACATCGTATACTTGGAGAACCATGGAGAGATCTGTCGAAATTTTCATAAAAATAAGATGAAATATCTACTAATAACAATAATAAGATTATTACTTTTCTAAAAGGGATAGGGCCATACCTGTTAGTAATGATTTAAAATTGATAGGATCATGCATTTTTACTTCATTAAATTGATGGAAGAATATTTTCTATGCTACTGTTCAGTCTATGTTTTTTAATATTTGTTATTTTGTATAAAGTAATCCGTGTCTGGATTTGGATCGAGATTTTGGTTGAAATTCGGATCGCGATTCAGTCTGAAATTCGGATCAGGATCCAAAATACTACTTAATCTTTTTTTGATTGTTAATAATTTTATGTTTGTTGTTAGATGGATATTAACAAAAATTGGATGAATGCCAGAGGTATTTTTTTGCTTGAATATCGAAAAGGAGTTCGAGATTTTATTAAGTTTGTACGGCATAAGGCTGACAGTGCTAGTCAGATAAAATATCCATGCAAGAGATGTGTCAATTTGATATATCATCACATAACACTTGTTGAGGAGCATCTGTTACATTATGGTATGGATAAGAAGTATACTTGTTGGATATGGCATGGAGAGGATAATCCGAATGAAGTGGTGCGCGATGATAATAATATTGAAGATGATAGTGATGCTGCTGGACCTGTCGAACATAGTGGTATAGAAAAATTATTAGATAATTTATATCAGGGTGCTTGTTCCAATATACCCATGAGTACTACTGCATCTGAAAGCAATTCTAATCATGAACATAATATCCGACTTGAGGTAGAAGGAACTTCTGAATAGTTTGCAAAACTTATAAGGGATACACGAGAGTTACTCTATCCAAATTGTACAAAATTTTTCAAGTTAGAGTTTTTGATAAAATTACTTCATATTAAAATCATGAACTGATGGAGTCATAAGTCATTTGATCAAATTTTGATATTGATTAAAGCAGCTTTTTTCGATAGAAAGAGACTTTCAAAATCATATTCTGAAGCAAAAATATACATGCAGGAAGTGGGACTTGACTATATTCTTATACATGCCTGCAAAAATGATTGTATATTATTTTATAAGAATAACAAACAAGCAATTGAATGTCTGAAATATGATGAGCCTAGATACAAAATCGATAATAGAAAATCAAAGAAGATATCTCAAAAGATTTTGAGATATTTTTCATTGATTCCAAGACTTTAAAAGTTGTATATATCCACAAAGACAGCTGAAGAAATAAGATGGTATTATGAGCAGCGGATTCTGGAGGAGAACATACTTAGCCATCCGACCGACTCTTTAGTGTGAAAAGATTTCGATGCAAAGTATTCGCACTTTGCGAGTGACCCACGCAATATTCGGCTTAGTCTAGCGACAGATGGATTTAATCCCTTTGGCAATCTAAGTACCTCATTCAGTATGTGGCCTGTGATGTTAGTTGTATATAATGTTGCACCTTGAAAGTGTATGAAAGAATCATTTATTTTTATTTCACTGTTGATTTCGGATCGAAAGCACCAGATAATGAAATTGATGTATATCTATAATCTTTAATCAATGATCTGAAGGAGCTATGAGAAAATGGGATACAGACATATGATTCTGTAATTCAGAGTAATTTTAAGTTGCATGCTTCAATTCTATAGACCATAAATGATTTTTCTGCATATAGAAACTTATCTGGATGGAGCACCAAAGGATATCTTTTATGTCCAATATGCAATAGAGATGCATCCTCCTTATATTTAAAGCACAGGCAGAAAAGATATTTCATGGGTCATCGATGATTTTTCTCTACTAATCATTCTTGGAGGACCCATTATAATCAATATTTTGATGGTAAGTCAGACCGACGTCCGTCCTAAGGAGTTAAGTGGAGCAAAAATTTTAGAACAACTTGAAGTCATTGAAAACGTCCAATTTGAAAAAACATCGGATATTCACAAGCGGAAGCATACCGAAGCTAAGCTGAATTGGACGAAGTGAAGCATCTTTTTCGAACTATCATATTGAAAGTAGCTATTACTTTATCATAATCTGGATGTAATGTACATTGAAAAGAATATTTATGATAATATCATCGGTACTATATTGAACATCTCAGAAAAAATAAAAGATGGTATAAAAACTCACCTTGATTTATAGAAAATGAAAATCTGATCGGAGTTGCATTTAGTTCGTTGAGCTGAGAGATTTTTTATGTCACCTGCATGTTATTCACTATTTAATGAGGAAAAAAAGAATTTTTGTGGATGGTTCAAAATATAAAGTTTTTTGATGCATACGCTTCAAACGTATCACAGTATGTTGGGAACAATGATGGTAATATCTTTGACATAAAAAATCATGACTCTCATATGATGATGCAATATTTGCTTCCTATAGTCATGCGTGGCTATTTGGATGGTGATGTTCAAACTGCATTGATTGAGCTGGAAGTATTCTTTCGAAAACTGTATTGTCAAAAATTGAAGATTAACTTACTTGAGAGAAGGATATCGTACTCATTCTTTGATAGTTAGAAAAATTTTTTCACCATCATTTTTTGATGTTATGGTGCATCTAACTATTCATCTTCCAAAAGAAGCTCTTTTGATCGGACCGGTACATTATCGATGGATGTATCCTATTGAAAGATAAAAAATTATATGCACTTTGTCATATCAATTATAAGATATAAATATATTTTTAAAATTTAAATTTATTTTTATTTGTAGATTCTTATGTATCTTAAAAAAGTATGTGCTTAATAAAGTAAGACCTGAAAAGTTTATAGTGAAAGCATATGTAGCTACGGAGTGTGTCATATTCTGCTCAATATATCTTAACGATATCAAAATAAGATTCAATCGTACAGATCGTAACACAGACCATGAATGGGGTGACAATAAATCGATGTTGTCTATATTTAAACAAATGGTTTGACCTATTGGTGCAAGGAGATATAAATTTATTGACGTGAATGAGCTATCCAAGGTATACTTTTATGTTTTAAATAATTATGAAAAAATTAAAGATTTTATTGAGTAAGTACTATCTTAGCATACTGTTTAATATTTTAAGTAAATTTTTTATGTCGATGTAAAATTAAAAATCATAACTTATTGCAATGAGAAGGGTGGTGCTGGGCTCCAATTTTCGTCCTTAATAACCTAATAACTTGATCGTCGCTAATAACCTTTTAAAAATCATAACTTGATTGGAGAAGGGTGGTGCTGGGCTCTGCTCGGTGCCGGAGAAGAAAGGCTTGCAAGACAAGTCCCATTAGAGATGGTTCCGATGAGGATCTTCTGATGCTCAAGTCAGTAAAGTGGCTCGAGAAAAAAGAGCGGCAGAGTCTTTGGGTTGCAAAATAGTGTATGTACCTGAAGGGATCCCCATTTATCTCTATTTATAGAGAAAGCAAAATGAATGATGAGAGGATAGATGATCATGTCGATCATGTCCTGTCGTACGGTACCGTATGGTGCCGCATAAGCATCTTTAAATGCTGATGACGAACGTGCCTTCTATTCAATATTGTTGCCCAGCTATGCAACCCAAGAGAGGGGGGTGAATTGGGTTTCTAAAAATTTTAAGCCCAACTGATTACTTATGAAGAACAAAACAAAGACTTTAAATCAATATTAATTACCTAAAGCAGTATTGCAAGGATATAATAAAGAAATAAGATAAAGCAATAAAGCACACCACAAACACAAGGATTTATAGTGGTTCGGTGCTAACCTTGCACCTACATCCACTTCCCAAGATCCTACTTGGGAATTTCAATCCACTATCCTTTATATTCAACCCGAATACAAAACGTCGGAAACTCCGACACTAGCTATCCCAAGCTAGATCACTTGTTTTCCGGGTACAAGTAAACCCAAAACACTCCGATTTCAGGTTCGGATCAACCTTTCCTTGTTTTGGAAATCCTTCAAAAACAAGAACAAAAACTCACAAAGAGTAAGAAAATTTTGAGCACAGATTAATACAATAACAGCTCCTTAAATGAGCGAATATAACAATAAAAGCTTTACTCAAATGAAGAACCCCTTTTTCGGATTTTCTCAAAGTGGATGAACGCTTGAATGCTTGAGAAGAGGTTGATTGTTGATTGAAGATCTCTTGAAAGCTTTGAACGATCTCTAGATCAAGGTTGAAACAATAGGCGTGAAGAATTCTCTCCTTGAAAGATCTTGCTTTTCTCTTTCACAATCTCTCTGGTATATTGTGGATCCTCTCTCTTTTTTTTTTTGGATTTTTCGTTGATCTCAGGCTTTTTCGTGCAGATTTTTGGATCCTCTCTTCTGTTCTTCTCGTTTTTTGATTTCACGTTTGATCCGCTATTTAATCTGCAATTTCTTTCATCATTTTAAGCATTTTGTAGCATTAGAAGCAAGAGAAAACAATTTAGGTAGATAAAGAGCCGTTAGAGGATTTTTAGGAAGCATAAATGGCAATTAAAACGGGCAAAAAAATAGCCGTTGCTGACATTTCCCGTCGTAGGGGTCGACTCATGAGTCGACTCATGCTTCAGGGGTCGACTCATGAGTCGACCTCTGTTGCAAAAACCAGAGAATGCGTTTCTGGAAATTCTTGGCTCAAATTAGCAGGGGTCGACTCATGAGTCGACTCATGCCTTGTGGGTCGACTCATGAGTCGACTCACAGGTCGTGCCAAGCCAGAAAACTAGCGTGCCAAGGAGAATTTTTGCGTGCCAATCAGCTCACAGTGCCATGAGTTGACTCATGAGTCGACTCATGCACTTCAAACCTTCATAACTTCAAAAATATAAATCCAAACACAATGAAATTTTCACCAATAGATTTCAAATCATTTGTTCTACCAAATGGTACTATCAAATCAGTATTTTAGTAAAATTACGATTTTGCCCTTGAAGAGCATAAGGACTTTTTCATTTTAAAATTATTTGTATCCCTTCAATCTGCTTTGTAATCATCAAAATCAATCTAGGAGCAACAATCTCCCCCTTTTTGATGATGACAAAATATTTGAACAAAAATATTTATGTTAATGCATTAATTTCAAAAGAATCCATTATAAGTGTATATGCTTGAAAAGAGTATGATTCTTTTGGCATGTAATATAAATGCAAAAATAGTTTGTCCATTTTCTTAAAGATTTGAAAAGGGTATTAGATCATTTTGAGTTCAAGATATATCAGAGCAAGAGAAGATAAATAAATTTTACAATGTATCAGAGCAAGAAAAATAATTTTTACAATGATATCAGAAATGATTTTACAATGTATCAGAGCAAGAAAATTTTATAATATATCAGAGAAAATTTCACACTGTATTAGAGCAAATGTCAGAGAAAATTTTACACTGTATCAGAGCAAATGTTATAATATATCAGAGAAACTTTCACACTGTATCAGATCAAATTTTATCATGTATCAGAGCAAGTTAAAAGAAATTTTAGGGTGTATCAGAGTAAATCAAATTTCTTAAGTTGTATCAAGGTAAATAAAATTTCAAAAGATGTATCAGAGCAAGTTTGAATTTTGAAATATATCAGAGCATTTAAAAAAATACTTATTTGCATTGTACTTATGATTTTGCTTTTGATGGATGGCTTTAAGTTCTGTCTGATACCAAATTTCGATACCAAATTTCTCAAGATTTTTTAATTTCTCCAATATTTGTTTTCCAATATTTTTTAATCTTCCAATTTTTGTTTAATTTCTCAAGTTTGGTTTAATCTTTCAATCTTTGTTTTTGTTTTAATTTCTCCAGTTTGGTTTAATCTTTCAATTCTTGTTTTTGTTTAATTTCTCCAGTTTGGTTTAATCTTTCAATTTTTGTTTTCTTTAATTTTTCCAATATTTGTTTTAATCTTCCAATCTTTGTTTTGTTTAATTTCTCCAATATTTGTTTAATCTTCCAATCTTTGTTTTTTTAATTTCTCCCCCTTTTTCTCATAATTTAGGGTTTTGCTTTTTGTCTAATTTTAATTTTTGTTTTTGTTTAATTTCTCCCCTT